>NW_027478593.1:411149-711149 GCF_051014685.1 Ptiloglossa arizonensis | reverse complement strand
AAGTGCGAAAAATTTGTTGTCTGCTCAACTATTTCTTAGCTTCAAACTCCCATGTCTGGCTAACGGATTGAACAAACCCAAAAATTCCTGCTGCGTCTGAAAGTAGAAACTCGCCCGATTACAACGGTATGTGTATTTTTTCCCCAGGCCATTCTGGTTAAGCGTTTGGAGCAGCAGAATTGCGAAAAATTTGTTGTCTTCTCAACCATTTCTTAGCTTCAAACTCCCATATCTCGTGAACGGATTTACCTAACCCAAAAATTCCTATTACATCTGAAAGTAGAAACTCGCACGATTACAACGGCATGTGTATTTCTTCCCTAGGCCATTCTGGTTAAGCGTTTGGAGCAGCAGAAGTGCGAAAAATTTGTTGCCTTCTCAACCATTTCCTGGCTTCAAACTCCCATATCTCGCGAACAGATTGACCAAACCCTAAAATTCCTATTGCATCTGAAAGTAGAAACTCGCCCGATTACAACGGTATGTGTATTTTTCCCCTAGGCCGTTCTGGTTAAGCGTTTGGAGCAGCAGAATTGCGAAAAATTTGTTGTCTTCTCAACCATTTCTTAGATTCAAAGTCCCATATCTCGCGAACGGAATGACCTAACCCAAGCATTCCTGCTGCGTCTGAATGTATAAACTCGCCCGATTACAACGGTATGTGTATTTTTTCCCTAGGCCATTCTGGTTAAGCGTTTGGAGCAGCAGAATTGCGAAAAATTTGTTGTCTTCTCAACCATATCTTAGCTTCAAACTCCCATATCTCGTGAACGGATTGACCTAACCCAAAAATTCCTATTGCATCGAAAGTAGAAACTCGCCCGATTACAAGGGTACGTGTATTTTTTCCCTAGGCCATTCTCGTTAAGCGATTGGAGCAGCAGAAGTGCGAAAACTTTGTTGCCTTCTCAACTATATCTTAGCTTCAAACTACCATATCTCGCTAACGGATTGAACAAACCCAAAAATTCCTGCTGCATCTGAAGGTAGATCCTCGCCCGATTACAACTGTATGTGTGTTTTTTCCCTAGGCTATTGTGGTTAAGCGTTTGGAGCCACAGAAGAGCGAAACATTTGTTACATTCTCAACCATTTCTTAGCTTCAAACTCCCACATCTCGCTCACGGATTGAACAAACCCAAAAATTCCTGCTGCGTCTGAAAGTAGAAACTCGCCCGATTACAACGGTATGTGTATTTTTTCCCTAGGCCATTCTCGTTAAGCGATTGGAGCAGCAGAAGTGCGAAAAATTTGTTGCCTTCTCAACCATTTCTTGGCTTCAAACTCCCATATCTCGCGAACAGATTGACCAAACCCTAAAATTCCTATTGCATCTGAAAGTAGAAACTCGCTCGATTACAACGGTATGTGTATTTTTCCCCTAGGCCGTTCTGGTTAAGCGTTTGGAGCAGCAGAAGTGCGAAAAATTTGTTGTCTTGTCAACCATTTCTTAGCTTCAAAGTCCCATATCTCGCGAACAGTTTGACCTAACCCAAAATGTCCTGCTGCGTCTGAAAGTAGAAACTAGCCCGATTGCAACGTTATGTGTATTTTTCCCTAGGCCATTCTGGTTAAGGGACTGGAGCAGCAGAAGTGCGAAAAATTTGTTGTCTTGTCAACCATTTCTTAGCTTCAAAGTCCCATATCTCGCGAACGGATTGACCAAACCCAAAAATTCCTGCAGCGTGTGAAAGTAGAAACTCGCCCGATTAGAGCGGTATGTGTATTTCTTCCCTAGGCCATTCTGGTTAAGCGTTTGGAGTAGCAGAAGTGCGAAAAATTTGTTGTCTTCTCAACCATTTCCTAGCTTCAAACTCCCATATCTCGTGAACGGATTGACCTAACCCAAAAATTCCTTTTGCATCTGAAAGTAGAAACTCACCCGATTACAACGGTATGTGTATTTTTTCCCTAGGCCATTCTCGTTAAGCGATTGGAGCAGCAGAAGTGCGAAAAATTTGTTGCCTTCTCAACCATTTCTTGGCTTCAAACTCCCATATCTCGCGAACAGATTGACCAAACCCTAAAATTCCTATTGCATCTGAAAGTAGAAACTCGCTCGATTACAACGGTATGTTTATTTTTCCCCTAGGCCGTTCTGGTTAAGCGTTTGGAGCAGCAGAAGTGCGAAAAATTTGTTGTCTTGTCAACCATTTCTTGGCTTCAAAGTCCCATATCTCGCGAACGGTTTGACCTAACCCAAAATGTCCTGCTGCGTCTGAAGGTAGAAACTAGCCCGATTGCAACGGTATGTGTATTTTTCCCTAGGCCATTCTGGTTAAGCGACTGGAGCAGCAGAAGTGCGAAAAATTTGTTGTCTTGTCAACCATTTCTTAGCTTCAAAGTCCCATATCTCGCGAACGGATTGACCAAACCCAAAAATTCCTGCAGCGTCTGAAAGTAGAAACTCGCCCGATTACAACGGTATGTGTATTTCTTCCCTAGGCCATTCTGGTTAAGCGTTTGGTGCAGCAGAAGTGCGAAAAATTTGTTGTCTTCTCAACCATTTCCTAGCTTCAAACTCCCATATCTCGTGAACGGATTGACCTAACCCAAAAATTCCTATTGCATCTGAAACTAGAAACTCGCCCGATTACAACGGTATGTGTATTTTTCCCCGAGGCCATTCTGGTTAAGCGATTGGAGCAGCAGAAGTGTGAAAAATTTGTTATCTTGTCAACCATTTCTTACCTTCAAAGTCCGATATCTCGCGAACGGATTGACCAAACCCAAAAATTCCTGCTGCGTCTGAAAGTAGAAACTCGCCCGATTACAACGGTATGTGTATTTCTTCCATAGGCCATTCTCGTTAAGCGTTTGGAGCAGCAGAAGTGCGAAAAATTTGTTGCCTTCTCAACCATTTCTTATCTTCAAACTCCCATATCACGCGAACAGATTGACCAAACCCTAAAATTCCTATTGCATCTGAAAGTAGAAACCCGCCCGATTACAAAGGTATGTGTATTTTTCCCCTAGGCCGTTCTGGTTAAGCGTTTGGAGCAGCAGAAGTGCGAAAAATTTTTTGTCTTGTCTACCATTTCTTAGCTTCAAAGTACCATATCTCGCGAACGGATTGACCTAACCCAAAATGTCCTGCTGCGTCTGAAAGTAGAAACTAGCCCGATTGCAACGGTATGTGTATTTTTTCCCTAGGCCATTCTGGTTAAGCGACTGGAGCAGCAGAAGTGCGAAAAATTTGTTGTCTTGTCAAACATTTCTTAGCTTCAAACTCCCATATCTCGCGAACAGATAGACCTAACCCTAAAATTCCTATTGCACCTGAAAGTAGAAACTCGCCCGATTACAACGGCATGTGTATTTTTCCCCTAGGCCGTTCTGGTTAAGCGTTTGGAGCAGCAGAAGTGCGAAAAATTTGTTGCCTTCTCAACCATTTCTTATCTTCAAACTCCCATATCACGCGAACAGATTGACCAAACCCTAAAATTCCTATTGCATCTGAAAGTAGAAACCCGCCCGATTACAAAGGTATGTGTATTTTTCCCCTAGGCCGTTCTGGTTAAGCGTTTGGAGCAGCAGAAGTGCGAAAAATTTTTTGTCTTGTCTACCATTTCTTAGCTTCAAAGTCCCATATCTCGCGAACGGATTGACCAAATCCAAAAATTCCTGCTGCGTCTGAAAGTAGAAACTCGCCCGATTACAACGGTATGTGTATTTTTTCCCTGGGACATTCTGGTTAAGTGTTTGCAGCAGCAGAAGTGCGAAAAATTTGTTGTCTTCTCAACCATTTCGTAGATTCAAACTCCCATATCTCGCGAACGGAATGACCTAACCCAAGAGCTCCTGCTGCGTCTGAAAGTAGAAACTCGCCCGATTACAACGGTATGTGTATTTTTTCCTTAGGCCATTCTCGTTAAGCGATTGGAGCAGCAGAAGTAAGAAAAATTTGTTGCCTTCTCAACCATTTCTTAGCTTCAAACTTCCATCTCTCGCGAACAGATTGACCAAACCCTAAAGTTCCTATTGCATCTGAAAGTAGAAACCCGCCCGATTACAACGGTATGTGTATTTTTCCCCTAGGCCGTTCTGGTTAAGCGTTTGGAGCAGCAGAATTGCGAAAAATTTGTTGTCTTCTCAACCATTTCTTAGATTCAAAGTCCCATATCTCGCGAACGGAATGACCTAACCCAAGCATTCCTGCTGCGTCTGAATGTATAAACTCGCCCGATTACAACGGTATGTGTATTTTTTCCCTAGGCCATTCTGGTTAAGCGTTTGGAGCTGCAGAATTGCGAAAAATTTGTTGTCTTCTCAACCATATCTTAGCTTCAAACTCCCATATCTCGTGAACGGATTGACCTAACCCAAAAATTCCTATTGCATCGAAAGTAGAAACTCGCCCGATTACAAGGGTATGTGTATTTTTTCCCTAGGCCATTCTCGTTAAGCGATTGGAGCAGCAGAAGTGCGAAAACTTTGTTGCCTTCTCAACTATTTCTTAGCTTCAAACTACCATATCTCGCTAACGGATTGAACAAACCCAAAAATTCCTGCTGCGTCTGAAGGTAAATCCTCGCCCGATTACAACTGTATGTGTGTTTTTTCCCTAGGCTATTGTGGTTAAGCGTTTGGAGCCACAGAAGAGCGAAACATTTGTTACATTCTCAACCATTTCTTAGCTTCAAACTCCCACATCTCGCTCACGGATTGAACAAACCCAAAAATTCCTGCTGCGTCTGAAAGTAGAAACTCGCCCGATTACAACGGTATGTGTATTTTTTCCCTAGGCCATTCTCGTTAAGCGATTGGAGCAGCAGAAGTGCGAAAAATTTGTTGCCTTCTCAACCATTTCTTGGCTTCAAACTCCCATATCTCGCGAACAGATTGACCAAACCCTAAAATTCCTATTGCATCTGAAAGTAGAAACTCGCCCGATTACAACGGTATGTGTATTTCTTCCATAGGCCATTCTCGTTAAGCGTTTGGAGCAGCAGAAGTGCGAAAAATTTGTTGCCTTCTCAACCATTTCTTATCTTCAAACTCCCATATCACGCGAACAGATTGACCAAACCCTAAAATTCCTATTGCATCTGAAAGTAGAAACCCGCCCGATTACAAAGGTATGTGTATTTTTCCCCTAGGCCATTCTGGTTAAGCGACTGGAGCAGCAGAAGTGCGAAAAATTTGTTGTCTTGTCAAACATTTCTTAGCTTCAAAGTCCCATATCTCGCGAACGGATTGACCAAATCCAAAAATTCCTGCTGCGTCTGAAAGTAGAAACTCGCCCGATTACAACGGTATGTGTATTTTTTCCCTGGGACATTCTGGTTAAGTGTTTGCAGCAGCAGAAGTGCGAAAAATTTGTTGTCTTCTCAACCATTTCGTAGATTCAAACTCCCATATCTCGCGAACGGAATGACCTAACCCAAGAGCTCCTGCTGCGTCTGAAAGTAGAAACTCGCCCGATTACAACGGTATGTGTATTTTTTCCTTAGGCCATTCTCGTTAAGCGATTGGAGCAGCAGAAGTAAGAAAAATTTGTTGCCTTCTCAACCATTTCTTAGCTTCAAACTTCCATCTCTCGCGAACAGATTGACCAAACCCTAAAGTTCCTATTGCATCTGAAAGTAGAAACCCGCCCGATTACAACGGTATGTGTATTTTTCCCCTAGGCCGTTCTGGTTAAGCGTTTGGAGCAGCAGAAGTGCGAAAAATTTGTTGTCTTGTCTACCATTTCTTAGCTTCAAAGTCCCGTATCTGGCGAACCGATTGACCAAACCCAAAAATTCCTGTTGCGCCTGAAAGTAGAAACTCGCCCGATTACAACGGTATGTGTGTTTTTTCCCTAGGCCATTCTGGTTAAGCGACTGGAGCAGCAGAAGTGCGAAAAATTTGTTGTCTCGTCAACCATTTCTTAGCTTCAAAGTCCCATATCTCGCGAACGGATTGATCAAACCCAAAAATTCCTGCTGCGTCTGAAAGTAGAAACTCGCCCGATTACAACGGTATGTGTATTTCTTCCCTAGGCCATTCTGGTTAAGCGTTTGGTGCAGCAGAAGTGCGAAAAATTTGTTGTCTTCTCAACCATTTCCTAGCTTCAAACTCCCATATCTCGTGAACGGATTGACCTAACCCAAAAATTCCTATTGCATCTGAAACTAGAAACTCGCCCGATTACAACGGTATGTGTATTTTTCCCCGAGGCCATTCTGGTTAAGCGATTGGAGCAGCAGAAGTGTGAAAAATTTGTTATCTTGTCAACCATTTCTTACCTTCAAAGTCCGATATCTCGCGAACGGATTGACCAAACCCAAAAATTCCTGCTGCGTCTGAAAGTAGAAACTCGCCCGATTACAACGGTATGTGTATTTCTTCCATAGGCCATTCTCGTTAAGCGTTTGGAGCAGCAGAAGTGCGAAAAATTTGTTGCCTTCTCAACCTTTTCTTATCTTCAAACTCCCATATCACGCGAACAGATTGACCAAACCCTAAAATTCCTATTGCATCTGAAAGTAGAAACCCGCCCGATTACAACGGTATGTGTATTTTTCCCCTAGGCCGTTCTGGTTAAGCGTTTGGAGCAGCAGAAGTGCGAAAAATTTTTTGTCTTGTCTACCATTTCTTAGCTTCAAAGTACCATATCTCGCGAACGGATTGACCTAACCCAAAATGTCCTGCTGCGTCTGAAAGTAGAAACTAGCCCGATTGCAACGGTATGTGTATTTTTTCCCTAGGCCATTCTGGTTAAGCGACTGGAGCAGCAGAAGTGCGAAAAATTTGTTGTCTTGTCAAACAATTCTTAGCTTCAAAGTACCATATCTCGCGAACGGATTGACCAAACCCAAAAATTCCTGCTGCGTCTGAAAGTAGAAACTCGCCCGATTACAACGGTATGTGTATTTTTTCCCTGGGACATTCTGGTTAAGTGTTTGCAGCAGCAGAAGTGCGAAAAATTTGTTGTCTTCTCAACCATTTCGTAGATTCAAACTCCCTTATCTCGCGAACGGAATGACCTAACCCAAGAGCTCCTGCTGCGTCTGAAAGTAGAAACTCGCCCGATTACAACGGTATGTGTATTTTTTCCTTAGGCCATTCTCGTTAAGCGATTGGAGCAGCAGAAGTGCGAAAAATTTGTTGCCTTCTCAACCATTTCTTAGCTTCAAACTCCCATCTCTCGCGAACAGATTGACCAAACCCTAAAATTCCTATTGCATCTGAAAGTAGAAACCCGCCCGATTACAACGGTATGTGTATTTTTCCCCTAGGCCGTTCTGGTTAAGCGTTTGGAGCAGCAGAAGTGCGAAAAATTTGTTGTCTTGTCTACCATTTCTTAGCTTCAAAGTCCCGTATCTGGCGAACCGACTGACCTAACCCAAGAATTCCTTCTGCGTCTGAAAGTAGAAACTCGCCCGATTACAACGGTATGTGTGTTTTTTCCCCAGGCCATTCTGGCTAAGCGTTTGGAGCAGCAGAATTGCGAAAAATTTGTTGTCTTCTCAACCATTTCGTAGATTCAAACTCCCATATCTCGCGAACGGAATGACCTAACCCAAGAACTCCTGCTGCGTCTGAAAGTAGAAACTCGCCCGATTACAACGGTATGTGTATTTTTTCCCTAGGCCATTCTGGTTAAGCGTTTGGAGCAGCAGAAGTGCGAAAAATTTGTCGCCTTCTCAACCATTTCTTACATTCAATCTCCCATATCTCGCGAACGGATTGACCTAACCCAAAAATTCCTATTGCATCTCAATGTAGAAACTCGCACGATTACAAAGGTATGTGTATTTTTCCCATAGGCCGTTCTGGTTAAGCGTTTGGAGCAGCAGAAGTGCGAAAAATTTGTTGGCTTCTCAACCATTTCTTAGCTTCAAACTCCCATATCTCGCGAACGGAGTGACCTAACCCAGAAATTCCTATTGCATCTGAAAGTAGAAACTCGGCCTATTACAACGGTGTGTGTACTTTTCCCCTAGGCCATTCTGGTTTAGCGTTTGGAGCAGCAGAATTGCGAAAAATTTGTCGCCTTCTCAACCATTTCTTAGCTTCAAACTCCCATATCTCGCGAACGGAATGACCTAACCCAAGAATTCCTTCTGCGTCTGAAAGTAGAAACTCGCCCGATTACAACGGTATGTGTATTTTTTCCATAGGCCATTCTGGTTAAGCGTTTGGAGCAGCAGAATTGCGAAAAATTTGTTGTCTTCTCAACCATTTCTTAGCTTTAAACTCCCATATCTCGTGAACGGATTGACCTATGCCAAAAATTCCTATTGCATCTGAAAGTAGAAACTCGCCCGATTGCAACGGTATGTGTATATTTTCCCTAGGCTATTCGGGTTAAGCGTTTGGAGCAGCAGAATTGCGAAAAATTTGTTGTCTTCTCAACCATTTCTTAGCTTCAAACTCCCATATCTCGCGAACGGAATGACCTAACCCAAGAATTCCTGCTGCCTCTGAAAGTAGAAACTCGCCCGATTACAACGGTATGTGTATTTGTTCCCTAGGCCATTCTGGTTAAGCGTTTGGAGCAGCAGAAATGCGAAAAATTTGTTGTCTTCGCAACCATTTCTTAGCTTCAAACTCCCATATCTCGCGAACGGAATGACCTAACCCAAGAATTCCTGCTGCATCTGAAAGTAGAAACTCGCCCGATTACAACGGTATGTGTATTTTTTCCCTAGGCCATTCTGGTTAAGCGTTTGGAGCAGCACAAATGCGAAAAATTTGTTGTCTTCTCAACCATTTCTTAGCCTCAAACTCCCATATCTCGCGAACGGAATGACCTAACCCAAGAATTCCTGCTGCGCCTGAAAGTAGAAACTCGCCCGATTACAACGGTATGTGTATTTTTTCCCTATGCCATTCTGGTTAAGCGTTTGCAGCAGCAGAAGTGCGAAAAATTTGTTGTCTTGTCTACCATTTCTTAGCTTCAAAGTACCATCTCTCGCGAACGGATTGACCTAACCCAAAATGTTCTGCTGCGTCTGAAAGTAGAAACTCGCCCGATTACAACGGTATGTGTATTTTTTCCCTATGCCATTCTGGTTAAGCGTTTGCAGCAGCAGAAGTGCGAAAAATTTGTTGTCTTGTCAAACATTTCTTAGCTTCAAAGTCCCATATCTCGCGAGCGGATTGACCAAACCCAAAAATTCCTGCTGCGTCTGAAAGTAGAAACTCGCCCGATTACAACGGTATGTGTATTTTTTCCCTGGGACATTCTGGTTAAGTGTTTGCAGCAGCAGAAGTGCGAAAAATTTGTTGTCTTCTCAACCATTTCGTAGATTCAAACTCCCATATCTCGCGAACGGAATGACCTAACCCAAGAGCTCCTGCTGCGTCTGAAAGTAGAAACTCGCCCGATTACAACGGTATGTGTATTTTTTCCTTAGGCCATTCTCGTTAAGCGATTGGAGCAGCAGAAGTGCGAAAAATTTGTTGCCTTCTCAACCATTTCTTAGCTTCAAACTCCCATCTCTCGCGAACAGATTGACCAAACCCTAAAATTCCTATTGCATCTGAAAGTAGAAACCCGCCCGATTACAACGGTATGTGTATTTTTCCCCTAGGCCGTTCTGGTTAAGCGTTTGGAGCAGCAGAAGTGCGAAAAATTTGTTGTCTTGTCTACCATTTCTTAGCTTCAAAGTCCCGTATCTGGCGAACCGACTGACCAAACCCAAAAATTCCTGTTGCGCCTGAAAGTAGAAACTCGCCCGATTACAACGGTATGTGTGTTTTTTCCCCAGGCCATTCTGGCTAAGCGTTTGGAGCAGCAGAATTGCGAAAAATTTGTTGTCTTCTCAACCATTTCGTAGATTCAAACTCCCATATCTCGCGAACGGAATGACCTAACCCAAGAACTCCTGCTGCGTCTGAAAGTGTAGAAACTCGCCCGATTACAACGGTATGTGTATTTTTTCCCTAGGCCATTCTGGTTAAGCGTTTGGAGCAGCAGAAGTGCGAAAAATTTGTCGCCTTCTCAACCATTTCTTACATTCAATCTCCCATATCTCGCGAACGGATTGACCTAACCCAAAAATTCCTATTGCATCTCAATGTAGAAACTCGCACGATTACAACGGTATGTGTATTTTTCCCCTAGGCCGTTCTGGTTAAGCGTTTGGAGCAGCAGAAGTGCGAAAAATTTGTTGGCTTCTCAACCATTTCTTAGCTTCAAACTCCCATATCTCGCGAACGGAGTGACCTAACCCAGAAATTCCTATTGCATCTGAAAGTAGAAACTCGCCCTATTACAACGGTGTGTGTACTTTTCCCCTAGGCCATTCTGGTTTAGCGTTTGGAGCAGCAGAATTGCGAAAAATTTGTCGCCTTCTCAACCATTTCTTAGCTTCAAACTCCCATATCTCGCGAACGGAATGACCTAACCCAAGAATTCCTTCTGCGTCTGAAAGTAGAAACTCGCCCGATTACAACGGTATGTGTATTTTTTCCATAGGCCATTCTGGTTAAGCGTTTGGAGCAGCAGAATTGCGAAAAATTTGTTGTCTTCTCAACCATTTCTTAGCTTTAAACTCCCATATCTCGTGAACGGATTGACCTATGCCAAAAATTCCTATTGCATCTGAAAGTAGAAACTCGCCCGATTGCAACGGTATGTGTATATTTTCCCTAGGCTATTCGGGTTAAGCGTTTGGAGCAGCAGAATTGCGAAAAATTTGTTGTCTTCTCAACCATTTCTTAGCTTCAAACTCCCATATCTCGCGAACGGAATGACCTAACCCAAGAATTCCTGCTGCCTCTGAAAGTAGAAACTCGCCCGATTACAACGGTATGTGTATTTTTTCCCTAGGCCATTCTGGTTAAGCGATTGTAGCAGCAGAAATGCGAAAAATTTGTTGTCTTCGCAACCATTTCTTAGCTTCAATCTCCCATATCTCGCGAACGGATTGACCTAACCCAAAAATTCCTATTGCATCTGAAAGTAGAAACTCGCACGATTACAACGGAATGTGTATTTCTTCCCTAGGCCATTCTGGTTAAGCGTGTGGAGCAGCAGAAGTGCTCAAAATTTGTTGTCTTGTCAACCATTTCTTAGCTTCAAGCTCCCATATCTCGCGAACGGATTGACCTAACCTAAAAATTCCTATTGCATCTGAAAGTAGTAACTCGCCCGATTACAACGGTATGTGTATTTTTTCCCTAGGCCAGTCTGGTTAAGCGATTGGAGCAGCAGAAGTGTGAAAAATTTGTTGCCTTCTCACCCATTTCTTACCTTCAAACTCCCATTTCTCGCGAACGGATTGACCTAACCCAAAAATTCCTGTTGCGTCTGAAAGCAGAAACTCGCCCGATTACAACGGTATGTGTATTTTTCCCCTAGGCCACTCTGGTTAAGCGTTTGCAGCAGCAGAAGTGCGAAGAATTTGATACCTTCTCAACCATTTCTTAGCTTCAAACTCCCATATCTCGCGAACGGATTGAGCTAACCCAAAAATTCCTGTTGCGCCTGAAAGTAGAAACTCGCCCGATTACAACGGTATGTGTATTTTTTGCGTAGGCCATTCTGGTTAAGCGTTTGGAGCTGCGGAATTGCGAAAAATTTGTTGTCTTCTCAAACATTTCTTAGTTTCAAACTCCCATATATCGCGAACGGAATGACCTAACCCAAAAATTCCTATTGCATCTGAAAATAGAAACTCGCCCGATTACAACGGTATGTGTATTTTTCCCCTAGGCCATTCTCGTTAAGCGTTTGGAGCAGCAGGATTGCGAAAAAGTTGTTGCCTTCTCTAACATTTCTTAGCTTCAAACTCCCATATCTCGCGAACGGATTGACCTAACCCAAAAATTCCTAATGCGTCTGAAAGTAGAAACTCGTCCGGTTACAACGATATGTGTATTTATTCCCTAGGCCATTCTGGTTAAGCTTTTGTACCAGCAGCAGTGCGAAAAATTTGATACCTCCTCAAACATTTCTTAGCTTCAAACTCCCATATCTCGCGAACGGATTGACCTAACCCAAAAATTCCTAATGCATCTGAAAGTAGAAACTCGCTCGATTACAACGGTATGTGTATTTTTTCCCTATGCCGTTCTGGTTAAGCGTTTGGAGCAGCAGAATTGTGAAAAATTTGTTGTCTTGTCAACCATTTCTTAGCTACAAACTCACATATCTCGCGAACGGATTGACCAAAACCAAAAATTCCTGCTGCGTCTGAAAGTAGAAACTCGCCCGATTATAACGGTATGGGCATTTTTTCCCTAGGCCAATCTGGTTAAGCGATTGGAGCAGCAGAATTGCGAAAAATTTGTTGTCTTGTCAACCATTTGTTAGCTTCAAACTCCCATATCTCGCGAACGGATTGACCTAACCAAAAAATTCCTATTGCATCTAAAAGTAGAAACTAGCCCGATTACAACGGTATGTGTATTTTTCCCCTAGGCCACTCTGGTTAAGCGTTTGCAGCAGCAGCAGTGCGAAAAATTTGATACCTTCTCAAACATTTCTTAGCTTCAAACTCACATATCTCGCGAACGGATTGACCAAACCCAAAAATTCCTGCTGCGTCTGAAAGTAGAAACTCGCCCGATTATAACGGTATGTGTATTTTTTCCCTAGGACATTCTGGTTAAGCGTTTGGAGCAGCAGGATTGCGAAGAACTTGTTGTCTTCTCAACTATTTCTTAGCTTCAAACTCACATATCTCGCGAACGGATTGACCAATACCAAAAATTCCTGCTGAGCCTGAAAGTAGAAACTCGCCCTATTACAGCGGTATGTGTATTTTTCCCCTAGGCCATTCTGGTTAAGCGACTGGAGCAGCAGAAGTGCAAAAAATTTGTTGTCTTGTCAACCATTTCTTAGCTTCAAAGTCTCATATCTCGCGAACGGATTGACCAAACCCAAATATTCCTGTTGCGTCTGAAAGCAGAAACTCGCCCGATTACAACGGTATGTGTATTTTTCCCCAAGGCCATTCTGGTTAAGCGTTTGGAGCAGCAGAATTGCGATAAATTTGTTGTCCTCTCAACTATTTCTTAGCTTCAATCTCCCATACCTCGCGAACGGATTGACCTAACCCAAAAATTCCTTTTGCATCTGAAAATAGAAACTCGCCCGATTACAACGGTATGTGTATTTTTCCCTAACCCATTCTGGTTAAGCGATTGGAGCAGCAGAAGTGCGAAAAACTTGTTGTCTTCTTAACCATTTCTTAGCTTCGAACTCCAATACCTCACGAACAGATAGACCTATCCCGGAAATTCCTATTGCATCTGAAAGTAGTAACTCGCCCGATTACAACGGTATGTGTATTTTTCCCCTAGGCCATTCTGGTTAAGCGTTTGCAGCAGCAGAAGTGCGAAAAATTTGTTGTCTTCTCAACTATTTCTTAGCTTCAAACTCACATATCTCGCGAACGGATTGACCAAACCCAAAAATTCCTGCTGCGTCTCGAAAGTAGAAACTCGCCCGATTACAACGGTATGTGTATTTTTTCCCTACGCCGTTCTGGTTAAGCGTTTGGAGCAGCAGAAGTGCGAAAAATTTGTTGTCTTCTCAAACATTTCTTAGTTTCAAACTCCCATATATTGCGAACGGAATGACCTAACCCAAAAATTCCTATTGCATCTGAAAATAGAAACTCGCCCGATTACAACGGTATGTGTATTTTTCCCCTAGGCCATTCTGGTTAAGCGTTTGGAGCAGCAGGATTGCGAGGAACTTGTTGTCTTCTCAACTATTTCTTAGCTTCAAACTCACATATCTCGCGAACGGATTGACCAATCCCCAAAATTCCTGCTGAGTCTGAAAGTAGAAACTCGCCCGATTACAACGGTATGTGTATTTTTCCCCTAGGCCACTCTGGTTAAGCGTTTGCAGCAGCAGAATTGCGAAAAATTTTATACCTTCTCAACCATTTCTTAGCTTCAAACTCCCATATCTCGCGAACGGAATGACCTAACCCAAAAATTCCTGTTGCGCCTGAAAGTAGAAACTCGCCCGATTACAACGGTATGTGTATTTTTTGCGTAGGCCATTCTGGTTAAGCGTTTGGAGCTGCGGAATTGCGAAAAATTTGTTGCCTTCTCAACCATTTCTTAGCTTCAAACTCCCATATCTCGCGAACGGATTGAACTAACCCAAAAATTCCTATTGGGTCTGAAAGTAGAAACTCGTCCGGTTACAACGGTATGTGTATTTTATCCCTAGGCCATTCTGGCTAGCGCTTGGACCAGCAGAAGTGCGAAAAATTTGTTGTCTTCTCAACAATTTCTTAGTTTCAAACTCCCATATATCGCGAACGGAATGACCTAACCCAAAAATTCCTATTGCATCTGAAAATAGAAACTCGCCCGATTACAACGGTATGTGTATTTTTTCCCTAGGCCATTCTGGTTAAGCGTTTGGAGCAGCAGGATTGCGAAGAACTTGTTGTCTTCTCAACTATTTCTTAGTTTCAAACTCACATATCTCGCGAACGGATTGACCAATCCCCAAAATTCCTGCTGAGTCTGAAAGTAGAAACTCGCCCGATTACAACGGTATGTGTATTTTTTCCCTAGGCCATTCTGGTTAAGCGTTTGGAACAGCAGAATTGCGAAAAATTTGTTGTCTTCTCAACCATTTCTTAGCTTCAAACTCCCATATCCCGCGAACAGATAGACCTATCCCGAAAATTCCTATTGCATCCGAAAGTAGAAACTAGCCCGATTGCAACGGTATGTGTATTTTTCCCCTAGGCCATTCTGGTTAAGCGACTGGAGCAGCAGAAGTGCTAAAAATTTGTTGTCTTGTCAACCATTTCTTAGCTTCAAACACCCATATCTCGCGAACGGATTGACCTAACCCAAAAATTCCTATTGCATCTGAAAGTAGAAACTCGCCCGATTACAACGGTATGTGTATTTTTCCCCTAGGCCATTCTGGTTAAGCGTTTGCAGCAGCAGAAGTTCTGAAACATTTCTTAGCTTCAAACTCCCATATCTCGCGAACGGATTGACCTAACCCAAAAATTCCTGCTGCGTCTGAAAGTAGAAACTCGACCGATTATAACGGTATGGGCATTTTTTCCCTAGGCCAATCTGGTTAAGCGATTGGAGCAGCAGAATTGCGAAAAATTTGTTGCCTCCTCAAACATTTCTTAGCTTCAAACTCCCATATCTCGCGAACAGATTGACCTAACCCAAAAATTCCTATTGCATCTGAAAATAGAAACTCGCCCGATTACAACGGTATGTGTATTTTTCCCCTAGGCCATTCTGGTTAAGCGTTTGGAGCAGCAGGATTGCGAGAAACTTGTTGTCTTCTCAACTATTTCTTAGCTTCAAACTCACATATCTCGCGAACGGATTGACCAATCCCAAAAATTCCTGCTGCGTCTGAAAGTAGAAACTCGCCCGATTACAACGGTTTGTGTATTTTTTCCCTAGGCCAATCTGATTAAGCGATTGGAGCAGCAGAAGTGCGAAAAATTTGTTGCCTTCTCAACCATTTCTTAGCTTCAAACTCCCATATCTCGCGAACGGATTGACCTAACCCAAAAATTCCTATTGCATCTGAATGTAGAAACTCGCCCGACTACAACGGTATGTGTATTTTTCCCCTAGGCCATTCTGTTTAAGCTTTTGGAGCAGCAGAAGTGCGAAAAATTTGTTGCCTTCTCAAACATTTCTTAGTTTCAAACTCCCATATCTCGCGAACGGATTGACCAAACCCAAAAATTCCTATTGCGTCTGAAAGTAGAAACTCGTCCGGTTACAACGATGTGTGTATTTCTTCCCTAGGCCATTCTGGTTAAGCTTTTGGACCAGCAGAAGTGCGAAAAATTTGATACCTTCTCTACCATTTCTTAGCTTCAAACTCCCATATCTCGCGAACGGATTGACCTAACCCAAAAATTCCTGCTGCGTCTGAAAGTAGAAACTTGCCCGATTATAACGGTATGGGCATTTTTTCCCTAGGCCAATCTGGTTAAGCGATTGTAGCAGCAGAAGTGCGAAAAATTTGTTGCCTCCTCAAACATTTCTTAGCTTCAAAATCCCATATCTCGCGAACAGATTGACCTAACCCAAAAATTCCTGTTGCATCTGAAAATAGAAACTCGCCCGATTACAACGGTATGTGTATTTTTCCCCTAGGCCATTCTGGTTAAGCGTTTGGAGCAGCAGGAGTGCGAGAAACTTGTTGTCTTCTCAACTATTTCTTAGCTTCAAACTCACATATCTCGCGAACGGATTGACCAATCCCAAAAATTCCTGCTGCGTCTGAAAGTAGAAGCTCGCCCGATTACAACAGTATGTGTGTTTTTCCCCTAGGCCATTCTGGTTAAGCGTTTGGAGCAGCAGAAGTGTGAAAAATTTGTTGTCTTCTCAACCATTTCTTAAATTCAAACTCCCATATCTCGCGAACGGATTGACCTAACCCAAAAATTCCTATTGCATCTGAAAGTAGAAACACGCCCGATTACAACGGTATGAGTATTTTTCCCCTAGGCCATTCTGGTTCAGCGATTGGAGCAGCAGAAGTGCGAAAAATTTGTTGCCTTCTCAAACATTTCTTAGCTTCAAACTCCTATATCTCGAGAACGGATTGACCTAACCCAAAAATTCCTATTGCTTCTGAAAGTAGAAACCCGTCCGGTTACAACGGTATGTGTATTTTTTCCCTATGCCGTTCTGGTTAAGCGTTTGGAGCAGCAGAATTGCGAAAAACTTGTTGTCTTGTCAACCATTTCTTAGCTTCAAACTCACATATCTCGCGAACGGATTAACCTAACCCAAAAATTCCTATTGCGTCTGAAAGTAGAAACTCGCCCGATTACAACGGTATGTGTATTTTTTCCCTAGGCCAGACTGGTTAAGCGATTGGAGCAGCAGAAGTGTGAAAAATTTGTTGCCTTTTCAACAATTTCTTAGCTTCAAACTCCCATATCTCGCGAACGGATTGACCTAATCCAAAATTTCCTATTGCGTCTGAAAGTAGAAACTCGTCCGGTTACAAAGGTATGTGTATTTTTTCCCTAGGCCATTCTGGTTAAGCTTTTGGACCAGCAGGAGTGCGAAAAATTTGTTACCTTCTCAACCATTTCTTAGCTTCAAACTCCCATATCTCGCGAACGGATTGACCTAACCCAAAAGTTCCTGCTGCGTCTGAAAGTAGAAACTCGTCCGATTACAACGGTATGTGTATTTTTTCCCTAGGCCATTATGGTTAAGCGATTGGAGCAGCAGAAGTGCGAAAAATTTGTCGCCTTCTCAAACATTTCTTAGCTTCAAACTCCCACATCTCGAGAACGGATTGACCTAACCCAAAAATTCGTATTGCATCTGAAAATAGAAACTCGCCCGATTACAACGGTATGTGTATTTTTCCCCTAGGCCATTCTGGTTAAGCGTTTGGAGCAGCAGAAGTGTGAAAAATTTGTTGCCTTTTCAACCATTTCTTAGCTTCAAACTCCCATATCTCGCGAACGGATTGACCTAATCCAAAATTTCCTATTGCGTCTGAAAGTAGAAACTCGTCCGGTTACAAAGGTATGTGTATTTTTTCCCTAGGCCATTCTGGTTAAGCTTTTGGACCAGAAGGAGTGCGAAAAATTTGTTACCTTCTCAACCATTTCTTAGCTTCAAACTCCCATATCTCGCGAACGGATTGACCTAACCCAAAAATTCCTGCTGCGTCTGAAAGTAGAAACTCGTCCGATTACAACGGTATGTGTATTTTTTCCCTAGGCCATTCTGGTTAAGCGTTTGGAGCAGCAGGAGTGCGAGAAACTTGTTGTCTTCTCAACTATTTCTTAGCTTCAAACTCACATATCTCGCGAACGGATTGACCAATCCCAAAAATTCCTGCTGCGTCTCAAAGTAGAAGCTCGCCCGATTACAACAGTATGTGTGTTTTTCCCCTAGGCCATTCTGGTTAAGCGTTTGGAGCAGCAGAAGTGTGAAAAATTTGTTGTCTTCTCAACCATTTCTTAAATTCAAACTCCCATATCTCGCGAACGGATTGAACAAACCCAAAAATTCCTGCTGCGTCTGAAAGTAGAAACTCGCCCGATTACAACGGTATGCGTATTTTATCCCTAGGCCATTCTGGTTAAGCGTTTGGAGCGAAGAATTGCGAAAAATTTGTTGTCTTCTCAACCATTTCTTAGCTTCAAACTCCCATATCTCGCGAACGGATTGACCTAACCCAAAAATTCCTATTGCATCTGAAAGTAGAAACACGCCCGATTACAACGGTATGTGTATTTTTCCCCTAGGCCATTCTGGTTAAGCGATTGGAGCAGCAGAAGTGCGAAAAATTTGTTGCCTTCTCAAACATTTCTTAGCTTCAAACTCCCATATCTCGAGAACGGATTGACCAATCCCAAAAATTCCTGCTGCGTCTGAAAGTAGAAGCTCGCCCGATTACAACAGTATGTGTGTTTTTTCCCTAGGCCATTCTGGTTAAGCGTTTGGAGCAGCAGAAGTGTGAAAAATTTGTTGTCTTCTCAACCATTTCTTAAATTCAAACTCCCATATCTCGCGAACGGATTGACCTAACCCAAAAATTCCTATTGCATCTGAAAGTAGAAACACGCCCGATTACAACGGTATGTGTATTTTTCCCCTAGGCCATTCTGGTTCAGCGATTGGAGCAGCAGAAGTGCGAAAAATTTGTTGCCTTCTCAAACATTTCTTAGCTTCAAACTCCTATATCTCGAGAACGGATTGACCTAACCCAAAAATTCCTATTGCTTCTGAAAGTAGAAACCCGTCCGGTTACAACGGTATGTGTATTTTTTCCCTATGCCGTTCTGGTTAAGCGTTTGGAGCAGCAGAATTGCGAAAAACTTGTTGTCTTGTCAACCATTTCTTAGCTTCAAACTCACATATCTCGCGAACGGATTAACCTAACCCAAAAATTCCTATTGCGTCTGAAAGTAGAAACTCGCCCGATTACAACGGTATGTGTATTTTTTCCCTAGGCCAGACTGGTTAAGCGATTGGAGCAGCAGAAGTGTGAAAAATTTGTTGCCTTTTCAACAATTTCTTAGCTTCAAACTCCCATATCTCGCGAACGGATTGACCTAATCCAAAATTTCCTATTGCGTCTGAAAGTAGAAACTCGTCCGGTTACAAAGGTATGTGTATTTTTTCCCTAGGCCATTCTGGTTAAGCTTTTGGACCAGCAGGAGTGCGAAAAATTTGTTACCTTCTCAACCATTTCTTAGCTTCAAACTCCCATATCTCGCGAACGGATTGACCTAACCCAAAAGTTCCTGCTGCGTCTGAAAGTAGAAACTCGTCCGATTACAACGGTATGTGTATTTTTTCCCTAGGCCATTATGGTTAAGCGATTGGAGCAGCAGAAGTGCGAAAAATTTGTCGCCTTCTCAAACATTTCTTAGCTTCAAACTCCCACATCTCGAGAACGGATTGACCTAACCCAAAAATTCGTATTGCATCTGAAAATAGAAACTCGCCCGATTACAACGGTATGTGTATTTTTCCCCTAGGCCATTCTGGTTAAGCGTTTGGAGCAGCAGAAGTGTGAAAAATTTGTTGTCTTCTCAACCATTTCTTAAATTCAAACTCCCATATCTCGCGAACGGATTGAACAAACCCAAAAATTCCTGCTGCGTCTGAAAGTAGAAACTCGCCCGATTACAACGGTATGCGTATTTTATCCCTAGGCCATTCTGGTTAAGCGTTTGGAGCGAAGAATTGCGAAAAATTTGTTGTCTTCTCAACCATTTCTTAGCTTCAAACTCCCATATCTCGCGAACGGATTGACCTAACCCAAAAATTCCTATTGCATCTGAAAGTAGAAACACGCCCGATTACAACGGTATGTGTATTTTTCCCCTAGGCCATTCTGGTTAAGCGATTGGAGCAGCAGAAGTGCGAAAAATTTGTTGCCTTCTCAAACATTTCTTAGCTTCAAACTCCCATATCTCGAGAACGGATTGACCAATCCCAAAAATTCCTGCTGCGTCTGAAAGTAGAAGCTCGCCCGATTACAACAGTATGTGTGTTTTTTCCCTAGGCCATTCTGGTTAAGCGTTTGGAGCAGCAGAAGTGTGAAAAATTTGTTGTCTTCTCAACCATTTCTTAAATTCAAACTCCCATATCTCGCGAACGGATTGACCTAACCCAAAAATTCCTATTGCATCTGAAAGTAGAAACACGCCCGATTACAACGGTATGTGTATTTTTCCCCTAGGCCATTCTGGTTCAGCGATTGGAGCAGCAGAAGTGCGAAAAATTTGTTGCCTTCTCAAACATTTCTTAGCTTCAAACTCCTATATCTCGAGAACGGATTGACCTAACCCAAAAATTCCTATTGCTTCTGAAAGTAGAAACCCGTCCGGTTACAACGGTATGTGTATTTTTTCCCTATGCCGTTCTGGTTAAGCGTTTGGAGCAGCAGAATTGCGAAAAACTTGTTGTCTTGTCAACCATTTCTTAGCTTCAAACTCACATATCTCGCGAACGGATTAACCTAACCCAAAAATTCCTATTGCGTCTGAAAGTAGAAACTCGCCCGATTACAACGGTATGTGTATTTTTTCCCTAGGCCAGACTGGTTAAGCGATTGGAGCAGCAGAAGTGTGAAAAATTTGTTGCCTTTTCAACAATTTCTTAGCTTCAAACTCCCATATCTCGCGAACGGATTGACCTAATCCAAAATTTCCTATTGCGTCTGAAAGTAGAAACTCGTCCGGTTACAAAGGTATGTGTATTTTTTCCCTAGGCCATTCTGGTTAAGCTTTTGGACCAGCAGGAGTGCGAAAAATTTGTTACCTTCTCAACCATTTCTTAGCTTCAAACTCCCATATCTCGCGAACGGATTGACCTAACCCAAAAGTTCCTGCTGCGTCTGAAAGTAGAAACTCGTCCGATTACAACGGTATGTGTATTTTTTCCCTAGGCCATTATGGTTAAGCGATTGGAGCAGCAGAAGTGCGAAAAATTTGTCGCCTTCTCAAACATTTCTTAGCTTCAAACTCCCACATCTCGAGAACGGATTGACCTAACCCAAAAATTCGTATTGCATCTGAAAATAGAAACTCGCCCGATTACAACGGTATGTGTATTTTTCCCCTAGGCCATTCTGGTTAAGCGTTTGGAGCAGCAGAAGTGTGAAAAATTTGTTGCCTTTTCAACCATTTCTTAGCTTCAAACTCCCATATCTCGCGAACGGATTGACCTAATCCAAAATTTCCTATTGCGTCTGAAAGTAGAAACTCGTCCGGTTACAAAGGTATGTGTATTTTTTCCCTAGGCCATTCTGGTTAAGCTTTTGGACCAGAAGGAGTGCGAAAAATTTGTTACCTTCTCAACCATTTCTTAGCTTCAAACTCCCATATCTCGCGAACGGATTGACCTAACCCAAAAATTCCTGCTGCGTCTGAAAGTAGAAACTCGTCCGATTACAACGGTATGTGTATTTTTTCCCTAGGCCATTCTGGTTAAGCGTTTGGAGCAGCAGGAGTGCGAGAAACTTGTTGTCTTCTCAACTATTTCTTAGCTTCAAACTCACATATCTCGCGAACGGATTGACCAATCCCAAAAATTCCTGCTGCGTCTGAAAGTAGAAGCTCGCCCGATTACAACAGTATGTGTGTTTTTCCCCTAGGCCATTCTGGTTAAGCGTTTGGAGCAGCAGAAGTGTGAAAAATTTGTTGTCTTCTCAACCATTTCTTAAATTCAAACTCCCATATCTCGCGAACGGATTGAACAAACCCAAAAATTCCTGCTGCGTCTGAAAGTAGAAACTCGCCCGATTACAACGGTATGCGTATTTTATCCCTAGGCCATTCTGGTTAAGCGTTTGGAGCGAAGAATTGCGAAAAATTTGTTGTCTTCTCAACCATTTCTTAGCTTCAAACTCCCATATCTCGCGAACGGATTGACCTAACCCAAAAATTCCTATTGCATCTGAAAGTAGAAACACGCCCGATTACAACGGTATGTGTATTTTTCCCCTAGGCCATTCTGGTTAAGCGATTGGAGCAGCAGAAGTGCGAAAAATTTGTTGCCTTCTCAAACATTTCTTACCTTCAAACTCCCATATCTCGAGAACGGATTGACCTAACCCAAAAATTCCTATTGCGTCTGAAAGTAGAAACTCGTCCGGTTACAAAGGTATGTGTATTTTTTCCCTAGGCCATTCTGGTTAAGCTTTTGGACCAGCAGGAGTGCGAAAAATTTGTTACCTTCTCAACCATTTCTTAGCTTCAAACTCCCATATCTCGCGAACGGATTGACCTAACCCAAAAGTTCCTGCTGCGTCTGAAAGTAGAAACTCGTCCGATTACAACGGTATGTGTATTTTTTCCCTAGGCCATTATGGTTAAGCGATTGGAGCAGCAGAAGTGCGAAAAATTTGTCGCCTTCTCAAACATTTCTTAGCTTCAAACTCCCACATCTCGAGAACGGATTGACCTAACCCAAAAATTCCTATTGCATCTGAAAATAGAAACTCGCCCGATTACAACGGTATGTGTATTTTTTCCCTAGGCCATTCTGGTTAAGCGTTTGGAGCAGCAGGATTGCGAAGAACTTGTTGTCTTCTCAACTATTTCTTAGCTTCAAACTCACATATCTCGCGAACGGATTGACCAATCCCCAAAATTCCTGCTGAGTCTGAAAGTAGAAACTCGCCCGATTACAACGGTATGTGTATTTTTCCCCTAGGCCACTCTGGTTAAGCGTTTGGAACAGCAGAATTGCGAAAAATTTGTTGTCTTCTCAACCATTTCTTAGCTTCAAACTCCCATATCTCGCGAACGGAATGACCTAACCCAAAAATTCCTGTTGCGCCTGAAAGTAGAAACTCGCCCGATTACAACGGTATGTGTATTTTTTGCGTAGGCCATTCTGGTTAAGCGTTTGGAGCTGCGGAATTGCGAAAAATTTGTTGTCTTGTCAACCATTTCTTAGCTTGATACTCACATATCTCGCGAACGGATTGACCAAACCCAAAAATTCCTGCTGCGTCTGAAAGTAGAAACTCGCCCGATTACAACGGTATGTGAATTTTTTCCCTAGGCCATTCTGGTTAAGCGTTTGGAACAGCAGAATTGCGAAAAATTTGTTGTCTTCTCAACCATTTCTTAGCTTCAAACTCCCATATCTCGCGCACGGAATGACCTAACCCAAAAATTCCTATTGCATCTGAAAATAGAAACTCGCCCGATTACAACGGTATGTGTATTTTTTCCCTAGGCCATTCTGGTTAAGCGTTTGGAACAGCAGAATTGCGAAAAATTTGTTGTCTTCTCAACCATTTCTTAGCTTCAAACTCCCATATCCCGCGAACAGATAGACCTATCCCGAAAATTCCTATTGCATCCGAAAGTAGAAACTAGCCCGATTGCAACGGTATGTGTATTTTTCCCCTAGGCCATTCTGGTTAAGCGACTGGAGCAGCAGAAGTGCTAAAAATTTGTTGTCTTGTCAACCATTTCTTAGCTTCAAACACCCATATCTCGCGAACGGATTGACCTAACCCAAAAATTCCTATTGCATCTGAAAGTAGAAACTCGCCCGATTACAACGGTATGTGTATTTTTCCCCTAGGCCATTCTGGTTAAGCGTTTGCAGCAGCAGAAGTTCTGAAACATTTCTTAGCTTCAAACTCCCATATCTCGCGAACGGATTGACCTAACCCAAAAATTCCTGCTGCGTCTGAAAGTAGAAACTCGACCGATTATAACGGTATGGGCATTTTTTCCCTAGGCCAATCTGGTTAAGCGATTGGAGCAGCAGAATTGCGAAAAATTTGTTGCCTCCTCAAACATTTCTTAGCTTCAAACTCCCATATCTCGCGAACAGATTGACCTAACCCAAAAATTCCTATTGCATCTGAAAATAGAAACTCGCCCGATTACAACGGTATGTGTATTTTTCCCCTAGGCCATTCTGGTTAAGCGTTTGGAGCAGCAGGATTGCGAGAAACTTGTTGTCTTCTCAACTATTTCTTAGCTTCAAACTCACATATCTCGCGAACGGATTGACCAATCCCAAAAATTCCTGCTGCGTCTGAAAGTAGAAACTCGCCCGATTACAACGGTTTGTGTATTTTTTCCCTAGGCCAATCTGATTAAGCGATTGGAGCAGCAGAAGTGCGAAAAATTTGTTGCCTTCTCAACCATTTCTTAGCTTCAAACTCCCATATCTCGCGAACGGATTGACCTAACCCAAAAATTCCTATTGCATCTGAATGTAGAAACTCGCCCGACTACAACGGTATGTGTATTTTTCCCCTAGGCCATTCTGTTTAAGCTTTTGGAGCAGCAGAAGTGCGAAAAATTTGTTGCCTTCTCAAACATTTCTTAGTTTCAAACTCCCATATCTCGCGAACGGATTGACCAAACCCAAAAATTCCTATTGCGTCTGAAAGTAGAAACTCGTCCGGTTACAACGATGTGTGTATTTTTTCCCTAGGCCATTCTGGTTAAGCTTTTGGACCAGCAGAAGTGCGAAAAATTTGATACCTTCTCTACCATTTCTTAGCTTCAAACTCCCATATCTCGCGAACGGATTGACCTAACCCAAAAATTCCTGCTGCGTCTGAAAGTAGAAACTTGCCCGATTATAACGGTATGGGCATTTTTTCCCTAGGCCAATCTGGTTAAGCGATTGGAGCAGCAGAAGTGCGAAAAATTTGTTGCCTCCTCAAACATTTCTTAGCTTCAAAATCCCATATCTCGCGAACAGATTGACCTAACCCAAAAATTCCTGTTGCATCTGAAAATAGAAACTCGCCCGATTACAACGGTATGTGTATTTTTCCCCTAGGCCATTCTGGTTAAACGTTTGGAGCAGCAGGAGTGCGAGAAACTTGTTGTCTTCTCAACTATTTCTTAGCTTCAAACTCACATATCTCGCGAACGGATTGTCCAATCCCAAAAATTCCTGCTGCGTCTGAAAGTAGAAACTCGCCCGATTACAACAGTATGTGTGTTTTTCCCCTAGGCCATTCTGGTTAAGCGTTTGGAGCAGCAGAAGTGTGAAAAATTTGTTGTCTTCTCAACCATTTCTTAAATTCAAACTCCCATATCTCGCGAACGGATTGACATAACCCAAAAATTCCTATTGCATCTGAAAGTAGAAACACGCCCGATTACAACGGTATGTGTATTTTTCCCCTAGGCCATTCTGGTTCAGCGATTGGAGCAGCAGAAGTGCGAAAAATTTGTTGCCTTCTCAAACATTTCTTAGCTTCAAACTCCTATATCTCGAGAACGGATTGACCTAACCCAAAAATTCCTATTGCGTCTGAAAGTAGAAACTCGCCCGATTACAACGGTATGTGTATTTTTCCCCTAGGCCACTCTGGTTAAGCGTTTGGAACAGCAGAATTGCGAAAAATTTGTTGTCTTCTCAACCATTTCTTAGCTTCAAACTCCCATATCTCGCGAACGGAATGACCTAACCCAAAAATTCCTGTTGCGCCTGAAAGTAGAAACTCGCCCGATTACAACGGTATGTGTATTTTTTGCGTAGGCCATTCTGGTTAAGCGTTTGGAGCTGCGGAATTGCGAAAAATTTGTTGTCTTGTCAACCATTTCTTAGCTTGATACTCACATATCTCGCGAACGGATTGACCAAACCCAAAAATTCCTGCTGCGTCTGAAAGTAGAAACTCGCCCGATTACAACGGTATGTGAATTTTTTCCCTAGGCCATTCTGGTTAAGCGTTTGGAACAGCAGAATTGCGAAAAATTTGTTGTCTTCTCAACCATTTCTTAGCTTCAAACTCCCATATCTCGCGAACGGAATGACCTAACCCAAAAATTCCTATTGCATCTGAAAATAGAAACTCGCCCGATTACAACGGTATGTGTATTTTTTCCCTAGGCCATTCTGGTTAAGCGTTTGGAACAGCAGAATTGCGAAAAATTTGTTGTCTTCTCAACCATTTCTTAGCTTCAAACTCCCATATCCCGCGAACAGATAGACCTATCCCGAAAATTCCTATTGCATCCGAAAGTAGAAACTAGCCCGATTGCAACGGTATGTGTATTTTTCCCCTAGGCCATTCTGGTTAAGCGACTGGAGCAGCAGAAGTGCTAAAAATTTGTTGTCTTGTCAACCATTTCTTAGCTTCAAACACCCATATCTCGCGAACGGATTGACCTAACCCAAAAATTCCTATTGCATCTGAAAGTAGAAACTCGCCCGATTACAACGGTATGTGTATTTTTCCCCTAGGCCATTCTGGTTAAGCGTTTGCAGCAGCAGAAGTTCTGAAACATTTCTTAGCTTCAAACTCCCATATCTCGCGAACGGATTGACCTAACCCAAAAATTCCTGCTGCGTCTGAAAGTAGAAACTCGACCGATTATAACGGTATGGGCATTTTTTCCCTAGGCCAATCTGGTTAAGCGATTGGAGCAGCAGAATTGCGAAAAATTTGTTGCCTCCTCAAACATTTCTTAGCTTCAAACTCCCATATCTCGCGAACAGATTGACCCAACCCAAAAATTCCTATTGCATCTGAAAGCAGAAACTCGCCCGATTACAACGGTATGTGTATTTTTCCCCTAGGCCACTCTGGTTAAGCGTTTGGAGCAGCAGGATTGCGAGAAACTTGTTGTCTTCTCAACTATTTCTTAGCTTCAAACTCACATATCTCGCGAACGGATTGACCAATCCCAAAAATTCCTGCTGCGTCTGAAAGTAGAAACTCGCCCGATTACAACGGTTTGTGTATTTTTTCCCTAGGCCAATCTGATTAAGCGATTGGAGCAGCAGAAGTGCGAAAAATTTGTTGCCTTCTCAACCATTTCTTAGCTTCAAACTCCCATATCTCGCGAACGGATTGACCTAACCCAAAAATTCCTATTGCATCTGAATGTAGAAACTCGCCCGACTACAACGGTATGTGTATTTTTCCCCTAGGCCATTCTGTTTAAGCTTTTGGAGCAGCAGAAGTGCGAAAAATTTGTTGCCTTCTCAAACATTTCTTAGTTTCAAACTCCCATATCTCGCGAACGGATTGACCAAACCCAAAAATTCCTATTGCGTCTGAAAGTAGAAACTCGTCCGGTTACAACGATGTGTGTATTTTTTCCCTAGGCCATTCTGGTTAAGCTTTTGGACCAGCAGAAGTGCGAAAAATTTGATACCTTCTCTACCATTTCTTAGCTTCAAACTCCCATATCTCGCGAACGGATTGACCTAACCCAAAAATTCCTGCTGCGTCTGAAAGTAGAAACTTGCCCGATTATAACGGTATGGGCATTTTTTCCCTAGGCCAATCTGGTTAAGCGATTGGAGCAGCAGAAGTGCGAAAAATTTGTTGCCTCCTCAAACATTTCTTAGCTTCAAAATCCCATATCTCGCGAACAGATTGACCTAACCCAAAAATTCCTGTTGCATCTGAAAATAGAAACTCGCCCGATTACAACGGTATGTGTATTTTTCCCCTAGGCCATTCTGGTTAAACGTTTGGAGCAGCAGGAGTGCGAGAAACTTGTTGTCTTCTCAACTATTTCTTAGCTTCAAACTCACATATCTCGCGAACGGATTGACCAATCCCAAAAATTCCTGCTGCGTCTGAAAGTAGAAGCTCGCCCGATTACAACAGTATGTGTGTTTTTCCCCTAGGCCATTCTGGTTAAGCGTTTGGAGCAGCAGAAGTGTGAAAAATTTGTTGTCTTCTCAACCATTTCTTAAATTCAAACTCCCATATCTCGCGAACGGATTGACCTAACCCAAAAATTCCTATTGCATCTGAAAGTAGAAACACGCCCGATTACAACGGTATGTGTATTTTTCCCCTAGGCCATTCTGGTTCAGCGATTGGAGCAGCAGAAGTGCGAAAAATTTGTTGCCTTCTCAAACATTTCTTAGCTTCAAACTCCTATATCTCGAGAACGGATTGACCTAACCCAAAAATTCCTATTGCGTCTGAAAGTAGAAACTCGCCCGATTACAACGGTATGTGTATTTTTTCCCTAGGCCAGACTGGTTAAGCGATTGGAGCAGCAGAAGTGTGAAAAATTTGTTGCCTTTTCAACAATTTCTTAGCTTCAAACTCCCATATCTCGCGAACGGATTGACCTAATCCAAAATTTCCTATTGCGTCTGAAAGTAGAAACTCGTCCGGTTACAAAGGTATGTGTATTTTTTCCCTAGGCCATTCTGGTTAAGCTTTTGGACCAGCAGGAGTGCGAAAAATTTGTTACCTTCTCAACCATTTCTTAGCTTCAAACTCCCATATCTCGCGAACGGATTGACCTAACCCAAAAGTTCCTGCTGCGTCTGAAAGTAGAAACTCGTCCGATTACAACGGTATGTGTATTTTTTCCCTAGGCCATTATGGTTAAGCGATTGGAGCAGCAGAAGTGCGAAAAATTTGTCGCCTTCTCAAACATTTCTTAGCTTCAAACTCCCACATCTCGAGAACGGATTGACCTAACCCAAAAATTCCTATTGCATCTGAAAATAGAAACTCGCCCGATTACAACGGTATGTGTATTTTTCCCCTAGGCCATTCTGGTTAAGCGTTTGGAGCAGCAGAAGTGTGAAAAATTTGTTGCCTTTTCAACCATTTCTTAGCTTCAAACTCCCATATCTCGCGAACGGATTGACCTAATCCAAAATTTCCTATTGCGTCTGAAAGTAGAAACTCGTCCGGTTACAAGGGTATGTGTATTTTTTCCCTAGGCCATTCTGGTTAAGCTTTTGGACCAGAAGGAGTGCGAAAAATTTGTTACCTTCTCAACCATTTCTTAGCTTCAAACTCCCATATCTCGCGAACGGATTGACCTAACCCAAAAATTCCTGCTGCGTCTGAAAGTAGAAACTCGTCCGATTACAACGGTATGTGTATTTTTTCCCTAGGCCATTCTGGTTAAGCGTTTGGAGCAGCAGGAGTGCGAGAAACTTGTTGTCTTCTCAACTATTTCTTAGCTTCAAACTCACATATCTCGCGAACGGATTGACCAATCCCAAAAATTCCTGCTGCGTCTGAAAGTAGAAGCTCGCCCGATTACAACAGTATGTGTGTTTTTCCCCTAGGCCATTCTGGTTAAGCGTTTGGAGCAGCAGAAGTGTGAAAAATTTGTTGTCTTCTCAACCATTTCTTAAATTCAAACTCCCATATCTCGCGAACGGATTGAACAAACCCAAAAATTCCTGCTGCGTCTGAAAGTAGAAACTCGCCCGATTACAACGGTATGCGTATTTTATCCCTAGGCCATTCTGGTTAAGCGTTTGGAGCGAAGAATTGCGAAAAATTTGTTGTCTTCTCAACCATTTCTTAGCTTCAAACTCCCATATCTCGCGAACGGATTGACCTAACCCAAAAATTCCTATTGCATCTGAAAGTAGAAACACGCCCGATTACAACGGTATGTGTATTTTTCCCCTAGGCCATTCTGGTTAAGCGATTGGAGCAGCAGAAGTGCGAAAAATTTGTTGCCTTCTCAAACATTTCTTAGCTTCAAACTCCCATATCTCGAGAACGGATTGACCTAACCCAAAAATTCCTATTGCGTCTGAAAGTAGAAACTCGTCCGGTTACAACGGTATGTGTATTTTTTCCCTATGCCGTTCTGGTTAAGCGTTTGGAGCAGCAGAATTGCGAAAAACTTGTTGTCTTGTCAACCATTTCTTAGCTTCAAACTCACATATCTCGCGAACGGATTAACCTAACCCAAAAATTCCTATTGCGTCTGAAAGTAGAAACTCGCCCGATTACAACGGTATGTGTATTTTCCCCTAGGCCATTCTGGATAAGCGTTTGCAGCAGCAGAAGTGCGAAAAATTTGTTGTCTTCGCAACTATTTCTTAGCTTCAAACTCACATATCTCGCGAACGGATTGACCAATCCCCAAAATTCCTGCTGAGTCTGAAAGTAGAAACTCGCCCGATTACAACGGTATGTGTATTTTTCCCCTAGGCCACTCTGGTTAAGCGTTTGCAGCAGCAGAAGTGCGAAAAATTGGATACCTTCTCAACCATTTCTTAGCTTCAAACTACCATATCTCGCGAACGGATTGACCTAACCCAAAAATTCCTATTGCATCTGAAAGAAGAATCTCGCTCGATTACAACGGTATGTGTATTTTTTCCCAATGCCGTTCTGGTTAAGAGTTTGGAGCAGGAGAATTGCGAAAAATTTGTTGCCTTGTCAACCATTTCTTAGCTTCAAAGCCCCATATCTCGCGAACGGATTGACCAAACCCACATATTCCTGTTGCGTCTGAAAGCAGAAACTCGCCCGATTACAACGATATGTGTATTTTATCCCTAGGCCATTCTGGTTAAGCGTTTGGAGCAGCAGAATTGCGAAAAATTTGTTGTCTTGTCAACCATTTCTTAGCTTGATACTCACATATCTAGCGAACGGATTGACCAAACCCAAAAATTCCTGCTGCGTCTGAAAGTAGAAACTCGCCCGATTACAACGGTATGTGTATTTTTTCCCTAGGCCATTCTGGTTAAGCGTTTGGAACAGCAGAATTGCGAAAAATTTGTTGTCTTCTCAACCATTTCTTAGCTTCAAACTCCCATATCCCGCGAACAGATAGACCTATCCCGAAAATTCCTATTGCATCCGAAAGTAGAAACTGGCCCGATTGCAACGGTATGTGTATTTTTCCCCTAGGCCATTCTGGTTAAGCGATTGGAGCAGCAGAAGTGCGAAAAATTTGTTGCCTTCTCAACCATTTCTTAGCTTCAAACACCCATATCTCGCGAACGGATTGAACTAACCCAAAAATTCCGATTGCGTCTGAAAGTAGAAACACGTCCGGTTACAACGGTATGTGTATTTTTCCCCTAGGCCATTCTGGTTCAGCGATTGGAGCAGCAGAAGTGCGAAAAATTTGTTGCCTTCTCAAACATTTCTTAGCTTCAAACTCCTATATCTCGAGAACGGATTGGCCTAACCCAAAAATTCCTATTGCTTCTGAAAGTAGAAACACGTCCGGTTACAACGGTATGTGTATTTTTTCCCTATGCCGTTCTGGTTAAGCGTTTGGAGCAGCAGAATTGCGAAAAACTTGTTGTCTTCTCAACAATTTCTTAGCTTCAAACTCCCATATCACGCGAACGGATTGACCTAACCCAAAAATTCCTATTGCATTTGAAAGTAGAAACTCGCCCGATTACAACGGTACTTGTATTTTTCCCCTAGGCCATTCTGGTTAAGCGATTGGAGCAGCAGAAGTGTGAAAAATTTGTTGCCTTCTCAAACATTTCTTAGCTTCAAACTCCCATATCTCGAGAACGGATTGACCTAACCCAAAAATTCCTATTGCGTCTGAAAGTAGAAACTCGTCCGGTTACAAAGGTATGTGTATTTTTTCCCTAGGCCATTCTGGTTAAGCTTTTGGACCAGAAGGAGTGCGAAAAATTTGTTACCTTCTCAACCATTTCTTAGCTTCAAACTCCCATATCTCGCGAACGGATTGACCTAACCCAAAAATTCCTGCTGCGTCTGAAAGTAGAAACTCGTCCGATTACAACGGTATGTGTATTTTTTCCCTAGGCCATTCTGGTTAAGCGTTTGGAGCAGCAGGAGTGCGAGAAACTTGTTGTCTTCTCAACTATTTCTTAGCTTCAAACTCACATATCTCGCGAACGGATTGACCAATCCCAAAAATTCCTGCTGCGTCTGAAAGTAGAAGCTCGCCCGATTACAACAGTATGTGTGTTGTTCCCCTAGGCCATTCTGGTTAAGCGTTTGGAGCAGCAGAAGTGTGAAAAATTTGTTGCCTTCTCAAACATTTCTTAGCTTCAAACTCCCATATCTCTAGAACGGATTGACCTAACCCAAAAATTCCTATTGCGTCTAAAAGTAGAAACTCGTCCGGTTACAACGGTATGTGTATTTTTTCCCTATGCCGTTCTGGTTAAGCGTTTGGAGCAGCAGAATTGCGAAAAACTTGTTGTCTTGTCAACCATTTCTTAGCTTCAAACTCACATATCTCGCGAACGGATTAAACTAACCCAAAAATTCCTATTGCGTCTGAAAGTAGAAACTCGCCCGATTACAACGGTATGTGTATTTTCCCCTAGGCCATTCTGGATAAGCGTTTGCAGCAGCAGAAGTGCGAAAAATTTGTTGTCTTCGCAACTATTTCTTAGCTTCAAACTCACATATCTCGCGAACGGATTGACCAATCCCCAAAATTCCTGCTGAGTCTGAAAGTAGAAACTCGCCCGATTACAACGGTATGTGTATTTTTCCCCTAGGCCACTCTGGTTAAGCGTTTGCAGCAGCAGAAGTGCGAAAAATTGGATACCTTCTCAACCATTTCTTAGCTTCAAACTACCATATCTCGCGAACGGATTGACCTAACCCAAAAATTCCTATTGCATCTGAAAGAAGAATCTCGCTCGATTACAACGGTATGTGTATTTTTTCCCAATGCCGTTCTGGTTAAGAGTTTGGAGCAGGAGAATTGCGAAAAATTTGTTGCCTTGTCAACCATTTCTTAGCTTCAAAGCCCCATATCTCGCGAACGGATTGACCAAACCCACATATTCCTGTTGCGTCTGAAAGCAGAAACTCGCCCGATTACAACGATATGTGTATTTTATCCCTAGGCCATTCTGGTTAAGCGTTTGGAGCAGCAGAATTGCGAAAAATTTGTTGTCTTGTCAACCATTTCTTAGCTCGATACTCACATATCTCGCGAACGGATTGACCAAACCCAAAAATTCCTGCTGCGTCTGAAAGTAGAAACTCGCCCGATTACAACGGTATGTGTATTTTTTCCCTAGGCCATTCTGGTTAAGCGTTTGGAACAGCAGAATTGCGAAATATTTGTTGTCTTCTCAACCATTTCTTAGCTTCAAACTCCCATATCCCGCGAACAGATAGACCTATCCCGAAAATTCCTATTGCATCCGAAAGTAGAATCTAGCCCGATTGCAACGGTATGTGTATTTTTCCCCTAGGCCATTCTGGTTAAGCGACTGGAGCAGCAGAAGTGCTAAAAATTTGTTGTCTTGTCAACCATTTCTTAGCTTCAAACACCCATATCTCGCGAACGGATTGACCTAACCCAAAAATTCCTATTGCTTCTGAAAGTAGAAACTCGCCCGATTACAACGGTATGTGTATTTTTCCCCTAGGCCATTCTGGTTAAGCGTTTGCAGCAGCAGAAGTTCTGAAACATTTCTTAGCTTCAAAGCCCCATATCTCGCGAACGGATTGACCAAACCCACATATTCCTGTTGCGTCTGAAAGCGGAAACTCGCCCGATTACAACGATATGTGTATTTTATCCCTAGGCCATTCTGGTTAAGCGTTTGGAGCAGCAGAATTGCGAAAAATTTGTTGTCTTGTCAACCATTTCTTAGCTTGATACTCACATATCTCGCGAACGGATTGACCAAACCCAAAAATGCCTGCTGCGTCTGAAAGTAGAAACTCGCCCGATTATAACGGTATGGGCATTTTTTCCCTAGGCCAATCTGGTTAAGCGATTGGAGCAGCAGAAATGCGAAAAATTTGTTGCCTCCTCAAACATTTCTTAGCTTCAAACTCCCATATCTCGCGAACAGATTGACCTAACCCAAAAATTCCTATTGCATCTGAAAATAGAAACTCGCCCGATTACAACGGTATGTGTATTTTTCCCCTAGGCCATTCTGGTTAAGCGTTCGGAGCAGCAGGATTGCGAGAAACTTGTTGTCTTCTCAACTATTTCTTAGCTTCAAACTCACATATCTCGCGAACGGATTGACCAATCCCAAAAATTCCTGCTGCGTCTGAAAGTAGAAGCTCGCCCGATTACAACAGTATGTGTGTTTTTCCCCTAGGCCATTCTGGTTAAGCGATTGGAGCAGCAGAAGTGCGAAAAATTTGTTGCCTCCTCAAACATTTCTTAGCTTCAAACTCCCATATCTCGCGAACAGATTGACCTAACCTAAAAATTCCTATTGCATCTGAAAATAGAAACTCGCCCGATTACAACGGTATGTGTATTTTTCCCCTAGGCCATTCTGGTTAAGCGTTTGGAGCAGCAGGATTGCGAGAAACTTGTTGTCTTCTCAACTATTTCTTAGCTTCAAACTCACATATCTCGCGAACGGATTGACCAATCCCAAAAATTCCTGCTGCGTCTGAAAGTAGAAGCTCGCCCGATTACAACAGTATGTGTGTTTTTCCCCTAGGCCATTCTGGTTAAGCGTTTGGAGCAGCAGAAGTGTGAAAAATTTGTTGTCTTCTCAACCATTTCTTAAATTCAAACTCCCATATCTCGCGAACGGATTGACCTAACCCAAAAATTCCTATTGCATCTGAAAGTAGAAACACGCCCGATTACAACGGTATGTGTATTTTTCCCCTAGGCCATTCTGGTTCAGCGATTGGAGCAGCAGAAGTGCGAAAAATTTGTTGCCTTCTCAAACATTTCTTAGCTTCAAACTCCTATATCTCGAGAACGGATTGACCTAACCCAAAAATTCCTATTGCTTCTGAAAGTAGAAACCCGTCCGGTTACAACGGTATGTGTATTTTTTCCATATGCCGTTCTGGTTAAGCGATTGGAGCAGCAGAATTGCGAAAAACTTGTTGTCTTGTCAACCATTTCTTAGCTTCAAACTCACATATCTCGCGAACGGATTAACCTAACCCAAAAATTCCTATTGCGTCTGAAAGTAGAAACTCGCCCGATTACAACGGTATGTGTATTTTTTCCCTAGGCCAGACTGGTTAAGCGATTGGAGCAGCAGAAGTGTGAAAAATTTGTTGCCTTTTCAACAATTTCTTAGCTTCAAACTCCCATATCTCGCGAACGGATTGACCAAACCCACATATTCCTGTTGCGTCTGAAAGCGGAAACTCGCCCGATTACAACGATATGTGTATTTTATCCCTAGGCCATTCTGGTTAAGCGTTTGGAGCAGCAGAATTGCGAAAAATTTGTTGTCTTGTCAACCATTTCTTAGCTTGATACTCACATATCTCGCGAACGGATTGACCAAACCCAAAAATGCCTGCTGCGTCTGAAAGTAGAAACTCGCCCGATTATAACGGTATGGGCATTTTTTCCCTAGGCCAATCTGGTTAAGCGATTGGAGCAGCAGAAATGCGAAAAATTTGTTGCCTCCTCAAACATTTCTTAGCTTCAAACTCCCATATCTCGCGAACAGATTGACCTAACCCAAAAATTCCTATTGCATCTGAAAATAGAAACTCGCCCGATTACAACGGTATGTGTATTTTTCCCCTAGGCCATTCTGGTTAAGCGTTCGGAGCAGCAGGATTGCGAGAAACTTGTTGTCTTCTCAACTATTTCTTAGCTTCAAACTCACATATCTCGCGAACGGATTGACCAATCCCAAAAATTCCTGCTGCGTCTGAAAGTAGAAGCTCGCCCGATTACAACAGTATGTGTGTTTTTCCCCTAGGCCATTCTGGTTAAGCGATTGGAGCAGCAGAAGTGCGAAAAATTTGTTGCCTCCTCAAACATTTCTTAGCTTCAAACTCCCATATCTCGCGAACAGATTGACCTAACCTAAAAATTCCTATTGCATCTGAAAATAGAAACTCGCCCGATTACAACGGTATGTGTATTTTTCCCCTAGGCCATTCTGGTTAAGCGTTTGGAGCAGCAGGATTGCGAGAAACTTGTTGTCTTCTCAACTATTTCTTAGCTTCAAACTCACATATCTCGCGAACGGATTGACCAATCCCAAAAATTCCTGCTGCGTCTGAAAGTAGAAGCTCGCCCGATTACAACAGTATGTGTGTTTTTCCCCTAGGCCATTCTGGTTAAGCGTTTGGAGCAGCAGAAGTGTGAAAAATTTGTTGTCTTCTCAACCATTTCTTAAATTCAAACTCCCATATCTCGCGAACGGATTGACCTAACCCAAAAATTCCTATTGCATCTGAAAGTAGAAACACGCCCGATTACAACGGTATGTGTATTTTTCCCCTAGGCCATTCTGGTTCAGCGATTGGAGCAGCAGAAGTGCGAAAAATTTGTTGCCTTCTCAAACATTTCTTAGCTTCAAACTCCTATATCTCGAGAACGGATTGACCTAACCCAAAAATTCCTATTGCTTCTGAAAGTAGAAACCCGTCCGGTTACAACGGTATGTGTATTTTTTCCATATGCCGTTCTGGTTAAGCGATTGGAGCAGCAGAATTGCGAAAAACTTGTTGTCTTGTCAACCATTTCTTAGCTTCAAACTCACATATCTCGCGAACGGATTAACCTAACCCAAAAATTCCTATTGCGTCTGAAAGTAGAAACTCGCCCGATTACAACGGTATGTGTATTTTTTCCCTAGGCCAGACTGGTTAAGCGATTGGAGCAGCAGAAGTGTGAAAAATTTGTTGCCTTTTCAACAATTTCTTAGCTTCAAACTCCCATATCTCGCGAACGGATTGACCTAATCCAAAATTTCCTATTGCGTCTGAAAGTAGAAACTCGTCCGGTTACAAAGGTATGTGTATTTTTTCCCTAGGCCATTCTGGTTAAGCTTTTGGACCAGCAGGAGTGCGAAAAATTTGTTACCTTCTCAACCATTTCTTAGCTTCAAACTCCCATATCTCGCGAACGGATTGACCTAACCCAAAAGTTCCTGCTGCGTCTGAAAGTAGAAACTCGTCCGATTACAACGGTATGTTTATTTTTTCCCTAGGCCATTATGGTTAAGTGATTGGAGCAGCAGAAGTGCGAAAAATTTGTTGCCTTCTCAAACATTTCTTTGCTTCAAACTCCCATATCTCGAGAACGGATTGACCTAACCCAAAAATTCCTATTGCGTCTGAAAGTAGAAACTCGTCCGGTTACAACGGTATGTGTATTTTTTCCCTATGCCGTTCTGGTTAAGCGTTTGGAGCAGCAGAATTGCGAAAAACTTGTTGTCTTGTCAACCATTTCTTAGCTTCAAACTCACATATCTCGCGAACGGATTAACCTACCCCAAAAATTCCTATTGCGTCTGAAAGTAGAAACTCGCCCGATTACAACGGTATGTGTATTTTTCCCCTAGGCCATTCTGGTTAAGCGACTGGAGCAGCGGAAGTGCTAAAAATTTGTTGTCTTGTCAACCATTTCTTAGCTTCAAACTCCCATATCTCGCGAACGGATTGACCTAACCTAAAAATTCCTAACGCATCTGAAAGTAGAAACTCGCCCGATTACAACGGTATGTGTATTTTCCCCTAGGCCATTCTGGATAAGCGTTTGCAGCAGCAGAAGTGCGAAAAATTTGTTGTCTTCGCAACTATTTCTTAGCTTCAAACTCACATATCTCGCGAACGGATTGACCAATCCCAAAAATTCCTGCTGCGTCTGAAAGTAGAAACTCGCCCGATTACAACGGTTTGTGTATTTTTTCCCTAGGCCACTCTGGTTAAGCGTTTGCAGCAGCAGAAGTGCGAAAAATTGGATACCTTCTCAACCATTTCTTAGCTTCAAACTACCATATCTCGCGAACGGATTGACCTAACCCAAAAATTCCTATTGCATCTGAAAGAAGAATCTCGCTCGATTACAACGGTATGTGTATTTTTTCCCAATGCCGTTCTGGTTAAGAGTTTGGAGCAGCAGAATTGCGAAAAATTTGTTTCCTTGTCAACCATTTCTTAGCTTCAAAGCCCCATATCTCGCGAACGGATTGACCAAACCCACATATTCCTGTTGCGTCTGAAAGCAGAAACTCGCCCGATTACAACGATATGTGTATTTTATCCCTAGGCCATTCTGGTTAAGCGTTTGGAGCAGCAGAATTGCGAAAAATTTGTTGTCTTGTCAACCATTTCTTAGCTTCATACTCACATATCTCGCGAACGGATTGACCAAACCCAAAAATTCCTGCTGCGTCTGAAAGTAGAAACTCGCCCGATTACAACGGTATGTGTATTTTTTCCCTAGGCCATTCTGGTTAAGCGTTTGGAACAGCAGAATTGCGAAAAATTTGTTGTCTTCTCAACCATTTCTTAGCTTCAAACTCCCATATCCCGCGAACAGATAGACCTATCCCGAAAATTCCTATTGCATCCGAAAGTAGAAACTAGCCCGATTGCAACGGTATGTGTATTTTTCCCCTAGGCCATTCTGGTTAAGCGACTGGAGCAGCAGAAGTGCTAAAAATTTGTTGTCTTGTCAACCATTTCTTAGCTTCAAACTCACATATCTCGCGAACGGATTGACCAATCCCAAAAATTCCTGCTGCGTCTGAAAGTAGAAACTCGCCCGATTACAACGATGTGTGTATTTTTTCCCTAGGCCATTCTGGTTAAGCTTTTGGACCAGCAGAAGTGCGAAAAATTTGATACCTTCTCTACCATTTCTTAGCTTCAAACTCCCATATCTCGCGAACGGATTGACCTAACCCAAAAGTTCCTGCTGCGTCTGAAAGTAGAAACTCGTCCGATTACAACGGTATGTGTATTTTTTCCCTAGGCCATTATGGTTAAGCGATTGGAGCAGCAGAAGTGCGAAAAATTTGCCGCCTTCTCAAACATTTCTTAGCTTCAAACTCCCACATCTCGAGAACGGATTGACCTAACCCAAAAATTCCTATTGCATCTGAAAATAGAAACTCGCCCGATTACAACGGTATGTGTATTTTTCCCCTAGGCCATTCTGGTTAAGCGTTTGGAGCAGCAGGAGTGCGAGAAACTTGTTGTCTTCTCAACTATTTCTTAGCTTCAAACTCACATATCTCGCGAACGGATTAACCTAACCCAAAAATTCCTATTGCGTCTGAAAGTAGAAACTCGCCCGATTACAACGGTATGTGTATTTTTTCCCTAGGCCAGACTGGTTAAGCGATTGGAGCAGCAGAAGTGTGAAAAATTTGTTGCCTTTTCAACCATTTCTTAGCTTCAAACTCCCATATCTCGCGAACGGATTGACCTAATCCAAAATTTCCTATTGCGTCTGAAAGTAGAAACTCGTCGGTTACAAAGGTATGTGTATTTTTTCCCTAGGCCATTCTGGTTAAGCTTTTGGACCAGCAGGAGTGCGAAAAATTTGTTACCTTCTCAACCATTTCTTAGCTTCAAACTCCCATATCTCGCGAACGGATTGACCTAACCCAAAAATTCCTGCTTCGTCTGAAAGTAGAAACTCGTCCGATTACAACGGTATGTGTATTTTTTCCCTAGGCCATTATGGTTAAGCGATTGGAGCAGCAGAAGTGCGAAAAATTTGTTGCCTTCTCAAACATTTCTTTGCTTCAAACTCCCATATCTCGAGAACGGATTGACCTAACCCAAAAATTCCTATTGCGTCTGAAAGTTGAAACTCGTCCGGTTACAACGGTATGTGTATTTTTCCCCTAGGCCATTCTGGTTAAGCGTTTGGAGCAGCAGGAGTGCGAGAAACTTGTTGTCTTCTCAACTATTTCTTAGCTTCAAACTCACATATCTCGCGAACGGATTGACCAATCCCAAAAATTCCTGCTGCGTCTGAAAGTAGAAGCTCGCCCGATTACAACAGTATGTGTGTTTTTCCCCTAGGCCATTCTGGTTAAGCGTTTGGAGCAGCAGAAGTGTGAAAAATTTGTTGTCTTCTCAACCATTTCTTAAATTCAAACTCCCATATCTCGCGAACGGATTGAACAAACCCAAAAATTCCTGCTGCGTCTGAAAGTAGAAACTCGCCCGATTACAACGGTATGCGTATTTTATCCCTAGGCCATTCTGGTTAAGCGTTTGGAGCGAAGAATTGCGAAAAATTTGTTGTCTTCTCAACCATTTCTTAGCTTCAAACTCCCATATCTCGCGAACGGATTGACCTAACCCAAAAATTCCTATTGCATCTGAAAGTAGAAACACGCCCGATTACAACGGTATGTGTATTTTTTCCCTAGGCCAGACTGGTTAAGCGATTGGAGCAGCAGAAGTGTGAAAAATTTGTTGCCTTTTCAACCATTTCTTAGCTTCAAACTCCCATATCTCGCGAACGGATTGACCTAATCCAAAATTTCCTATTGCGTCTGAAAGTAGTAACTCGTCCGGTTACAAAGGTATGTGTATTTTTTCCCTAGGCCATTCTGGTTAAGCTTTTGGACCAGCAGGAGTGCGAAAAATTTGTTACCTTCTCAACCATTTCTTAGCTTCAAACTCCCATATCTCGCGAACGGATTGACCTAACCCAAAAATTCCTGCTGCGTATGAAAGTAGAAACTCGTCTGATTACAACGGTATGTGTATTTTTTCCCTAGGCCATTATGGTTAAGCGTTTGGAGCAGCAGAAGTGCGAATAATTTGTTGTCTTCTCAACCATTTCTAAGCTTCAAAATCCCATATCTCGCGAACGGATTGACCTAACCCAAAAATTCCGATTGCATCTGAAAGTAGAAACTCGCTCGATTACAACGGTATGTGCATTCTTTCCCTAGGCCAATCTGGTTAAGCGATTGGAGCAGCAGAAGTGCGAAAAATTTGTTGCCTCCTCAACATTTCTTAGCTTCAAAGTCCCATATCTCGCGAACGGATTGACCTAACCCAAAAATTCCTATTTCATCTGAAAGCAGAAACTCGCCCGATTACAACGGTATGTGTATTTTTCCCCTAGGCCATTCTGGTTAAGCGTTTGGAGCAGCAGAAGTGTGAAAAATTTGTTGTCTTCTCAACCATTTCTTAAATTCAAACTCCCATATCTCGCGAACGGATTGAACAAACCCAAAAACTCCTGCTGCGTCTGAAAGTAGAAACTCGCCCGATTACAACGGTATGCGTATTTTATCCCTAGGCCATTCTGGTTATGCGTTTGGAAAAGAAGAATTGCGAAAAATTTGTTGTCTTCTCAACCATTTCTTAGCTTCAAACTCCCACATCTCGCGAGAGGATAGACCTAACCCTAAAATTCCTATTGCACCTGAAAGTAGAAACTCGCCCGATTACAACGGTATGTGTATTTTTTCCCTAGGCCATTCTTGTTAAGCGCTTGGGGCAGCAGAATTGCGAAAAATTTGTTGTCTTCTCAACCATTTCTTAGCGTCAAGCTCACATATCTCGCGAACGGATTGACCAAACCCAAAAATTCCTGTTGCGCCTGAAAGTAGTAACTCGCCCGATTACAAAGGTATGTGTATTTTTTCCCTAGGCCAGTCTGGTTAAGCGATTGGAGCAGCAGAAGTGCGAAAAATTGGATACCTTCTCAACCATTTCTTAGCTTCAAACTACCATATCTCGCGAACGGATTGACCTAACCTAAAAATTCCTATCGCATCTGAAAGTAGAAACTCGCCCGATTACAACGGTATGTGTATCTTCCCCTAGGCCATTCTGGATAAGCGTTTGCAGCAGCAGAAGTGCGAAAAATTTGTTGTCTTCGCAACTATTTCTTAGCTTCAAACTCACATATCTCGCGAACGGATTGACCAATCCCCAAAATTCCTGCTGAGTCTGAAAGTAGAAACTCGCCCGATTACAACGATATGTGTATTTTTCCCCTAGGCCACTCTGGTTAAGCGTTTGCAGCAGCAGAAGTGCGAAAAATTGGATACCTTCTCAACCATTTCTTAGCTTCAAACTACCATATCTCGCGAACGGATTGACCTAACCCAAAAATTCCTATTGCATCTGAAAGAAGAATCTCGCTCGATTACCACGGTATGTGTATTTTTTCCCAATGCCGTTCTGGTTAAGAGTTTGGAGCGGCAGAATTGCGAAAAATTTGTTGCCTTGTCAACCATTTCTTAGCTTCAAAGCCCCATATCTCGCGAACGGATTGACCAAACCCACATATTCCTGTTGCGTCTGAAAGCAGAAACTCGCCCGATTACAACGATATGTGTATTTTATCCCTAGGCCATTCTGGTTAAGCGTTTGGAGCAGCAGAATTGCGAAAAATTTGTTGTCTTGTCAACCATTTCTTAGCTTGATACTCACATATCTCGCGAACGGATTGACCAAACCCAAAAATTCCTGCTGCGTCTGAAAGTAGAAACTCGCCCGATTACAACGGTATGTGTATTTTTTCCCTAGGCCATTCTGGTTAAGCGTTTGGAACAGCAGAATTGCGAAAAATTTGTTGTCTTCTCAACCATTTCTTAGCTTCAAACTCCCATATCCCGCGAACAGATAGACCTATCCCGAAAATTCCTATTGCATCCGAAAGTAGAAACTAGCCCGATTGCAACGGTATGTGTATTTTTCCCCTAGGCCATTCTGGTTAAGCGACTGGAGCAGCAGAAGTGCTAAAAATTTGTTGTCTTGTCAACCATTTCTTAGCTTCAAACACCCATATCTCGCGAACGGATTGACCTAACCCAAAAATTCCTATTGCATCTGAATGTAGAAACTCGCCCGACTACAACGGTATGTGTATTTTTCCCCTAGGCCATTCTGGTTAAGCTTTTGGAGCAGCAGAAGTGCGAAAAATTTGTTGCCTTCTCAAACATTTCTTAGTTTCAAACTCCCATATCTCGCGAACGGATTGACCAAACCCAAAAATTCCTATTGCGTCTGAAAGTAGAAACTCGTCCGGTTACAACGATGTGTGTATTTTTTCCCTAGGCCATTCTGGTTAAGCTTTTGGACCAGCAGAAGTGCGAAAAATTTGATACCTTCTCTACCATTTCTTAGCTTCAAACTCCCATATCTCGCGAACGGATTGACCAATCCCAAAAATTCCTGCTGCGTCTGAAAGTAGAAGCTCGCCCGATTACAACAGTATGTGTGTTTTTCCCCTAGGCCATTCTGGTTAAGCGTTTGGAGCAGCAGAAGTGTGAAAAATTTGTTGTCTTCTCAACCATTTCTTAAATTCAAACTCCCATATCTCGCGAACGGATTGACCTAACCCAAAAATTCCTATTGCATCTGAAAGTAGAAACACGCCCGATTACAACGGTATGTGTATTTTTCCCCTAGGCCATTCTGGTTAAGCGACTGGAGCAGCGGAAGTGCTAAAAATTTGTTGTCTTGTCAACCATTTCTTAGCTTCAAACTCCCATATCTCGCGAATGGATTGACCTAACCTCAAAATTCCTATCGCATCTGAAAGTAGAAACTCGCCCGATTACAACGGTATGTGTATTTTCCCCTAGGCCATTCTGGATAAGCGTTTGCAGCAGCAGAAGCGCGAAAAATTTGTTGTCTTCGCAACTATTTCTTAGCTTCAAACTCCCATATCTCGCGAACGGATTGACCTAACCCAAAAATTCCTATTGCATCTGAAAGTAGAAACACGCCCGATTACAACGGTATGTGTATTTTTCCCCTAGGCCATTCTGGTTAAGCGACTGGAGCAGCGGAAGTGCTAAAAATTTGTTGTCTTGTCAACCATTTCTTAGCTTCAAACTCCCATATCTCGCGAATGGATTGACCTAACCTCAAAATTCCTATCGCATCTGAAAGTAGAAACTCGCCCGAATACAACGGTATGTGTATTTTTCCCCTAGGCCATTCTGGTTAAGCGTTTGGAGCAGCAGAAGTGTGAAAAATTTGTTGTCTTCTCAACCATTTCTTAAATTCAAACTCCCATATCTCGCGAACGGATTGACCAAACCCAAAAATTCCTGCTGCGCCTGAAAGTAGTAACTCGCCCGATTACAACGGTATGTGTATTTTTTCCCTAGGCCAGACTGGTTAAGCGATTGGAGCAGCAGAAGTGTGAAAAATTTGTTGCCTTTTCAACCATTTCTTAGCTTCAAACTCCCATATCTCGCGAACGGATTGACCTAATCCAAAATTTCCTATTGCGTCTGAAAGTAGTAACTCGTCCGGTTACAAAGGTATGTGTATTTTTTCCCTAGGCCATTATGGTTAAGCGTTTGGAGCAGCAGAAGTGCGAATAATTTGTTGTCTTCTCAACCATTTCTTAGCTTCAAAATCCCATATCTCGCGAGCGGATTGACCTAACCCAAAAATTCCGATTGCATCTGAAAGTAGAAACTCGCTCGATTACAACGGTATGTGTATTTTTTCCCTATGCCGTTCTGGTTAAGCGTTTGGAGCAGCAGAATTGCGAAAAACTTGTTGTCTTGTCAACCATTTCTTAGTTTCAAACTCACATATCTCGCGAACGGATTGACCAAACCCAAAAATTCCTGTTGCGTCTGAAAGTAGAAACTCGCCCGATTATAACGGTATGTGCATTCTTTCCCTAGGCCAATCTGGTTAAGCGATTGGAGCAGCAGAAGTGCGAAAAATTTGTTGCCTCCTCAACATTTCTTAGCTTCAAAGTCCCATATCTCGCGAACGGATTGACCTAACCCAAAAATTCCTATTGCATCTGAAAGCAGAAACTCGCCCGATTACAACGGTATGTGTATTTTTCCCCTAGGCCATTCTGGTTAAGCGTTTGGAGCAGCAGAAGTGTGAAAAATTTGTTGTCTTCTCAACCATTTCTTAAATTCAAACTCCCATATCTCGCGAACGGATTGAACAAACCCAAAAACTCCTGCTGCGTCTGAAAGTAGAAACTCGCCCGATTACAACGGTATGCGTATTTTATCCCTAGGCCATTCTGGTTATGCGTTTGGAGCAGAAGAATTGCGAAAAATTTGTTGTCTTCTCAACCATTTCTTAGCTTCAAACTCCCACATCTCGCGAAAGGATAGACCTAACCCTAAAATTCCTATTGCACCTGAAAGTAGAAACTCGCCCGATTACAACGGTATGTGTATTTTTTCCCTAGGCCATTCTTGTTAAGCGCTTGGGGCAGCAGAATTGCGAAAAATTTGTTGTCTTCTCAACCATTTCTTAGCTTCAAGCTCACATATCTCGCGAACGGATTGACCAAACCCAAAAATTCCTGTTGCGCCTGAAAGTAGTAACTCGCCCGATTACAAAGGTATGTGTATTTTTTCCCTAGGCCAGTCTGGTTAAGCGATTGGAGCAGCAGAAGTGCGAAAAATTTGTTGCCTTCTCAAACATTTCTTAGCTTCAAACTCACATATCTCGCGAGCGGATTGACCAAACCCAAAAATTCCTGCTGCGTCTGAAAGTAGAAACTAGCCCGTTTATAACGGTATGTGTATTTTCCCCTAGGTCATTCTGGTTAAGCGTTTGGAGCAGCAGAAGTGCTAAAAATTTGTTGCCTTCTCAAACATTTCTTAGCTTCAAACTCCCGTATCTCGAGAACGGATTGACCTAACCCAAAAATTCCTATTGCGTCTGAAAGTAGAAACTCGTCCGGTTACAACGGTATGTGTATTTTCTCCCTATGCCGTTCTGGTTAAGCGTTTGGAGCAGCAGAATTGCGAAAAAATTGATGGCTTCTCAACCATTCCTTAGCTTCAAACTCCCATATCTCGCGAACGGATTGAAATAACCCAAAAATTCCTATTGAATCTGAAAGTAGAAACTCGCCCTATTACAACGGTATGTGTAGTTTTCCCCTAGGCCATTCTGGTTTAGCGTTTGGAGCAGCAGAATTGCGAAAAATTTGTTGCCTTGTCAACTATTTCTTAGCTTCAAACGACCATATCTCGCTAACGGATTGAACAAACCCAAAAATTCCTGCTGTGTCTGAAAGTAGAAACTCGCCCGATTACAACGGTATGTGTATTTTTTCCCTAGGCCATTCTCGTTAAGCGATTGGAGCAGCAGAACTGCGAAAAATTTGTTGCCTTCTCAAGCATTTCTTAGTTTCAAACTCCCCTATTCCGCGAACAGATTGACCTAACCATAAAATTCCTATTGCATCTGAAAGTAGAAACTCGCCCGATTACAACGATATGTGTTTTTTTCCCCTAGGTCGTTCTGGTTAAGCGTTTGGAGCAACAGAAGTGCGAAAAATTTGTTATCTTGTCAACCATTTCTTAGCTTCAAAGTCCTATATCTCGCGAACGGATTGACCAAACCCAAAAACTCCTGCTGCGGCTGAAAGTAGAAACTCGCCCGATTACAACCGTATGTGTATTTTTTCCCTAGGACATTCTGGTTAAGTGTTTGCAGCAGCAGAATTGCGAAAAATTTGTTGTCTTCTCAACCATTTCTTAAATTCAAAGTCCCATATCTCGCGAACGGATTGAACAAACCCAAAAATTCCTGCTGCGTCTGAAAGTAGAAACTCGCCCGATTACAACGGTATGCGTATTTTATCGCTAGGCCATTCTGGTTAAGCGGTTGGAGCAGAAGAATTGCGAAAAATTTGTTGTCTTCTCAACCATTTCTTAGCTTCAAACTCCCATATCTCGCGAACGGACTGACCTAACCCAAAAATTCCTATTGCATCTGAAAGTAGAAACACGCCCGATTACAACGGTATGTGTATTTTTCCCCTAGGCCATTCTGGTTAAGCGATTGGAGCAGCAGAAGTGCGAAAAATTTGTTGCCTTCTCAAACATTTCTTAGCTTCATACTCCCATATCTCGAGAACGGATTGACCTAACCCATAAATTTCCTATTGCGTCTGAAAGTAGAAACTCGTCCGGTTACAACGGTATGTGTATTTTTTCCCTATGCCGTTCTGGTTAAGCGTTTGTAGCAGCAGAATTGCGAAAAACTTGTTGTCTTGTCAACCATTTCTTAGCTTCAAACTCACATATCTCGCGAACGGATTAACCTAACCCAAAAACTCCTATTGCGTCTGAAAGTAGAAACTAGCCCGATTGCAACGGTATGTGTATTTTTCCCCTAGGCCATTCTGGTTAAGCGACTGGAGCAGCGGAAGTGCTAAAAATTTGTTGTCTTGTCAACCATTTCTTAGCTTCAAACTCCCATATCTCGCGAACGGATTGACGTAACCTAAAAATTCCTATCGCATCTGAAAGTAGAAACTTGCCCGATTACAACGGTATGTGTATTTTCCCCTAGGCCTTTCTGGATAAGCGTTTGCAGCAGCAAAAGTGCGGAAAAATTTGTTGTCTTCGCAACTATTTCTTAGCTTCAAACTCCCATATCTCGCGAACGGATTGACCTAACCCAAAATTTCCTATTGCGTCTGAAAGTAGAAACTCGTCCGGTTACAAAGGTATGTGTATTTTTTCCCTAGGCCATTCTGGTTAAGCTTTTGGACCAGCAGGAGTGCGAAAAATTTGTTACCTTCTCAACCATTTCTTAGCTTCAAACTCCCATATCTCGCGAACGGATTGACCTAACCCAAAAATTCCTGCTGCGCCTGAAAGTAGAAACTCGTCCGATTACAACGGTATGTGTATTTATTCCCTAGGCCATTCTGGTTAAGCGTTTGGAGCAGCAGAAGTGCGAAAAATTTGTTGTCTTCTCAACCATTTCTTAGCTTCAAACTCCCATATCTCGCGAGCGGATTGACCTAACCCAAAAATTCCTATTGCACCTGAAAGTAGAAACTCGCTCGATTACAACGGTATGTGTATTTTTTCCCTATGCCGTTCTGGTTAAGCGTTTGGAGCAGCAGAATTGCGAAAAACTTGTTGTCTTGTCAACCATTTCTTAGCTTCAAACTCACATATCTCGCGAACGGATTGACCAAACCCAAAAATTCCTGTTGCGTCTGAAAGTAGAAACTCGCCCGATTATAACGGTATGTGCATTCTTCCCCAAGGCCAATCTGGTTAAGCGATTGGAGCAGCAGAAGTGCGAAAAATTTGTTGCCTCCTCAAACATTTCTTAGCTTCAAGCTCCCATATCTCGCGAACGGATTGACCTAACCCAAAAATTCCTATTGCATCTGAAAGCAGAAACTCGCCCGATTACAACGGTATGTGTATTTTTCCCCTAGGCCATTCTGGTTAAGCGTTTGGAGCAGCAGAAGTGCGATAAATTTGTTGTCTTCTCAACCATTTCTTAGTTTCAAACTCCCATATCTCGCGAACGGAGTGACCTAACCCAAAAATTTCTGCTGCGTCTGAAAGTAGAAACTCGCCCGATTACAACGGTATGCGTATTTTATCCCTAGGCCATTCTGGTTAAGCGTTTGGAGCAGAAGAATTGCGAAAAATTTGTTGTCTTCTCAACCATTTCTCAGCTTCAAACTCCCATATCTCGCGAAAGGATAGACCTAACCCTAAAATTCCTATTGCATCTGAAAGTAGAAACACGCCCGATTACAACGGTATGTGTATTTTTCCCCTAGGCCAATCTGGTTAAGCGATTGGAGCAGCAGAAGTGCGAAAAATTTGTTGCCTTCTCAAACATTTCTTAGCTTCAAACTCCCATATCTCGAGAACGGATTGACCTAACCCAAAAATTCCTATTGCGTCTGAAAGTAGAAACTCGTCCGGTAACAACGGTATGTGTATTTTTTCCCTATGCCGTTCTGGTTAAGCGTTTGGAGCAGCAGAATTGCGAAAAACTTGTTGTCTTGTCAACCATTTCTTAGCTTCAAACTCACATATCTCGCGAACGGATTGACCAAACCCAAAAATTCCTGCTGCGTCTGAAAGTAGAAACTCGCCCGATTATAACGGTATGTGTATTTCTTCCCTAGGCCATTCTGGTTAAGCGTTGGAGCAGCAGAAGTGCGAAAAATTTGTTGGCTTCTCAACCATTCCTTAGCTTCAAACTCCCATATCTCGCGAACGGATTGAAATAACCCAAAAATTCCTATTGAATCTGAAAGTAGAAACTCGCCCTATTACAACGGTATGTGTATTTTTCCCCTAGGCCATTCTGGTTTAGCGTTTGGAGCAGCAGAGTTGCGAAAAATTTGTTGCCTTGTCAACTATTTCTTAGCTTCAAACGACCATATCTCGCTAACGGATTGACCTAACCCAAAAATTCCTATTGCATCTGAAAGTAGAAACTCGCTCGATTACAACGGTATGTGTATTTTTTCCCTATGCCGTTCTGGTTAAGCGTTTGGAGCAGCAGAATTGCGAAAAATTTGTTGTCTTGTCAACCATTTCTAAGCTTCAAAGTCCCGTATCTCGCGAACCGATTGATAAAACCCAAAAATTCCCTGTTGCACCTGAAAGTAGAAACTCGCCCGATTACAAAGGTATGTGTATTTTTTCCCTAAGCCATTCTGGTTAAGCGTTTGGAGCAGCAGAATTGCGAAAAATATGTTGTCTTCTCATTTATTCCTTAGGTTCAAACTCACATATCTCGCGAACAGATTGACCAAACTCAAAAATTCCTGCTGCGTCTGAAAGTAGAAACTCGTCCGGTTACAACGGTATGTGTATTTTTTCCCTAGGGCATTCTGGTTAAGCTTTTGGACCAGCAGAAGTGCGAAATATTTATTACCTTCTCAACCATTTCTTGGCTTCAAGCTCCCATGTCTCTGAAACGGATTGACGTAACCCAAAAATTCCTATTGTGTCCGAAAGTAGAAACTCGTCCGGTTACAACGGTATGTGTATTTTTTCCCTAGGCCATTCTGGTTAAGCGTTTGTAGCAGCAGAAGTGCGAAAAATTTGTTGTCTTCTCAAGCATTTCTTAGCTTCAAACTCCCATATCTCGCGAACGGATTGACCTAACCCAAAAATTCCTATTGCATCTGAAAGTGGAAACTCGCCCGATTACAACGGTATGTGTATTTTCTCCCTAGGCCATTCTGGTTAAGTGTTTGGAGCAGCAGAAGTGCGAAAAATTTGTTGTCCTCTCAACCATTTCTTAGCTTCAAACTCCCATATCTCACGAACGGATTGTCCTAACCCAAAAAGTCCTGCTGCGTCTGAAAGTAGAAACTAGCCCGATTGCAACGGTATGTGTATTTTTTCCCCAGACCATTATGGTTAAGCTTTTGGACCAGCAGAAGTGCGAAAAATTTGTTGTCTTCTCAACCATTTCTTAGTTTCAAACTCCCATATCTCGCGAACGGAGTGACCTAACCCAAAAATTTCTGCTGCGTCTGAAAGTAGAAACTCGCCCGATTACAACGGTATGCGTATTTTATCCCTAGGCCATTCTGGTTAAGCGTTTGGAGCAGAAGAATTGCGAAAAATTTGTTGTCTTCTCAACCATTTCTCAGCTTCAAACTCCCATATCTCGCGAAAGGATAGACCTAACCCTAAAATTCCTATTGCATCTGAAAGTAGAAACACGCCCGATTACAACGGTATGTGTATTTTTCCCCTAGGCCAATCTGGTTAAGCGATTGGAGCAGCAGAAGTGCGAAAAATTTGTTGCCTTCTCAAACATTTCTTAGCTTCAAACTCCCATATCTCGAGAACGGATTGACCTAACCCAAAAATTCCTATTGCGTCTGAAAGTAGAAACTCGTCCGGTAACAACGGTATGTGTATTTTTTCCCTATGCCGTTCTGGTTAAGCGTTTGGAGCAGCAGAATTGCGAAAAACTTGTTGTCTTGTCAACCATTTCTTAGCTTCAAACTCACATATCTCGCGAACGGATTGACCAAACCCAAAAATTCCTGCTGCGTCTGAAAGTAGAAACTCGCCCGATTATAACGGTATGTGTATTTCTTCCCTAGGCCATTCTGGTTAAGCGTTGGAGCAGCAGAAGTGCGAAAAATTTGTTGGCTTCTCAACCATTCCTTAGCTTCAAACTCCCATATCTCGCGAACGGATTGAAATAACCCAAAAATTCCTATTGAATCTGAAAGTAGAAACTCGCCCTATTACAACGGTATGTGTATTTTTCCCCTAGGCCATTCTGGTTTAGCGTTTGGAGCAGCAGAGTTGCGAAAAATTTGTTGCCTTGTCAACTATTTCTTAGCTTCAAACGACCATATCTCGCTAACGGATTGACCTAACCCAAAAATTCCTATTGCATCTGAAAGTAGAAACTCGCTCGATTACAACGGTATGTGTATTTTTTCCCTATGCCGTTCTGGTTAAGCGTTTGGAGCAGCAGAATTGCGAAAAATTTGTTGTCTTGTCAACCATTTCTAAGCTTCAAAGTCCCGTATCTCGCGAACCGATTGATAAAACCCAAAAATTCCCTGTTGCACCTGAAAGTAGAAACTCGCCCGATTACAAAGGTATGTGTATTTTTTCCCTAAGCCATTCTGGTTAAGCGTTTGGAGCAGCAGAATTGCGAAAAATATGTTGTCTTCTCATTTATTCCTTAGGTTCAAACTCACATATCTCGCGAACAGATTGACCAAACTCAAAAATTCCTGCTGCGTCTGAAAGTAGAAACTCGTCCGGTTACAACGGTATGTGTATTTTTTCCCTAGGGCATTCTGGTTAAGCTTTTGGACCAGCAGAAGTGCGAAATATTTATTACCTTCTCAACCATTTCTTGGCTTCAAGCTCCCATGTCTCTGAAACGGATTGACGTAACCCAAAAATTCCTATTGTGTCCGAAAGTAGAAACTCGTCCGGTTACAACGGTATGTGTATTTTTTCCCTAGGCCATTCTGGTTAAGCGTTTGTAGCAGCAGAAGTGCGAAAAATTTGTTGTCTTCTCAAGCATTTCTTAGCTTCAAACTCCCATATCTCGCGAACGGATTGACCTAACCCAAAAATTCCTATTGCATCTGAAAGTGGAAACTCGCCCGATTACAACGGTATGTGTATTTTCTCCCTAGGCCATTCTGGTTAAGTGTTTGGAGCAGCAGAAGTGCGAAAAATTTGTTGTCCTCTCAACCATTTCTTAGCTTCAAACTCCCATATCTCACGAACGGATTGTCCTAACCCAAAAAGTCCTGCTGCGTCTGAAAGTAGAAACTAGCCCGATTGCAACGGTATGTGTATTTTTTCCCCAGACCATTATGGTTAAGCTTTTGGACCAGCAGAAGTGCGAAAAATTTGTTACCTTCTCAACCATTTCTTAGCTTCAAACTCCCATATCTCGCGAACGGATTGACCTAACCCAAAAATTCCTGTTGCGCCTGAATGTAGAGACTCGCCCGACTACAACGGTATGTGTATTTTTCCCCTAGGCCATTCTGGTTAAGCGTTTGGAGCAGCAGAAGTGTGAAAAATTTGTTGTCTTCTCAACCATTTCTTAGCTTCAAACTCCCATATCTCGCGAACGGATTGACCAAACCCAAAAATTCCTGCTGCGTCTGAAAGTAGAAACTAGCCCGTTTATAACGATATGTGTATTTTCCCCTAGGACATTCTGGTTAAGCGTTTGGAGCAGCAGAATTGCGAAAAATTTGTCGTCTTCTCAACCATTTCTTGCCTTCAAACTCCCATATCTCGCGAACGGATTGACCTAACCCAAAAATTCCTATTGCATCTGAAAGTAGAAACACGCCCGATTACAACGGTATGTGTATTTTTCCCCTAGGCCAATCTGGTTAAGCGATTGGAGCAGCAGAAGTGCGAAAAATTTGTTGCCTTCTCAAACATTTCTTAGCTTCAAACTCCCATATCTCGAGAACGGATTGACCTAACCCAAAAATTCCTATTGCGTCTGAAAGTAGAATCTCGTCCGGTTACAACGGTATGTGTATTTTTTCCCTATGCCGTTCTGGTTAAGCGACTGGAGCAGCAGAAGTGCAAAAAATTTGTTGTCTTGTCAACCATTTCTTAGCTTCAAAGCCGCATATCTCGCGAACGCATTGACCAATCCCACATATTCCTGTTGCGTCTGAAAGCAGAAACTCGCCCGATTACAACGATATGCGTATTTTATCCCTAGTCCATTCTGGTTAAGCGTTTGGAGCAGCAGAAGTGGGAAAAATTTGTTGCCTTCTCATACATTTCTTAGCCTCAAACTCCCATATCTCGCGAACGGATTGACCAAACCCAAAAATTCCTGCTGCGTCTGAAAGTAGAAACTCGCCCGATTACAACGGTATGTGTATTTTTTCCCTAGGACATTCTGGTTAAGTGTTTGCAGCAGCAGAATTGCGAAAAATTGGTTGGCTTCTCATTTATTTCTTAGCTTCAAACTCACATATCTCGCGAACGGATTGGCCAAACTCAAAAATTCCTGCTGCGTCTGAAAGTAGAAACTCGCTCGATTACAACGGTATGTTTATTTTTTCCCTATGCCGTTCTGGTTAAGCGTTTGGAGCAGCAGAAGTGCGAAAAATTTGTTGTCTTCTCAACCATTTCATAGCTTCAAACTCCCATATCTCGCGAACGGATTGACCTAACCCAAAAATTCCTATTGCATCTGAAAGTAGAAACTCGCTCGATTACAACGGTATGGGTATTTTTTCCCTATGCCGTTCTGGTTAAGCGTTTGGAGCAGCAGAATTGCGAAAAATTTGTTGTCTTGTCAACCATTTCTTACCTTCAAAGTCCCATATCTCGCGAACCGATTGACCAGACCCAAAAATTCCTGTTGCGCCTGAAAGCAGAAACTCGCCCGATTACAAAGGTATGTGTATTTTTTCCTTAGGCCACTCTGGTTAAGCGATTGTAGCAGCGGAAGTGAGTAAAATTTGTTGTCTTGTCAACCATTTCTTAGCTTCAAATTACCATATCTCGCTAACGGATTGACCTAACACAAAAATTCCTATTGCATCAGAAAGTAGAAACTCGCTCGATTACAACGGTTTGTGTATTTTTTCCCAATGCCGTTCTGCTTAAGCGTTTGGAGCAACAGAATTGCGAAAAATTTATTGTCTTGTCAACCATTTCTTAGCTTCACAGTCCCATTTCTCGCGAACGGATTGACCAAACCCAAAAATTCCTGCTGCGTCTGAAAGTAGAAACTAGCCCGATTACAACGGTATGTGTATTTTTCCCCTAGGACATTCTGGTTAAGTGTTTGCAGCAGCAGAAGTGCGAAAAATTTGTTGTCTTCTCAACCATTTCTTAGCTTCAAACTCCCATTTCTCGCGAACAGATAGACCTAAGCCTAAAATTCCTATTGCATCTGAAAGTAGAAACTAGCCCGATTGCAACGGTATGTGTTTTTTTCCCCTGGGCCATTCTGGTTAAGCAACTGGAGCAGCAGAAGTGCTCAAAATTTGTTGTCATGTCAACCATTTCTTAGCTTCAAGCTCCCATATCTCGCGAACGGATTGACCTAACCTAAAAATTCCTATTGCATCTGAAAGTAGTAACTCGCCCAATTACAACGGTATGTGTATTTTTTCCCTAGGCCAGTCTGGTTAAGCGATTGGAGCAGCAGAAGTGTGAAAAATTTGTTGCCTTCTCAACCATTTCTTAGCTTCAAACTCCCATATCTCGCGAACGGATTGATCTAACCCAAAATTTCCTATTGCGTCTGAAAGTAGAAACTCGTTCGGTTACAACGGTATGTGTATTTTTTCCCTAGGCCATTCTGGTTAAGCTTTTGGACCAGCAGAAGTGCGAAAAATTTGTTACCTTCTCAACCATTTCTTAGCTTCAAACTCCCATATCTCGCTAACGGATTGACCTAACCCAAAAATTCCTTTTGCGCCTGAATGTAGAGACTCGCCCGACTACAACGGTATGTGTATTTTTCCCCTAGGCCATTCTGGATAAGCGTTTGGAGCAGCAGAAGTGTGAAAAATTTGTTGTCTTCTCAACCATTTCTTAGATTCAAACTCCCATATCTCGCGAGCGGATTGACCTAACCCAAAAATTCCTATTTCATCTGAAAGTAGAAACTCGTCCGGTTACAACGATATGTGTATTTTTTCCCTGGGCCATTCTGGTTAAGCTTTTGGACCAGCAGAAGTGCGAAAAATTTGATACCTAATCAACCATTTCTTAGCTTCAAATTACCATATCTCGCTAACGGATTGACCTAACACAAAAATTCCTATTGCATCAGAAAGTAGAAACTCGCTCGATTACAACGGTATGTGTATTTTTTCCCTATGCCGTTCTGGTTAAGCGTTTGGAGCAGCAGAATTGCGAAAAATTTGTTGTCTTGTCAACCATTTCTTAGCTTCAAAGTCCCATTTCTCGCGAACGGATTGACCAAACCCATTAATTCCTGCTGCGTCTGAAAGTAGAAACTAGCCCGATTACATCGGTATGTGTATTTTTTCCCTATGCCGTTCTGGTTAAGCGTTTGGAGCAGCAGAATTGCGAAAAATTTGTTGTCTTGTCAACCATTTCTAAGCTTCAAAGTCCCGTATCTCGCGAACGGATTGACCAAACTCAAAAATTCCTGCTGCGTCTGAAAGTAGAAACTCGCCCGATTACAAAGGTATGTGTATTTTTCCCCTAGGCCATTCTGGTTAAGCGTTTGCAGCAGCAGAAGTGCGAAAAATTTGTTGTCTTCTCAACTATTTCTTAGCTTCAAGCTCACATATCTCGCGAACGGATTGACCAAACCCAAAAATTCCTGCTGCGTCTCGAAAGTAGAAACTCTGCCGATTACAACGGTATGTGTATTTTTTCCCTAGGCCGTTCTGGTTAAGCGTTTGGAGCAGCAGAATTGCGAAAAATTTGTTGCCTTGTCAACCATTTCTTAGCTTCAAAGTCCCATTTCTCGCGAACGGATTGACCAATCCCAAAAATTCCTGCTGCGTCTGAAAGTAGAAACTCGCCCGATTACAACGGTATGTGTATTTTTCCCCTAGGCCATTCTGGTTAAGCGTTTGCGGCAGCAGAAGTGCGAAAGATTTGTTGCCTTCTCAAACATTTCTTAGCTTCAAACTCCCATATCTCGCGAACGGATTGACATAACCCAAAAATTCCTATTGCGTCTGAAAGTAGAAACTCGTCCGGTTACAACGATATGTGTATTTTTTCCCTAGGCCATTCTGGTTAAGCTTTTGTACCAGCAGAAGTGCGAAAAATTTGATACCTTCCGAAACATTTCTTAGCTTCAAACGACCATATCTCGCTAACGGATTGACCTAACCCAAAAATTCCTGCTGCGTCTGAAAGTAGAAACTCGCCCGATTATAACGGTATGGGCATTTTTTCCCTAGGCCAATCTGGTTAAGCGATTGGAGCAGCAGAATTGCGAAAAATTTGTTGCCTCCTCAAACATTTCTTAGCTTCAAACTCCCATATCTCGCGAACGGATTGACCAATCCCAAAAATTCCTGCTGCGTCTGAAAGTAGAAACTTGCCCGATTACAACGGTATGTGTATTTTTTCCCTAGGCCAATCTGGTTAAGCGATTGGAGCAGCAGAAGTGCGAAAAATTTGTTGTCTTCTCAACCATTTCTTAGCTTCAAACTCCCATATCTCGCGAGCGGATTGACCTAACCCAAAAATTCCTATTGCACCTGAAAGTAGAAACTCGCTCGATTACAACGGTATGTGTATTTTTTCCCTATGCCGTTCTGGTTAAGCGTTTGGAGCAGCAGAATTGCGAAAAACTTGTTGTCTTGTCAACCATTTCTTAGCTTCAAACTCACATATCTCGCGAACGGATTGACCAAACCCAAAAATTCCTGTTGCGTCTGAAAGTAGAAACTCGCCCGATTATAACGGTATGTGCATTCTTCCCCAAGGCCAATCTGGTTAAGCGATTGGAGCAGCAGAAGTGCGAAAAATTTGTTGCCTCCTCAAACATTTCTTAGCTTCAAACTCCCATATCTCGCGAACGGATTGACCTAACCCAAAAATTCCTATTGCATCTGAAAGCAGAAACTCGCCCGATTACAACGGTATGTGTATTTTTCCCCTAGGCCATTCTGGTTAAGCGTTTGGAGCAGCAGAAGTGCGATAAATTTGTTGTCTTCTCAACCATTTCTTAGTTTCAAACTCCCATATCTCGCGAACGGAGTGACCTAACCCAAAAATTTCTGCTGCGTCTGAAAGTAGAAACTCGCCCGATTACAACGGTATGCGTATTTTATCCCTAGGCCATTCTGGTTAAGCGTTTGGAGCAGAAGAATTGCGAAAAATTTGTTGTCTTCTCAACCATTTCTCAGCTTCAAACTCCCATATCTCGCGAAAGGATAGACCTAACCCTAAAATTCCTATTGCATCTGAAAGTAGAAACACGCCCGATTACAACGGTATGTGTATTTTTCCCCTAGGCCAATCTGGTTAAGCGATTGGAGCAGCAGAAGTGCGAAAAATTTGTTGCCTTCTCAAACATTTCTTAGCTTCAAACTCCCATATCTCGAGAACGGATTGACCTAACCCAAAAATTCCTATTGCGTCTGAAAGTAGAAACTCGTCCGGTAACAACGGTATGTGTATTTTTTCCCTATGCCGTTCTGGTTAAGCTTTTGGAGCAGCAGAATTGCGAAAAACTTGTTGTCTTGTCAACCATTTCTTAGCTTCAAACTCACATATCTCGCGAACGGATTGACCAAACCCAAAAATTCCTGCTGCGTCTGAAAGTAGAAACTCGCCCGATTATAACGGTATGTGTATTTCTTCCCTAGGCCATTCTGGTTAAGCGTTGGAGCAGCAGAAGTGCGAAAAATTTGTTGGCTTCTCAACCATTCCTTAGCTTCAAACTCCCATATCTCGCGAACGGATTGAAATAACCCAAAAATTCCTATTGAATCTGAAAGTAGAAACTCGCCCTATTACAACGGTATGTGTATTTTTCCCCTAGGCCATTCTGGTTTAGCGTTTGGAGCAGCAGAGTTGCGAAAAATTTGTTGCCTTGTCAACTATTTCTTAGCTTCAAACGACCATACCTCGCTAACGGATTGAACAAACCCAAAAATTCCTGCTGCGTCTGAAAGTAGAAACTCGCCCTATTACAACGGTATGTGTATTTTTCCCCTAGGCCATTCTGGTTTAGCGTTTGGAGCAGCAGAGTTGCGAAAAATTTGTTGCCTTGTCAACTATTTCTTAGCTTCAAACGACCATATCTCGCTAACGGATTGACCTAACCCAAAAATTCCTATTGCGTCTGAAAGTAGAAACTCGTCCGGTTACAACGGTAAGTGTATTTTTTCCCTAGGCCATTCTCGTTAAGCGATTGGAGCAGCAGAAGTGCGAAAAATTTGTTGCCTTCTCAAGCATTTCTTAGCTTCAAACTCCCCTATCCCGCGAACAGATTGACCTAACCATAAAATTCCTATTGCATCTGAAAGTAGAAACTCGCCCGATTACAACGATATGTGTTTTTTTCCCCTAGGTCGTTCTGGTTAAGCGTTTGGAGCAACAGAAGTGCGAAAAATTTGTTATCTTGTCAACCATTTCTTAGCTTCAAAGTCCCATATCTCGCGAACGGATTGACCAAACCCAAAAATTCCTGCTGCGTCTGAAAGTAGAAACTCGCCCGATTACAACGGTATGTGTATTTTTTCCCTAGGACATTCTGGTTAAGTGTTTGCAGCAGCAGAATTGCGAAAAATTTGTTGTCTTCTCATTTATTTCTTAGCTTCAAACTCACATATCTCGCGAACGGATTGGCCAAACTCAAAAATTCCTGCTGCGTCTGAAAGTAGAAACTCGCCCGATTACAACGTTATGTGTATTTTTTCCCTAGGCCATTCTGGTTAAGCGTTTGTAGCAGCAGAAGTGCGAAAAATTTGTTGTCTTCTCAAGCATTTCTTAGCTTCAAACTCCCATATCTCGCGAACGGATTGACCTAACCCAAAAATTCCTATTGCATCTGAAAGTAGAAACTCGCTCGATTACAACGGTATGTGTATTTTTTCCCTATGCCGTTCTGGTTAAGCGTTTGGAGCAGCAGAAGTGCGAAAAATTTGTTATCTTCTCAACCATTTCACAGCTTCAAACTCCCATATCTCGCGAACGGATTGACCTAACCCAAAAATTCCTATTGCATCTGAAAGTAGAAACTCGCTCGATTACAACGGTATGTGTATTTTTTCCCTATGCGTTCTGGTTAAGCGTTTGGAGCAGCAGAATTGCGAAAAATTTGTTGTCTTGTCAACCATTTCTAAGCTTCAAAGTCCCGTATCTCGCGAACCGATTGATAAAACCCAAAAATTCCCTGTTGCACCTGAAAGTAGAAACTCGCCCGATTACAAAGGTATGTGTATTTTTTCCCTAAGCCATTCTGGTTAAGCGTTTGGAGCAGCAGAATTGCGAAAAATATGTTGTCTTCTCATTTATTCCTTAGGTTCAAACTCACATATCTCGCGAACAGATTGACCAAACTCAAAAATTCCTGCTGCGTCTGAAAGTAGAAACTCGTCCGGTTACAACGGTATGTGTATTTTTTCCCTAGGGCATTCTGGTTAAGCTTTTGGACCAGCAGAAGTGCGAAATATTTATTACCTTCTCAACCATTTCTTGGCTTCAAGCTCCCATGTCTCTGAAACGGATTGACGTAACCCAAAAATTCCTATTGTGTCCGAAAGTAGAAACTCGTCCGGTTACAACGGTATGTGTATTTTTTCCCTAGGCCATTCTGGTTAAGCGTTTGTAGCAGCAGAAGTGCGAAAAATTTGTTGTCTTCTCAAGCATTTCTTAGCTTCAAACTCCCATATCTCGCGAACGGATTGACCTAACCCAAAAATTCCTATTGCATCTGAAAGTGGAAACTCGCCCGATTACAACGGTATGTGTATTTTCTCCCTAGGCCATTCTGGTTAAGTGTTTGGAGCAGCAGAAGTGCGAAAAATTTGTTGTCCTCTCAACCATTTCTTAGCTTCAAACTCCCATATCTCACGAACGGATTGTCCTAACCCAAAAAGTCCTGCTGCGTCTGAAAGTAGAAACTAGCCCGATTGCAACGGTATGTGTATTTTTTCCCCAGACCATTATGGTTAAGCTTTTGGACCAGCAGAAGTGCGAAAAATTTGTTACCTTCTCAACCATTTCTTAGCTTCAAACTCCCATATCTCGCGAACGGATTGACCTAACCCAAAAATTCCTATTGCATCTGAAAGTAGAAACACGCCCGATTACAACGGTATGTGTATTTTTCCCCTAGGCCAATCTGGTTAAGCGATTGGAGCAGCAGAAGTGCGAAAAATTTGTTGCCTTCTCAAACATTTCTTAGCTTCAAACTCCCATATCTCGAGAACGGATTGACCTAACCCAAAAATTCCTATTGCGCCTGAAAGTAGAATCTCGTCCGGTTACAACGGTATGTGTATTTTTTCCCTATGCCGTTCTGGTTAAGCGACTGGAGCAGCAGAAGTGCAAAAAATTTGTTGTCTTGTCAACCATTTCTTAGCTTCAAAGCCGCATATCTCGCGAACGCATTGACCAGTCCCACATATTCCTGTTGCGTCTGAAAGCAGAAACTCGCCCGATTACAACGATATGCGTATTTTATCCCTAGTCCATTCTGGTTAAGCGTTTGGAGCAGCAGAAGTGGGAAAAATTTGTTGCCTTCTCATACATTTCTTAGCCTCAAACTCCCATATCTCGCGAACGGATTGACCAAACCCAAAAATTCCTGCTGCGTCTGAAAGTAGAAACTCGCCCGATTACAACGGTATGTGTATTTTTTCCCTAGGACATTCTGGTTAAGTGTTTGCAGCAGCAGAATTGCGAAAAATTGGTTGGCTTCTCATTTATTTCTTAGCTTCAAACTCACATATCTCGCGAACGGATTGGCCAAACTCAAAAATTCCTGCTGCGTCTGAAAGTAGAAACTCGCTCGATTACAACGGTATGTTTATTTTTTCCCTATGCCGTTCTGGTTAAGCGTTTGGAGCAGCAGAAGTGCGAAAAATTTGTTGTCTTCTCAACCATTTCATAGCTTCAAACTCCCATATCTCGCGAACGGATTGACCTAACCCAAAAATTCCTATTGCATCTGAAAGTAGAAACTCGCTCGATTACAACGGTATGGGTATTTTTTCCCTATGCCGTTCTGGTTAAGCGTTTGGAGCAGCAGAATTGCGAAAAATTTGTTGTCTTGTCAACCATTTCTTACCTTCAAAGTCCCATATCTCGCGAACCGATTGACCAGACCCAAAAATTCCTGTTGCGCCTGAAAGCAGAAACTCGCCCGATTACAAAGGTATGTGTATTTTTTCCTTAGGCCACTCTGGTTAAGCGATTGTAGCAGCGGAAGTGAGTAAAATTTGTTGTCTTGTCAACCATTTCTTAGCTTCAAATTACCATATCTCGCTAACGGATTGACCTAACACAAAAATTCCTATTGCATCAGAAAGTAGAAACTCGCTCGATTACAACGGTTTGTGTATTTTTTCCCAATGCCGTTCTGCTTAAGCGTTTGGAGCAACAGAATTGCGAAAAATTTATTGTCTTGTCAACCATTTCTTAGCTTCACAGTCCCATTTCTCGCGAACGGATTGACCAAACCCAAAAATTCCTGCTGCGTCTGAAAGTAGAAACTAGCCCGATTACAACGGTATGTGTATTTTTCCCCTAGGACATTCTGGTTAAGTGTTTGCAGCAGCAGAAGTGCGAAAAATTTGTTGTCTTCTCAACCATTTCTTAGCTTCAAACTCCCATTTCTCGCGAACAGATAGACCTAAGCCTAAAATTCCTATTGCATCTGAAAGTAGAAACTAGCCCGATTGCAACGGTATGTGTTTTTTTCCCCTGGGCCATTCTGGTTAAGCAACTGGAGCAGCAGAAGTGCTCAAAATTTGTTGTCATGTCAACCATTTCTTAGCTTCAAGCTCCCATATCTCGCGAACGGATTGACCTAACCTAAAAATTCCTATTGCATCTGAAAGTAGTAACTCGCCCAATTACAACGGTATGTGTATTTTTTCCCTAGGCCAGTCTGGTTAAGCGATTGGAGCAGCAGAAGTGTGAAAAATTTGTTGCCTTCTCAACCATTTCTTAGCTTCAAACTCCCATATCTCGCGAACGGATTGATCTAACCCAAAATTTCCTATTGCGTCTGAAAGTAGAAACTCGTTCGGTTACAACGGTATGTGTATTTTTTCCCTAGGCCATTCTGGTTAAGCTTTTGGACCAGCAGAAGTGCGAAAAATTTGTTACCTTCTCAACCATTTCTTAGCTTCAAACTCCCATATCTCGCTAACGGATTGACCTAACCCAAAAATTCCTTTTGCGCCTGAATGTAGAGACTCGCCCGACTACAACGGTATGTGTATTTTTCCCCTAGGCCATTCTGGATAAGCGTTTGGAGCAGCAGAAGTGTGAAAAATTTGTTGTCTTCTCAACCATTTCTTAGATTCAAACTCCCATATCTCGCGAGCGGATTGACCTAACCCAAAAATTCCTATTTCATCTGAAAGTAGAAACTCGTTCGGTTACAACGATATGTGTATTTTTTCCCTGGGCCATTCTGGTTAAGCTTTTGGACCAGCAGAAGTGCGAAAAATTTGATACCTAATCAACCATTTCTTAGCTTCAAATTACCATATCTCGCTAACGGATTGACCTAACACAAAAATTCCTATTGCATCAGAAAGTAGAAACTCGCTCGATTACAACGGTATGTGTATTTTTTCCCTATGCCGTTCTGGTTAAGCGTTTGGAGCAGCAGAATTGCGAAAAATTTGTTGTCTTGTCAACCATTTCTTAGCTTCAAAGTCCCATTTCTCGCGAACGGATTGACCAAACCCATTAATTCCTGCTGCGTCTGAAAGTAGAAACTAGCCCGATTACATCGGTATGTGTATTTTTTCCCTATGCCGTTCTGGTTAAGCGTTTGGAGCAGCAGAATTGCGAAAAATTTGTTGTCTTGTCAACCATTTCTAAGCTTCAAAGTCCCGTATCTCGCGAACGGATTGACCAAACTCAAAAATTCCTGCTGCGTCTGAAAGTAGAAACTCGCCCGATTACAAAGGTATGTGTATTTTTCCCCTAGGCCATTCTGGTTAAGCGTTTGCAGCAGCAGAAGTGCGAAAAATTTGTTGTCTTCTCAACTATTTCTTAGCTTCAAGCTCACATATCTCGCGAACGGATTGACCAAACCCAAAAATTCCTGCTGCGTCTCGAAAGTAGAAACTCTGCCGATTACAACGGTATGTGTATTTTTTCCCTAGGCCGTTCTGGTTAAGCGTTTGGAGCAGCAGAATTGCGAAAAATTTGTTGCCTTGTCAACCATTTCTTAGCTTCAAAGTCCCATTTCTCGCGAACGGATTGACCAATCCCAAAAATTCCTGCTGCGTCTGAAAGTAGAAACTCGCCCGATTACAACGGTATGTGTATTTTTCCCCTAGGCCATTCTGGTTAAGCGTTTGCAGCAGCAGAAGTGCGAAAGATTTGTTGCCTTCTCAAACATTTCTTAGCTTCAAACTCCCATATCTCGCGAACGGATTGACATAACCCAAAAATTCCTATTGCGTCTGAAAGTAGAAACTCGTCCGGTTACAACGATATGTGTATTTTTCTCCTAGGCCATTCTGGTTAAGCGTTTGGAGCAGCAGAATTGCGAAAAATTTGTTGTCTTGTCAACCATTTCTTACCTTCAAAGTCCCATATCTCGCGAACCGATTGACCAAACCCAAAAATTCCTGTTGCGCCTGATAGCAGAAACTCGCCCGATTACAACGGTATGTGTATTTTTTCCTTAGGCCACTCTGGTTAAGCGATTGTAGCAGCGGAAGTGAGTAAAATTTGTTGTCTTGTCAACCATTTCTTAGCTTCAAATTCCCATATCTCGCTAACGGATTGACATAACACAAAAATTCCTATTGCATCTGAAAGTAGAAACTCGCTCGATTACAACGGTTTGTGTATTTTTTCCCAATGCCGTTCTGCTTAAGCGTTTGGAGCAACAGAATTGCGAAAAATTTATTGTCTTGTCAACCATTTCTTAGCTTCAAAGTCCCATTTCTCGCGAACGGATTGACCAAACCCAAAAATTCCTGCTGCGTCTGAAAGTAGAAACTAGCCCGATTACAACGGTATGTGTATTTTTCCCCTAGGACATTCTGGTTAAGTGTTTGCATCAGCAGAATTGCGAAAAATTTGTTGTCTTCTCATTTATTTCTTAGCTTCAAACTCACATATCTCGCGAACGGATTGATCAAACCCAAAAATTCCTGCTGCGTCTGAAAGTAGAAGCTCACCCGATTACAGCGGTGTGTGTATTTTTTCCCTAGGCCATTCTTGTTAAGCGTTTGGAGCAGCAGAAGTGCGAAAAATTTGTTGTTTTCTCAACCATTTCTTAGCTTCAAACTCCCATTTCTCGCGAACAGATAGACCTAACCCTAAAATTCCTATTGCATCTGAAAGTAGAAACTAGCCCGATTGCAACGGTATGTGTTTTTTTCTCCTAGGCCATTCTGGTTAAGCAACTGGAGCAGCAGAAGTGCTCAAAATTTGTTGTCATGTCAACCATTTCTTAGCTTCAAGCTCCCATATCTCGCGAACGGATTGACCTAACCTAAAAATTCCTATTGCATCTGAAAGTAGTAACTCGCCCAATTACAACGGTATGTGTATTTTTTCCCTAGGGCAGTCTGGTTAAGCGATTGGAGCAGCAGAAGTGTGAAAAATTTGTTGCCTTCTCAACTATTTCTTAGCTTCAAACTCCCATATCTCGCGAACGGATTGATCTAACCCAAAATTTCCTATTGCGTCTGAAAGTAGAAACTCGTCCGGTTACAACGGTATGTGTATTTTTTCCCTAGGCCATTCTGGTTAAGCTTTTGGACCAGCAGAAGTGCGAAAAATTTGTTACCTTCTCAACCATTTCTTAGATTCAAACTCCCATATCTCGCGAACGGATTGACCTAACCCAAAAATTCCTGTTGCGCCTGAATGTAGAGACTCGCCCGACTACAACGGTATGTGTATTTTTCCCCTAGGCCATTCTGGTTAAGCGTTTGGAGCAGCAGAAGTGTGAAAAATTTGTTGTCTTCTCAACCATTTCTTAGCTTCAAACTCCCATATCTCGCGAACGGATTGACCTAACCCAAAAATTCCTATTGCATCTGAAAGTAGAAACGCGCCCGATTACAACGGTATGTGTATTTTTTCCCTATGCCGTTCTGGTTAAGCGTTTGGAGCAGCAGAATTGCGAAAAATTTGTTGTCTTGTCAACCATTTCTTAGCTACAAAGTCCCATTTCTCGCGAACGGATTGACCAAACCCAATAATTCCTGCTGCGTCTGAAAGTAGAAACTAGCCCGATTACATCGGTATGTGTATTTTTTCCCTATGCCGTTCTGGTTAAGCGTTTGGAGCAGCAGAATTGCGAAAAATTTGTTGTCTTGTCAACCATTTCTAAGCTTCAAAGTCCCGTATCTCGCGAACCGATTGACCAAACCCAAAAATTCCCTGTTGCACCTGAAAGTAGAAACTCGCCCGATTACAAAGGTATGTGTATTTTTTCCCTAAGCCATTCTGGTTAAGCGTTTGGAGCAGCAGAATTGCGAAAAATTTGTTGTCTTGTCAACCATTTCTTAGCTACAAAGTCCCATTTCTCGCGAACGGATTGACCAAACCCAAAAATTCCTGCTGCGTCTGAAAGTAGAAACTCACCGGATTACAGCGGTGTGTGTATTTTTTCCCTAGGCCATTCTTGTTAAGCGTTTGGAGCAGCAGAAGTGCGAAAAATTTGTTGTCTTCTCAACCATTTCTTAGCTTCAAACTCCCATTTCTCGCGAACAGATAGACCTAACCCTAAAATTCCTATTGCATCTGAAAGTAGAAACTAGCCCGATTGCAACGGTATGTGTTTTTTTCCCCTAGGCCATTCTGGTTAAGCAACTGGAGCAGCAGAAGTGCTCAAAATTTGTTGTCATGTCAACCATTTCTTAGCTTCAAGCTCCCATATCTCGCGAACGGATTGACCTAACCTAAAAATTCCTATTGCATCTGAAAGTAGTAACTCGCCCAATTACAACGGTATGTGTATTTTTTCCCTAGGGCAATCTGGTTAAGCGATTGGAGCAGCAGAAGTGTGAAAAATTTGTTGCCTTCTCAACTATTTCTTAGCTTCAAACTCCCATATCTCGCGAACGGATTGATCTAACCCAAAATTTCCTATTGCGTCTGAAAGTAGAAACTCGTCCGATTACAACGGTATGTGTATTTTTTCCCTAGGCCATTCTGGTTAAGCTTTTGGACCAGCAGAAGTGCGAAAAATTTGTTACCTTCTCAACCATTTCTTAGATTCAAACTCCCATATCTCGCGAACGGATTGACCTAACCCAAAAATTCCTGTTGCACCTGAATGTAGAGACTCGCCCGACTACAACGGTATGTGTATTTTTCCCCTAGGCCATTCTGGTTAAGCGTTTGGAGCAGCAGAAGTGTGAAAAATTTGTTGTCTTCTCAACCATTTCTTAGCTTCAAACTCCCATATCTCGCGAACGGATTGACCTAACCCAAAAATTCCTATTGCATCTGAAAGTAGAAACGCGCCCGATTACAACGGTATGTGTATTTTTTCCCTATGCCGTTCTGGTTAAGCGTTTGGAGCAGCAGAATTGCGAAAAATTTGTTGTCTTGTCAACCATTTCTTAGCTACAAAGTCCCATTTCTCGCGAACGGATTGACCAAACCCAATAATTCCTGCTGCGTCTGAAAGTAGAAACTAGCCCGATTACATCGGTATGTGTATTTTTTCCCTATGCCGTTCTGGTTAAGCGTTTGGAGCAGCAGAATTGCGAAAAATTTGTTGTCTTGTCAACCATTTCTAAGCTTCAAAGTCCCGTATCTCGCGAACCGAATGACCAAACCCAAAAATTCCCTGTTGTACCTGAAAGTAGAAACTCGCCCGATTACAAAGGTATGTGTATTTTTTCCCTAAGCCATTCTGGTTAAGCGTTTGGAGCAGCAGAATTGCGAAAAATATGTTGTCTTCTCATTTATTCCTTAGGTTCAAACTCACATATCTCGCTAACGGATTGACCAAACTCAAAAATTCCTGCTGCGTCTGAAAGTAGAAACTCGCCCGATTACAAAGGTATGTGTATTTTTCCCCTAGGCCATTCTGGTTAAGCGTTTGGAGCAGCAGAAGTGTGAAAAATTTGTTGTCTTCTCAACCATTTCTTAGCTTCAAACTCCCATATCTCGCGAACGGATTGACCTAACCCAAAAATTCCTATTGCATCTGAAAGTAGAAACGCGCTCGATTACAACGGTATGTGTATTTTTTCCCTATGCCGTTCTGGTTAAGCGTTTGGAGCAGCAGAATTGCGAAAAATTTGTTGTCTTGTCAACCATTTCTTAGCTTCAAAGTCCCATTTCTCGCGAACGGATTGACCAAACCCAATAATTCCTGCTGCGTCTGAAAGTAGAAACTAGCCCGATTACATCGGTATGTGTATTTTTTCCCTATGCCGTTCTGGTTAAGCGTTTGGAGCAGCAGAATTGCGAAAAATTTGTTGTCTTGTCAACCATTTCTAAGCTTCAAAGTCCCGTATCTCGCGAACCGATTGACCAAACCCAAAAATTCCCTGTTGCACCTGAAAGTAGAAACTCGCCCGATTACAAAGGTATGTGTATTTTTTCCCTAAGCCATTCTGGTTAAGCGTTTGGAGCAGCAGAATTGCGAAAAATATGTTGTCTTCTCATTTATTCCTTAGGTTCAAACTCACATATCTCGCTAACGGATTGACCAAACTCAAAAATTCCTGCTGCGTCTGAAAGTAGAAACTCGCCCAATTACAAAGGTATGTGTATTTTTTCCCTACGCCAATCTGGTTAAGCGATTGGGGCAGCAGAAGTGCGAAAAATTTGTTGCCTTCTCAAACATTTCTTAGCTTCAAGCTCCCATATCTCGCGAACGGATTGACCTAATCCAAAAATTCCTATTGCGTCTGAAAGTAGAAACTCGCCCGATTACAACGGTATGTGTATTTTTCCCCTAGGCCATTCTGGTTAAGCGTTTGCAGCAGCAGAAGTGCGAAAAATTTGTTGTCTTCTCAACTATTTCTTAGCTTCAAGCTCACATATCTCGCGAACGGATTGACCAAACCCAAAAATTCCTGCTGCGTCTCGAAAGTAGAAACTCTCCCGATTACAACGGTATGTGTATTTTTTCCCTACGCCGTTCTGGTTAAGCGTTTGGAGCAGCAGAATTGCGAAAAATTTGTTGCCCTGTCAACCATTTCTTAGCTTCAAAGTCCCATTTCTCGCGAACGGATTGACCAAACCCAAAAATTCCTGCTGCGTCTGAAAGTAGAAACTCGCCCGATTACAACGGTATGTGTATTTTTCCCCTAGGCCATTCTGGTTAAGCGTTTGCAGCAGCAGAAGTGCGAAAGATTTGTTGCCTTCTCAAACATTTCTTAGCTTCAAACTCCCATATCTCGCGAACGGATTGACATATCCCAAAAATTCCTATTGCGTCTGAAAGTAGAAACTCGTCCGGTTACAACGATATGTGTATTCTTTCCCTAGGCCATTCTGGTTAAGCTTTTGTACCAGCAGAAGTGCGAAAAATTTGATACCTTCTGAAACATTTCTTAGATTCAAACGACCATATCTCGCTAACGGATTGACCTAACCCAAAAATTCCTGCTGCGTCTGAAAGTAGAAACTCGACCGATTATAACGATATGGGCATTTTTTCCCTAGGCCAATCTGGTTAAGCGATTGGAGCAGCAGAATTGCGAAAAATTTGTTGCCTCCTCAAACATTTCTTAGCTTCAAACTCCCATATCTCGCGAACGGATTGACCAATCCCAAAAATTCCTGCTGCGTCTGAAAGTAGAAACTTGCCCGATTACAACGGTATGTGTATTTTTTCCCTAGACCAATTTGGTTAAGCGATTGGAGCAGCAGAAGTGCGAAAAATTTGTTGCCTTCTCAACCATTTCTTAGCTTCAAACTCCCATATCTCGCGAACGGATTGAACTAACCCAAAAATTCCGATTGCGTCTGAAAGTAGAAACTCGTCCGGTTACAACGATATGTGTATTTTTTCCCTAGGCCATTCTGGTTAAGCTTTTGGACCAGCAGAAGTGCGAAAAATTTGATACCTTCTCTACCATTTCTTAGCTTCAAACTCCCATATCTCGCGAACGGATTGAACAAACCCAAAAGTTCCTATTCCATCTGAAAGTTGAAACTCGCCCGATTACAACGGTATGTGTATTTTTTCCTTATGCCGTCCTGGTTAAGCGTTTGGAGCAGCAGAATTGCGAAAAATTTGTTGTCTTGTCAACCATTTCTTAGCTTGAAACTCACATATCTCGCGAACGGATTGAGCAAACCCAAAAATTCCTGCTGCGTCTGAAAGTAGAAACTCGCCCGATTACAACGGTATGTGTATTTTTTCCCTAGGCCATTCTGGTTAAGCGTTTGGAACAGCAGAATTGCGAAAAATTTGTTGTCTTCTCAACCATTTCTTAGCTTCAAACTCCCATATCCCGCGAACGGATTGACCTAACCCAAAAATTCCTGCTGCGTCTCGAAAGTAGAAACTCTCCCGATCACAACGGTATGTGTATTTTTTCCCTACGCCGTTCTGGTTAAGCGTTTGGAGCAGCAGAATTGCGAAAAATTTGTTGCGTTGTCAACCATTTCTTAGCTTCAAAGTCCCATTTCTCGCGAACGGATTGACCAAACCCAAAAATTCCTGCTGCGTCTGAAAGTAGAAACTCGCCCGATTACAACGGTATGTGTATTTTTCCCCTAGGCCATTCTGGTTAAGCGTTTGCAGCAGCAGAAGTGCGAAAGATTTGTTGACTTCTCAAACATTTCTTAGCTTCAAACTCCCATATCTCGCGAACGGATTGACATAACCCAAAAATTCCTATTGCGTCTGAATGTAGAAACTCGCCCGATTACAACGGTATGTGTATTTTTTCCCTATGCCGTTCTGGTTAAGCGTTTGGAGCAGCAGAATTGCGAAAAATTTGTTGTCTTGTCAACCATTTCTTAGCTACAAAGTCCCATTTCTCGCGAACGGATTGACCAAACCCAATAATTCCTGCTGCGTCTGAAAGTAGAAACTAGCCCGATTACATCGGTATGTGTATTTTTTCCCTATGCCGTTCTGGTTAAGCGTTTGGAGCAGCAGAATTGCGAAAAATTTGTTGTCTTGTCAACCATTTCTAAGCTTCAAAGTCCCGTATCTCGCGAACCGATTGACCAAACCCAAAAATTCCCTGTTGCACCTGAAAGTAGAAACTCGCCCGATTACAAAGGTATGTGTATTTTTTCCCTAAGCCATTCTGGTTAAGCGTTTGGAGCAGCAGAATTGCGAAAAATTTGTTGTCTTGTCAACCATTTCTTAGCTACAAAGTCCCATTTCTCGCGAACGGATTGACCAAACCCAAAAATTCCTGCTGCGTCTGAAAGTAGAAACTCACCGGATTACAGCGGTGTGTGTATTTTTTCCCTAGGCCATTCTTGTTAAGCGTTTGGAGCAGCAGAAGTGCGAAAAATTTGTTGTCTTCTCAACCATTTCTTAGCTTCAAACTCCCATTTCTCGCGAACAGATAGACCTAACCCTAAAATTCCTATTGCATCTGAAAGTAGAAACTAGCCCGATTGCAACGGTATGTGTTTTTTTCCCCTAGGCCATTCTGGTTAAGCAACTGGAGCAGCAGAAGTGCTCAAAATTTGTTGTCATGTCAACCATTTCTTAGCTTCAAGCTCCCATATCTCGCGAACGGATTGACCTAACCTAAAAATTCCTATTGCATCTGAAAGTAGTAACTCGCCCAATTACAACGGTATGTGTATTTTTTCCCTAGGGCAATCTGGTTAAGCGATTGGAGCAGCAGAAGTGTGAAAAATTTGTTGCCTTCTCAACTATTTCTTAGCTTCAAACTCCCATATCTCGCGAACGGATTGATCTAACCCAAAATTTCCTATTGCGTCTGAAAGTAGAAACTCGTCCGATTACAACGGTATGTGTATTTTTTCCCTAGGCCATTCTGGTTAAGCTTTTGGACCAGCAGAAGTGCGAAAAATTTGTTACCTTCTCAACCATTTCTTAGATTCAAACTCCCATATCTCGCGAACGGATTGACCTAACCCAAAAATTCCTGTTGCACCTGAATGTAGAGACTCGCCCGACTACAACGGTATGTGTATTTTTCCCCTAGGCCATTCTGGTTAAGCGTTTGGAGCAGCAGAAGTGTGAAAAATTTGTTGTCTTCTCAACCATTTCTTAGCTTCAAACTCCCATATCTCGCGAACGGATTGACCTAACCCAAAAATTCCTATTGCATCTGAAAGTAGAAACGCGCCCGATTACAACGGTATGTGTATTTTTTCCCTATGCCGTTCTGGTTAAGCGTTTGGAGCAGCAGAATTGCGAAAAATTTGTTGTCTTGTCAACCATTTCTTAGCTACAAAGTCCCATTTCTCGCGAACGGATTGACCAAACCCAATAATTCCTGCTGCGTCTGAAAGTAGAAACTAGCCCGATTACATCGGTATGTGTATTTTTTCCCTATGCCGTTCTGGTTAAGCGTTTGGAGCAGCAGAATTGCGAAAAATTTGTTGTCTTGTCAACCATTTCTAAGCTTCAAAGTCCCGTATCTCGCGAACCGAATGACCAAACCCAAAAATTCCCTGTTGTACCTGAAAGTAGAAACTCGCCCGATTACAAAGGTATGTGTATTTTTTCCCTAAGCCATTCTGGTTAAGCGTTTGGAGCAGCAGAATTGCGAAAAATATGTTGTCTTCTCATTTATTCCTTAGGTTCAAACTCACATATCTCGCTAACGGATTGACCAAACTCAAAAATTCCTGCTGCGTCTGAAAGTAGAAACTCGCCCGATTACAAAGGTATGTGTATTTTTCCCCTAGGCCATTCTGGTTAAGCGTTTGGAGCAGCAGAAGTGTGAAAAATTTGTTGTCTTCTCAACCATTTCTTAGCTTCAAACTCCCATATCTCGCGAACGGATTGACCTAACCCAAAAATTCCTATTGCATCTGAAAGTAGAAACGCGCTCGATTACAACGGTATGTGTATTTTTTCCCTATGCCGTTCTGGTTAAGCGTTTGGAGCAGCAGAATTGCGAAAAATTTGTTGTCTTGTCAACCATTTCTTAGCTTCAAAGTCCCATTTCTCGCGAACGGATTGACCAAACCCAATAATTCCTGCTGCGTCTGAAAGTAGAAACTAGCCCGATTACATCGGTATGTGTATTTTTTCCCTATGCCGTTCTGGTTAAGCGTTTGGAGCAGCAGAATTGCGAAAAATTTGTTGTCTTGTCAACCATTTCTAAGCTTCAAAGTCCCGTATCTCGCGAACCGATTGACCAAACCCAAAAATTCCCTGTTGCACCTGAAAGTAGAAACTCGCCCGATTACAAAGGTATGTGTATTTTTTCCCTAAGCCATTCTGGTTAAGCGTTTGGAGCAGCAGAATTGCGAAAAATATGTTGTCTTCTCATTTATTCCTTAGGTTCAAACTCACATATCTCGCTAACGGATTGACCAAACTCAAAAATTCCTGCTGCGTCTGAAAGTAGAAACTCGCCCAATTACAAAGGTATGTGTATTTTTTCCCTACGCCAATCTGGTTAAGCGATTGGGGCAGCAGAAGTGCGAAAAATTTGTTGCCTTCTCAAACATTTCTTAGCTTCAAGCTCCCATATCTCGCGAACGGATTGACCTAATCCAAAAATTCCTATTGCGTCTGAAAGTAGAAACTCGCCCGATTACAACGGTATGTGTATTTTTCCCCTAGGCCATTCTGGTTAAGCGTTTGCAGCAGCAGAAGTGCGAAAAATTTGTTGTCTTCTCAACTATTTCTTAGCTTCAAGCTCACATATCTCGCGAACGGATTGACCAAACCCAAAAATTCCTGCTGCGTCTCGAAAGTAGAAACTCTCCCGATTACAACGGTATGTGTATTTTTTCCCTACGCCGTTCTGGTTAAGCGTTTGGAGCAGCAGAATTGCGAAAAATTTGTTGCCCTGTCAACCATTTCTTAGCTTCAAAGTCCCATTTCTCGCGAACGGATTGACCAAACCCAAAAATTCCTGCTGCGTCTGAAAGTAGAAACTCGCCCGATTACAACGGTATGTGTATTTTTCCCCTAGGCCATTCTGGTTAAGCGTTTGCAGCAGCAGAAGTGCGAAAGATTTGTTGCCTTCTCAAACATTTCTTAGCTTCAAACTCCCATATCTCGCGAACGGATTGACATATCCCAAAAATTCCTATTGCGTCTGAAAGTAGAAACTCGTCCGGTTACAACGATATGTGTATTCTTTCCCTAGGCCATTCTGGTTAAGCTTTTGTACCAGCAGAAGTGCGAAAAATTTGATACCTTCTGAAACATTTCTTAGATTCAAACGACCATATCTCGCTAACGGATTGACCTAACCCAAAAATTCCTGCTGCGTCTGAAAGTAGAAACTCGACCGATTATAACGATATGGGCATTTTTTCCCTAGGCCAATCTGGTTAAGCGATTGGAGCAGCAGAATTGCGAAAAATTTGTTGCCTCCTCAAACATTTCTTAGCTTCAAACTCCCATATCTCGCGAACGGATTGACCAATCCCAAAAATTCCTGCTGCGTCTGAAAGTAGAAACTTGCCCGATTACAACGGTATGTGTATTTTTTCCCTAGACCAATTTGGTTAAGCGATTGGAGCAGCAGAAGTGCGAAAAATTTGTTGCCTTCTCAACCATTTCTTAGCTTCAAACTCCCATATCTCGCGAACGGATTGAACTAACCCAAAAATTCCGATTGCGTCTGAAAGTAGAAACTCGTCCGGTTACAACGATATGTGTATTTTTTCCCTAGGCCATTCTGGTTAAGCTTTTGGACCAGCAGAAGTGCGAAAAATTTGATACCTTCTCTACCATTTCTTAGCTTCAAACTCCCATATCTCGCGAACGGATTGAACAAACCCAAAAGTTCCTATTCCATCTGAAAGTTGAAACTCGCCCGATTACAACGGTATGTGTATTTTTTCCTTATGCCGTCCTGGTTAAGCGTTTGGAGCAGCAGAATTGCGAAAAATTTGTTGTCTTGTCAACCATTTCTTAGCTTGAAACTCACATATCTCGCGAACGGATTGAGCAAACCCAAAAATTCCTGCTGCGTCTGAAAGTAGAAACTCGCCCGATTACAACGGTATGTGTATTTTTTCCCTAGGCCATTCTGGTTAAGCGTTTGGAACAGCAGAATTGCGAAAAATTTGTTGTCTTCTCAACCATTTCTTAGCTTCAAACTCCCATATCCCGCGAACGGATTGACCTAACCCAAAAATTCCTGCTGCGTCTCGAAAGTAGAAACTCTCCCGATCACAACGGTATGTGTATTTTTTCCCTACGCCGTTCTGGTTAAGCGTTTGGAGCAGCAGAATTGCGAAAAATTTGTTGCGTTGTCAACCATTTCTTAGCTTCAAAGTCCCATTTCTCGCGAACGGATTGACCAAACCCAAAAATTCCTGCTGCGTCTGAAAGTAGAAACTCGCCCGATTACAACGGTATGTGTATTTTTCCCCTAGGCCATTCTGGTTAAGCGTTTGCAGCAGCAGAAGTGCGAAAGATTTGTTGACTTCTCAAACATTTCTTAGCTTCAAACTCCCATATCTCGCGAACGGATTGACATAACCCAAAAATTCCTATTGCGTCTGAATGTAGATACTCGTCCGGTTACAACGATATGTGTATTTTTTCATTAGGCCATTCTGGTTAAGCTTTTGTACCAGCAGAAGTGCGAAAAATTTGATACCTTCTAAAACATTTCTTAGCTTCAAACTCCCATATCTCGCGAACGGATTGACCTAACCCAAAAATTCCTGCTGCGTCTGAAAGTAGAAACTCGCCCGATTATAACGGTATGGGCATTTTTTCCCTAGGCCAATCTGGTTAAGCGATTGGAGCAGCAGAAGAGCGAAAAATTTGTTGCCTCCTCAAACATTTCTTAGCTTCAAACTCCCATATCTCGCGAACGGATTGATCAATCCCAAAAATTCCTGCTGCGTCTGAAAGTAGAAACTCGCCCGATTACAACGGTATGTGTATTTTTTCCCTAGGCCAATCTGGTTAAGCGATTGGAGCAGCAGAATTGCGAAAAATTTGTTGCCTTCTCAACCATTCCTTAGCTTCAAACTCCCATATCTCACGAACGGATTGAACTAACCCAAAAATTCCGATTGCGTCTGAAAGTAGAAACTCGTCCGGTTACATCGGTATGTGTATTTTATCCCTAGGCCATTCTGGCTAGCGTTTGCAGCAGCAGAAGTGCGAAAGATTTGTTGCCTTCTCAAACATTTCTTAGCTTCAAACTCCCATATCTCGCGAACGGATTGACATAACCCAAAAATTCCTATTGCATCTGAAAGTAGAAACTCGTCCGATTGCAACGGTATGTGTATTTTTTCCCTGGGCCAATCTGGTTAAGCGATTGGAGCAGCAGAAGTGCGAAAAATTTGTTGCCTTCTCAACCATTTCTTAGCTTCAAACTCCCATATCTCGCGAACGGATTGAACTAACCCAAAAATTCCGATTGCGTCTGAAAGTAGAAACTCGTCCGGTTACAACGATATGTGTATTTTCTCCCTAGGCCATTCTGGTTAAGCTTTTGGACCAGCAGAAGTGCGAAAAATTTGATACCTTCTCTACCATTTCTTAGCTTCAAACTCCCATATCTCGCGAACGGATTGAACAAACCCAAATTTCCTATTCCATCTGAAAGTTGAAACTCGCCCGATTACAACGGTATGTGTATTTTTTCCTTATGCCGTCCTGGTTAAGCGTTTGGAGCAGCAGAATTGCGAAAAATTTGTTGTCTTGTCAACCATTTCTTAGCTTGAAACTCACATATCTCGCGAACGGATTGAGCAAACCCAAAAATTCCTGCTGCGTCTGAAAGTAGAAACTCGCCCGATTACAACGGTATGTGTATTTTTTCCCTAGGCCATTCTGGTTAAGCGTTTGGAACAGCAGAATTGCGAAAAATTTGTTGTCTTCTCAACCATTTCTTAGCTTCAAACTCCCATATCCCGCGAACGGATTGACCTAACCCAAAAATTCCTGCTGCGTCTCGAAAGTAGAAACTCTCCCGATCACAACGGTATGTGTATTTTTTCCCTACGCCGTTCTGGTTAAGCGTTTGGAGCAGCAGAATTGCGAAAAATTTGTTGCGTTGTCAACCATTTCTTAGCTTCAAAGTCCCATTTCTCGCGAACGGATTGACCAAACCCAAAAATTCCTGCTGCGTCTGAAAGTAGAAACTCGCCCGATTACAACGGTATGTGTATTTTTCCCCTAGGCCATTCTGGTTAAGCGTTTGCAGCAGCAGAAGTGCGAAAGATTTGTTGACTTCTCAAACATTTCTTAGCTTCAAACTCCCATATCTCGCGAACGGATTGACATAACCCAAAAATTCCTATTGCGTCTGAATGTAGATACTCGTCCGGTTACAACGATATGTGTATTTTTTCATTAGGCCATTCTGGTTAAGCTTTTGTACCAGCAGAAGTGCGAAAAATTTGATACCTTCTAAAACATTTCTTAGCTTCAAACTCCCATATCTCGCGAACGGATTGACCTAACCCAAAAATTCCTGCTGCGTCTGAAAGTAGAAACTCGCCCGATTATAACGGTATGGGCATTTTTTCCCTAGGCCAATCTGGTTAAGCGATTGGAGCAGCAGAAGAGCGAAAAATTTGTTGCCTCCTCAAACATTTCTTAGCTTCAAACTCCCATATCTCGCGAACGGATTGATCAATCCCAAAAATTCCTGCTGCGTCTGAAAGTAGAAACTCGCCCGATTACAACGGTATGTGTATTTTTTCCCTAGGCCAATCTGGTTAAGCGATTGGAGCAGCAGAATTGCGAAAAATTTGTTGCCTTCTCAACCATTCCTTAGCTTCAAACTCCCATATCTCACGAACGGATTGAACTAACCCAAAAATTCCGATTGCGTCTGAAAGTAGAAACTCGTCCGGTTACATCGGTATGTGTATTTTATCCCTAGGCCATTCTGGCTAGCGTTTGCAGCAGCAGAAGTGCGAAAGATTTGTTGCCTTCTCAAACATTTCTTAGCTTCAAACTCCCATATCTCGCGAACGGATTGACATAACCCAAAAATTCCTATTGCATCTGAAAGTAGAAACTCGTCCGATTGCAACGGTATGTGTATTTTTTCCCTGGGCCAATCTGGTTAAGCGATTGGAGCAGCAGAAGTGCGAAAAATTTGTTGCCTTCTCAACCATTTCTTAGCTTCAAACTCCCATATCTCGCGAACGGATTGAACTAACCCAAAAATTCCGATTGCGTCTGAAAGTAGAAACTCGTCCGGTTATAACGATATGGGCATTTTTTCCCTAGGCCAATCTGGTTAAGCGATTGGAGCAGCAGAATTGCGAAAAATTTGTTGCCTCCTCAAACATTTCTTAGCTTCAAACTCCCATATCTCGCGAACGGATTGACCAATCCCAAAAATTCCTGCTGCGTCTGAAAGTAGAAACTTGCCCGATTACAACGGTATGTGTATTTTTTCCCTAGACCAATTTGGTTAAGCGATTGGAGCAGCAGAAGTGCGAAAAATTTGTTGCCTTCTCAACCATTTCTTAGCTTCAAACTCCCATATCTCGCGAACGGATTGAACTAACCCAAAAAATTCCGATTGCGTCTGAAAGTAGAAACTCGTCCGGTTACAACGATATGTGTATTTTTTCCCTAGGCCATTCTGGTTAAGCTTTTGGACCAGCAGAAGTGCGAAAAATTTGATACCTTCTCTACAATTTCTTAGCTTCAAACTCCCATATCTCGCGAACGGATTGAACAAACCCAAAAGTTCCTATTCCATCTGAAAGTTGAAACTCGCCCGATTACAACGGTATGTGTATTTTTTCCTTATGCCGTCCTGGTTAAGCGTTTGGAGCAGCAGAATTGCGAAAAATTTGTTGTCTTGTCAACCATTTCTTAGCTTGAAACTCACATATCTCGCGAACGGATTGAGCAAACCCAAAAATTCCTGCTGCGTCTGAAAGTAGAAACTCGCCCGATTACAACGGTATGTGTATTTTTTCCCTAGGCCATTCTGGTTAAGCGTTTGGAACAGCAGAATTGCGAAAAATTTGTTGTCTTCTCAACCATTTCTTAGCTTCAAACTCCCATATCCCGCGAACGGATTGACCTAACCCAAAAATTCCTGCTGCGTCTCGAAAGTAGAAACTCTCCCGATCACAACGGTATGTGTATTTTTTCCCTACGCCGTTCTGGTTAAGCGTTTGGAGCAGCAGAATTGCGAAAAATTTGTTGCGTTGTCAACCATTTCTTAGCTTCAAAGTCCCATTTCTCGCGAACGGATTGACCAAACCCAAAAATTCCTGCTGCGTCTGAAAGTAGAAACTCGCCCGATTACAACGGTATGTGTATTTTTCCCCTAGGCCATTCTGGTTAAGCGTTTGCAGCAGCAGAAGTGCGAAAGATTTGTTGACTTCTCAAACATTTCTTAGCTTCAAACTCCCATATCTCGCGAACGGATTGACATAACCCAAAAATTCCTATTGCGTCTGAATGTAGATACTCGTCCGGTTACAACGATATGTGTATTTTTTCATTAGGCCATTCTGGTTAAGCTTTTGTACCAGCAGAAGTGCGAAAAATTTGATACCTTCTAAAACATTTCTTAGCTTCAAACTCCCATATCTCGCGAACGGATTGACCTAACCCAAAAATTCCTGCTGCGTCTGAAAGTAGAAACTCGCCCGATTATAACGGTATGGGCATTTTTTCCCTAGGCCAATCTGGTTAAGCGATTGGAGCAGCAGAAGAGCGAAAAATTTGTTGCCTCCTCAAACATTTCTTAGCTTCAAACTCCCATATCTCGCGAACGGATTGATCAATCCCAAAAATTCCTGCTGCGTCTGAAAGTAGAAACTCGCCCGATTACAACGGTATGTGTATTTTTTCCCTAGGCCAATCTGGTTAAGCGATTGGAGCAGCAGAATTGCGAAAAATTTGTTGCCTTCTCAACCATTCCTTAGCTTCAAACTCCCATATCTCACGAACGGATTGAACTAACCCAAAAATTCCGATTGCGTCTGAAAGTAGAAACTCGTCCGGTTACATCGGTATGTGTATTTTATCCCTAGGCCATTCTGGCTAGCGTTTGCAGCAGCAGAAGTGCGAAAGATTTGTTGCCTTCTCAAACATTTCTTAGCTTCAAACTCCCATATCTCGCGAACGGATTGACATAACCCAAAAATTCCTATTGCATCTGAAAGTAGAAACTCGTCCGATTGCAACGGTATGTGTATTTTTTCCCTGGGCCAATCTGGTTAAGCGATTGGAGCAGCAGAAGTGCGAAAAATTTGTTGCCTTCTCAACCATTTCTTAGCTTCAAACTCCCATATCTCGCGAACGGATTGAACTAACCCAAAAATTCCGATTGCGTCTGAAAGTAGAAACTCGTCCGGTTACAACGGTATGTGTATTTTATCCCTAGGCCATTCTGGCTAGCGCTTGGACCAGCAGAGGTGCGAAAAATTTGTTACCTTCTCAACCATTTCTTAGCTTCAAACTGCCATATCTCGCGAACGGATTGACCTAACCCAAAAATTCCTATTGCATCTGAATGTAGAAACTGGCCCGACTACAACGGTATGTGTATTTTTCCCCTAGGCCATTCTGGTTAAGCGTTTGGAGCAGCAGAAGTGCGAAAAATTTGTTGCCTTCTCAAACATTTCTTAGCTTCAAACTCCCATATCTCGCGAACGGATTGACATAACCCAAAAATTCCTATTGCATCTGAAAGTAGAAACTCGTCCGATTGCAACGGTATGTGTATTTTTTCCCTAGGCGATTCTGGTTAAGCTTTTGGACCAGCAGAATTGCGAAAAATTTGATACCTTCTCTACCGTTTCTTAGCTTCAAACTCCCATATCTCGCGAACGGGTTGAACAAACCCAAAAGTTCCTATTGCATCTGAAAGTAGAAACTCGCCCGATTACAACGGTATGTGTATTTTTTCCCTAGGCCATTCTGATTAAGCGTTTGGAGCAGCAGAATTGCGAAAAATTTGTTGTCTTCTCAACCATTTCTTAGCTTCAAACTCCCATATCTCGCGAGCGGATTGACCTAACCCAAAAATTCCTATTGCATCTGAAAGAAGAAACTCGCTCGATAACAACGGTATGTGTATTTTTCCCCTAGGCCATTCTGGTTAAGCGACTGGAGCAGCAGAAGTGCAAAAAATTTGTTGTCTTGTCATCCATTTCTTAGCTTCAAAGCCCCATATCTCGCGAACGGATTGACCAAACCCACATATTCCTGTTGCGTCTGAAAGCAGAAACTCGCCCGATTACAACGTTATGCGTATTTTATCCCTAGGCCATTCTGGTTAAGCGTTTGGAGCAGCAGAAGTGGGAAAAATTTGTTGCCTTCTCATACATTTCTTAGCTTCAAACTCCCATATCTCGCGAACGGATTGACCTAACCCAAAAATTCCTATTGCATCTGAAAGTAGAAACTCGCCCGATTACAACGGTATGTGTATTTTTCCCCTAGGCCATTCTGGTTAAGCGTTTGCAGCAGCAGAAGTGCGAAAAATTTGTTGTCTTCTCAACTATTTCTTAGCTTCAAGCTCACATATCTCGCGAACGGATTGACCAAACCCAAAAATTCCTGCTGCGTCTCGAAAGTAGAAACTCTCCCGATTACAACGGTATGTGTATTTTTTCCCTACGCCGTTCTGGTTAAGCGTTTGGAGCAGCAGAATTGCGAAAAATTTGTTGCGTTGTCAAACATTTCTTAGCTTCAAAGTCCCATTTCTCGCGAACGGATTGACCAAACCCAAAAATTCCTGCTGCGTCTGAAAGTAGAAACTCGCCCGATTACAACGGTATGTGTATTTTTCCCAAGGCCATTCTGGTTAAGCGTTTGCAGCAGCAGAAGTGCGAAAGATTTGTTGACTTCTCAAACATTTCTTAGCTTCAAACTCCCATATCTCGCGAACGGATTGACATAACCCAAAAATTCCTATTGCGTCTGAAAGTAGAAACTCGTCCGATTACAACGATATGTGTATTTTTTCCCTAGGCCATTCTGGTTAAGCTTTTGTACCAGCAGAAGTGCGAAAAATTTGATACCTTCTGAAAAATATCTTAGCTTCAAACTCCCATATCTCGCGAACGGATTGACCTAACCCAAAAATTCCTGCTGCGTCTGAAAGTAGAAACTCGCCCGATTACAACGGTATGTGTATTTTTCCCCTAGGCCATTCTGGTTAAGCGTTTGCAGCAGCAGAAGTGCGAAAAATTTGTTGTCTTCTCAACTATTTCTTAGCTTCAAGCTCACATATCTCGCGAACGGATTGACCAAACCCAAAAATTCCTGCTGCGTCTCGAAAGTAGAAACTCTCCCGATTACAACGGTATGTGTATTTTTTCCCTACGCCGTTCTGGTTAAGCGTTTGGAGCAACAGAATTGCGAAAAATTTGTTGCGTTGTCAACCATTTCTTAGCTTCAAAGTCCCATTTCTCGCGAACGGATTGACCAAACCCAAAAATTCCTGCTGCGTCTGAAAGTAGAAACTCGTCCGGTTACAACGATATGTGTATTTTTTCCCTAGGCCATTCTGGTTAAGCTTTTGTACCAGCAGAAGTGCGAAAAATTTGATACCTTCTGAAAAATTTCTTAGCTTCAAACTCCCATATCTCGCGAACGGATTGACCTAACCCAAAAATTCCTGCTGCGTCTGAAAGTAGAAACTCGCCCGATTATAACGGTATGGGCATTTTTTCCCTAGGCCAATCTGGTTAAGCGATTGGAGCAGCAGAAGTGCGAAAAATTTGTTGCCCCCTCAAACATTTCTTAGCTTCAAACTCCCATATCTCGCGAACGGATTGACCAATCCCAAAAATTCCTGCTGCGTCTGAAAGTAGAAACTCGCCCGATTACAACGGTATGTGTATTTATTCCCTGGGCCAATCTGGTTAAGCGATTGGAGCAGCAGAAGTGCGAAAAATTTGTTGCCTTCTCAACCATTTCTTAGCTTCAAACTCCCATATCTCGCGAACGGATTGAACTAACCCAAAAATTCAGATTGCGTCTGAAAGTAGAAACTCGTCCGGTTACAACGGTATGTGTATTTTATCCCTAGGCCATTCTGGATAGCGTTTGCAGCAGCAGAAGTGCGAAAGATTTGTTGCCTTCTCAAACATTTCTTAGCTTCAAACTCCCATATCTCGCGAACGGATTGACATAACCCAAAAATTCCTATTGCATCTGAAAGTAGAAACTCGTCCGATTGCAACGGTAAGTGTATTTTTTCCCTGGGCCAATCTGGATAGCGTTTGCAGCAGCAGAAGTGCGAAAGATTTGTTGCCTTCTCAAACATTTCTTAGCTTCAAACTCCCATATCTCGCGAACGGATTGACATAACCCAAAAATTCCTATTGCATCTGAAAGTAGAAACTCGTCCGATTGCAACGGTAAGTGTATTTTTTCCCTGGGCCAATCTGGTTAAGCGATTGGAGCAGCAGAAGTGCGAAAAATTTGTTGCCTTCTCAACCATTTCTTAGCTTCAAACTCCCATATCTCGCGAACGGATTGAACTAACCCAAAAATTCCGATTGCGTCTGAAAGTAGAAACTCGTCCGGTTACAACGGTATGTGTATTTTATCCCTAGGCCATTCTGGCTAGCGCTTGGACCAGCAGATGTGCGAAAAATTTGTTACCTTCTCAACCATTTCTTAGCTTCAAACTCCCATATCTCGCGAACGGATTGACCTAACCCAAAAATTCCTATTGCATCTGAATGTAGAAACTGGCCCGACTACAACGGTATGTGTATTTTTCCCCCAGGCCATTCTGGTTAAGCGTTTGCAGCAGCAGAAGTGCGAAAAATTTGTTGTCTTCTCAACTATTTCTTAGCTTCAAGCCCACATATCTCGCGAACGGATTGACCAAACCCAAAAATTCCTGCTGCGTCTCGAAAGTAGAAACTCTCCCGATTACAACGGTATGTGTATTTTTTCCCTACGCCGTTCTGGTTAAGCGTTTGGAGCAGCAGAATTGCGAAAAATTTGTTGCGTTGTCAACCATTTCTTAGCTTCAAAGTCCCATTTCTCGCGAACGGATTGACCAAACCCAAAAATTCCTGCTGCGTCTGAAAGTAGAAACTCGTCCGGTTACAACGATATGTGTATTTTTTCCCTAGGCCATTCTGGTTAAGCTTTTGTACCAGCAGAAGTGCGAAAAATTTGATACCTTCTGAAAAATTTCTTAGCTTCAAACTCCCATATCTCGCGAACGGATTGACCTAACCCAAAAATTCCTGCTGCGTCTGAAAGTAGAAACTCGCCCGATTATAACGGTATGGGCATTTTTTCCCTAGGCCAATCTGGTTAAGCGATTGGAGCAGCAGAAGTGCGAAAAATTTGTTGCCTCCTCAAACATTTCTTAGCTTCAAACTCCCATATCTCGCGAACGGATTTACCAATCCCAAAAATTCCTGCTGCGTCTGAAAGTAGAAACTCGCCCGATTACAACGGTATGTGTATTTTTTCCCTAGGCCAATCTGGTTAAGCGATTGGAGCAGCAGAAGTGCGAAAAATTTGTTGCCTTCTCAACCATTTCTTAGCTTCAAACTCCCATATCTCGCGAACGGATTGAACTAACCCAAAAATTCCGATTGCGTCTGAAAGTAGAAACTCGTCCGGTTACAACGGTATGTGTATTTTATCCCTAGGCCATTCTGGATAGCGTTTGCAGCAGCAGAAGTGCGAAAGATTTGTTGCCTTCTCAAACATTTCTTAGCTTCAAACTCCCATATCTCGCGAACGGATTGACATAACCCAAAAATTCCTATTGCATCTGAAAGTAGAAACTCGTCCGATTGCAACGGTAAGTGTATTTTTTCCCTGGGCCAATCTGGTTAAGCGATTGGAGCAGCAGAAGTGCGAAAAATTTGTTGCCTTCTCAACCATTTCTTAGCTTCAAACACCCATATCTCGCGAACGGATTGAACTAACCCAAAAATTCCGATTGCGTCTGAAAGTAGAAACTCGTCCGGTTACAACGGTATGTGTATTTTATCCCTAGGCCATTCTGGCTAGCGCTTGGACCAGCAGATGTGCGAAAAATTTGTTACCTTCTCAACCATTTCTTAGCTTCAAACTCCCATATCTCGCGAACGGATTGACCTAACCCAAAAATTCCTATTGCATCTGAATGTAGAAACTGGCCCGACTACAACGGTATGTGTATTTTTCCCCTAGGCCATTCTGGTTAAGCGTTTGGAGCAGCAGAAGTGCGAAAAATTTGTTGCCTTCTCAAACATTTCTTAGCTTCAAACTCCCATATCTCGCGAACGGATTAACATAACCCAAAAATTCCTATTGCATCTGAAAGTAGAAACTCGTCCGATTGCAACGGTATGTGTATTTTTTCCCTAGGCCATTCTGGTTAAGCTTTTGGACCAGCAGAATTGCGAAAAATTTGATACCTTCTCTACCATTTCTTAGCTTCAAACTCCCATATCTCGCGAACGGGTTGAACAAACCCAAAAGTTCCTATTGCATCTGAAAGTAGAAACTCGCCCGATTACAACGGTATGTGTATTTTTTCCCTAGGCCATTCTGGTTAAGCGTTTGGAGCAGCAGAAGTGCGAAAAATTTGTTGTCTTCTCAACCATTTCTTAGCTTCAAACTCCCATATCTCGCGAGCGGATTGACCTAACCCAAAAATTCCTATTGCATCTGAAAGAAGAAACTCGCTCGATTACAACGGTATGTGTATTTTTCCCCTAGGCCATTCTGGTTAAGCGACTGGAGCAGCAGAAGTGCAAAAAAAATGTTGTCTTGTCAACCATTTCTTAGCTTCAAAGCCCCATATCTCGCGAACGGATTGACCAAACCCACATATTCCTGTTGCGTCTGAAAGCAGAAACTCGCCCGATTACAACGATATGCGTATTTTATCCCTAGGCCATTCTGGTTAAGCGTTTGGAGCAGCAGAAGTGGGAAAAATTTGTTGCCTTCTCATACATTTCTTAGCTTCAAACTCCCATATCTCGCGAACGGATTGACCTAACCCAAAAATTCCTATTGCATCTGAAAGTAGAAACTCGCCCGATTACAACGGTAGGTGTATTTTTCCCCTAGGCCATTCTGGTTAAGCGTTTGCAGCAGCAGAAGTGCGAAAAATTTGTAGTCTCCTTAACTATTTCTTAGCTTCAAGCTCACATATCTCGCGAACGGATTGACCAAACCCAAAAATTCCTGCTGCGTCTCGAAAGTAGAAACTCTCCCGATTACAACGGTATGTGCATTTTTTCCCTACGACGTTCTGGTTAAGCGTTTGGAGCAGCAGAATTGCGAAAAATTTGTTGCCTTGTCAACCATTTCTTAGCTTCAAAGTCCCATTTCTCGCAAACGGATTGACCTAACCCAAAAATTCCTGCTGCGTCTGAAAGTAGAAACTCGCCCGATTATAACGGTATGGGCATTTTTTCCCTAAGCCAATCTGGTTAAGCGATTGGAGCAGCAGAAGTGCGAAAAATTTGTTGCCTCCTCAAACATTTCTTAGCTTCAAACTCCCATATCTCGCGAACGGATTGACCAATCCCAAAAATTCCTGCTGCGTCTGAAAGTAGAAACTCGCCCGATTACAACGGTATGTGTATTTTTTCCCTAGGCCAATCTGGTTAAGCGATTGGAGCAGCAGAAGTGCGAAAAATTTGTTGCCTTCTCAACCATTTCTTAGCTTCAAACTCCCATATCTCGCGAACGGATTGAACTAACCCAAAAATTCCGATTGTGTCTGAAAGTAGAAACTCGTCCGGTTACAACGGTATGTGTATTTTATCCCTAGGCCATTCTGGCTAGCGTTTGCAGCAGCAGAAGTGCGAAAGATTTGTTGCCTTCTCAAACATTTCTCAGCTTCAAACTCCCATATCTCGCGAACGGATTGACATAACCCAAAAATTCCTATTGCATCTGAAAGTAGAAACTCGTCCGATTGCAACGGTAAGTGTATTTTTTCCCTAGGCCATTCTGGTTAAGCTTTTGGACCAGCAGAATTGCGAAAAATTTGATACCTTCTCTACCATTTCTTAGCTTCAAACTCCCATATCTCGCGAACGGGATGAACAAACCCAAAAGTTCCTATTGCATCTGAAAGTAGAAACTCGCCCGATTACAACGGTATGTGTATTTTTTCCCTAGGCCATTCTGGTTAAGCGTTTGGAGCAGCAGAAGTGCGAAAAATTTGTTGTCTTCTCTACCATTTCTTAGCTTCAAACTCCCATATCTCGCGAGCGGATTGACCTAACCCAAAAATTCCTATTGCATCTGAAAGAAGAAACTCGCTCGATTACAACGGTATGTGTATTTTTCCCCTAGGCCATTCTGGTTAAGCGACTGGAGCAGCAGAAGTGCAAAAAATTTGTTGTCTTGTCAACCATTTCTTAGCTTCAAAGCCCCATATCTCGCGAACGGATTGACCAAACCCACATATTCCTGTTGCGTCTGAAAGCAGAAACTCGCCCGATTACAACGATATGCGTATTTTATCCCTAGGCCATTCTGGTTAAGCGTTTGGAGCAGCAGAAGTGGGAAAAATTTGTTGCCTTCTCATACATTTCTTAGCTTCAAACTCCCATATCTCGCGAACGGATTGACCTAACCCAAAAATTCCTATTGCATCTGAAAGTAGAAACTCTCCCGATTACAACGGTATGTGCATTTTTTCCCTACGCCGTTCTGGTTAAGCGTTTGGAGCAGCAGAATTGCGAAAAATTTGTTGCCTTGTCAACCATTTCTTAGCTTCAAAGTCCCATTTCTCGCGAACGGATTGACCAAACCAAAAATTCCTGCTGCGTCTGAATGTAGAAACTCGCCCGATTACAACGGTATGTGTATTTTTCCCCTAGCCCATTCTGGTTAAGCGTTTGTAGCAGCAGAAGTGCGAAAAATTTGATACCTTCTGAAACATTTCTTAGCTTCAAACTCACATATCTCGCGAACGGATTGAACAATCCCAAAAATTCCTGCTGCGTCTGAAAGTAGAAACTCGCCCGATTACAACGGTATGTGTATTTTTTCCCTAGGCCATTCTGGCTAGCGCTTGGACCAGCAGAGGTGCGAAAAATTTGTTACCTTCTCAACCATTTCTTAGCTTCAAACTCCCATACCTCGCGAACGGATTGACATAACCCAAAAATTCCTATTGCGTCTGAAAGTAGAAACTCGTCCGGTTACAGCGATATGTGTATTTTTTCCCTAGGCCATTCTGGTTAAGCTTTTGTACCAGCAGAAGTGCGAAAAATTTGATACCTTCTGAAACATTTCTTAGCTTCAAACTCCCATATCTCGCGAACGGATTGACCTAACCCAAAAATTCCTGCTGCGTCTGAAAGTTGAAACTCGCCCGATTATAACGGTATGGGCATTTTTTCCCTAGGCCAATCTGGTTAAGCGATTGGAGCAGCAGAAGTGCGAAAAATTTGTTGCCTCCTCAAACATTTCTTAGCTTCAAACTCCCATATCTCGCGAACAGATTGACCTAACCCAAAAATTCCTATTGCATCTGAAAATAGAAACTCGCCCGATTACAACGGTATGTGTATTTTTCCCCTAGGCCATTCTGGTTAAGCGTTTGGAGCAGCGGGAGTGCGAGAAACTTGTTGTCTTCTCAACTATTTCTTAGCTTCAAACTCACATATCTCGCGAACGGATTGACCAATCCCAAAAACTCCTGCTGCGTCTGAAAGTAGAAACTCGCCCGATTACAACGGTATGTGTATTTTTTCCCTAGGCCAATCTGGTTAAGCGTTTGCAGCAGCAGAATTGCGAAAAATTTGTTGCCTTGTCAACCATTTCTTAGCTTCAAAGTCCCATTTCTCGCGAACGGATTGACCAAACCCAAAAATTCCTGCTGCGTCTGAAAGTAGAAACTCGCCCGATTACAACGGTATGTGTATTTTTCCCCTAGGCCATTCTGGTTAAGCGTTTGCAGCAGCAGAAGTGCGAAAGATTTGTTGCCTTCTCAAACATTTCTTAGCTTCAAACTCCCATATCTCGCGAACGGATTGACATAACCCACATATTCCTGTTGCGTCTGAAAGCAGAAACTCGCCCGATTACAACGATATGCGTATTTTATCCCTAGGCCATTCTGGTTAAGCGTTTGGAGCAGCAGAAGTGGGAAAAATTTGTTGCCTTCTCATACATTTCTTAGCTTCAAACTCCCATATATCGCGAACGGATTGACCTAACCCAAAAATTCCTATTGCATCTGAAAGTAGAGACTCGCCCGATTACAACGGTATGTGTATTTTTCCCCTAGGCCATTCTGGTTAAGCGTTTGCAGCAGCAGAAGTGCGAAAAATTTGTAGTCTCCTCAACTATTTCTTAGCTTCAAGCTCACATATCTCGCGAACGGATTGACCTAACCCAAAAATTCCTGCTGCGTCTGAAAGTTGAAACTCGCCCGATTATAACGGTATGGGCATTTTTTCCCTAGGCCAATCTGGTTAAGCGATTGGAGCAGCAGAAGTGCGAAAAATTTGTTGCCTCCTCAAACATTTCTTAGCTTCAAACTCCCATATCTCGCGAACAGATTGACCTAACCCAAAAATTCCTATTGCATCTGAAAATAGAAACTCGCCCGATTACAACGGTATGTGTATTTTTCCCCTAGGCCATTCTGGTTAAGCGTTTGGAGCAGCGGGAGTGCGAGAAACTTGTTGTCTTCTCAACTATTTCTTAGCTTCAAACTCACATATCTCGCGAACGGATTGACCAATCCCAAAAACTCCTGCTGCGTCTGAAAGTAGAAACTCGCCCGATTACAACGGTATGTGTATTTTTTCCCTAGGCCAATCTGGTTAAGCGATTGGAGCAGCAGAAGTGCGAAAAATTTGTTGCCTTCTCAACCATTTCTTAGCTTCAAACTCCCATATCTCGCGAACGGATTGAACTAACCCAAAAATTCCGGTTGCGTCTGAAAGTGGAAACTCGTCCGGTTACAACGATATGTGTATTTTTTCCCTAGGCCATTCTGGTTAAGCTATTGGACCAGCAGAAGCGCGAAAAATTTGATACCTTCTCTACCATTTCTTAGCTTCAAACTCCCATATCTCGCGAACGGATTGAACAAACCCAAAAGTTCCTATTGCATCTGAAAGTAGAACTCGCCCGATTACAACGGTATGTGTATTTTTTCCCTACGCCGTTCTGGTTAAGCGTTTGGAGCAGCAGAATTGCGAAAAATTTGTTGCCTTGTCAACCATTTCTTAGCTTCAAAGTCCCATTTCTCGCGAACGGATTGACCAAACCCAAAAATTCCTGCTGCGTCTGAAAGTAGAAACTCGCCCGATTACAACGGTATGTGTATTTTTCCCCTAGGCCTTTCTGGTTAAGCGTTTGCAGCAGCAGAAGTGCGAAAGATTTGTTGCCTTCTCAAACATTTCTTAGCTTCAAACTCCCATATCTCGCGAACGGATTGACATAACCCAAAAATTCCTATTGCGTCTGAAAGTAGAAACTCGTCCGGTTTCAACGATATGTGTATTTTTTCCCTAGGCCATTCTGGCTAAGCTTTTGTACCAACAGAAGTGCGAAAAATTTGATACCTTCTGAAACATTTCTTAGCTTCAAACTCCCATATCTCGCGAACAGATTGACCTAACCCAAAAATTCCTGCTGCGTCTGAAAGTAGAAACTCGCCCGATTATAACGGTATGGGCATTTTATCCCTAGGCCATTCTGGCTAGCGCTTGGACCAGCAGAGGTGCGAAAAATTTGTTACCTTCTTAACCATTTCTTAGCTTCAAACTCCCATATCTCGCGAACGGATTGACCTAACCCAAAAATTCCTATTGCATCTGAATGTAGAAAGTCGCTCGATTACCACGGTATGTGTATTTTTCCCCTAGGCCATTCTGGTTAAGCTTTTGGACCAGCAGAAGTGCGAAAAATTTGTTGTCTTCTCAACCATTTCTTAGCTTCAAACTCCCATATCTCGCGAGCGGATTGGCCTAACCCAAAAATTCCTGTTGCATCTGAAAGAAGAAACTCGCTCGATTACAACGGTATGTGTATTTTTCCCCTAGGCTATTCTGGTTAAGCGATTGGAGCAGCAGATGTGCAAAAAATTTGTTGTCTTGTCAACCATTTCTTAGCTTCAAAGCCCCATATCTCGCGAACGGATTGACCAAACCCACATATTCCTATTGCATCTGAATGTAGAAACTCGCTCGATTACAACGGTATGTGTATTTTTCACCTAGGCCATTCTGGTTAAGCTTTTGGACCAGCAGAAGTGCGAAAAATTTGTTGTCTTCTCAACCATTTCTTAGCTTCAAACTCCCTTATCTCGCGAACGGATTGACCTAACCCAAAAATTCCTATTGCATCTGAAAGTAGAAACTCGCCCGATTACAACGGTATGTGTATTTTCCCCCTAGGCCATTCTGGTTAAGCGTTTGCAGCAGCAGAAGTGCGAAAAATTTGTTGTCTTCTCAACTATTTCTTAGCTTCAAGCTCACATATCTCGCGAACGGATTGACCAAACCCAAAAATTCCTGCTGCGTCTCGAAAGTAGAAACTCGCCCGATTACAACGGTATGTGTATTTTTCCCGTAGGCCATTCTGGTTAAGCGTTTGCGGCAGCAGAATTGCGAAAGATTTGTTGCCTTCTCAAACATTTCTTAGCTTCAAACTCCCATATCTCGCGAACGGATTGACATAACCCAAAAATTCCTATTGCGTCTGAAAGTAGAAACTCGTCCGGTTACAGCGATATGTGTATTTTTTCCCTAGGCCATTCTGGTTAAGTTTTTGTACCAGCAGAAGTGCGAAAAATTTGATACCTTCTGAAACATTTCTTAGCTTCAAACTCCCATATCTCGCGAACGGATTGACCTAACCCAAAAATTCCTGCTGCGTCTGAAAGTAGAAACTCGCCCGATTATAACGTTATGGGCATTTTTTCCCTAGGCCAATCTGGTTAAGCGATTGGAGCAGCAGAAGTGCGAAAAATTTGTTGCCTCCTCAAAAATTTCTTAGCTTCAAACTCCCATATCTCGCGAACGGATTGACCAAACCCACATATTCCTGTTGCGTCTGAAAGCAGGAACTCGCCCGATTACAACGGTATGTGTATTTTTCCCCTAGGCCATTCTGGTTAAGCGTTTGGAGCAGCAGGAGTGCGAGAAACTTGTTGTCTTCTCAACTATTTCTTAGCTTTAAACTCACATATCTCGCGAACGGATTGACCAATCCCAAAAATTCCTGCTGCGTCTGAAAGTAGAAACTCGCCCGATTACAACGGTATGTGTATTTTTACCCTAGGCCAATCTGGTTGAGCGATTGGAGCAGCAGAAGTGCGAAAAATTTGTTGCCTTCTCAACCATTTCTTAGCTTCAAACTCCCATATCTCGCGAACGGATTGAACTAACCCAAAAATTCCGATTGCGTCTGAAAGTAGAAACTCGTCCGGTTACAGCGGTATGTGTATTTTATCCCTAGGCCATTCTGGCTAGCGCTTGGACCAGCAGAGGTGCGAAAAATTTGTTACCTTCTCAACCATTTCTTAGCTTCAAACTCCCATATCTCGCGAACGGATTGACCTAACCCAAAAATTCCTATTGCATCTGAATGTAGAAACTCGCCCGACTACAACGGTATGTGTATTTTTCCCCTAGGCCATTCTGGTTAAGCGTTTGGAGCAGCAGAAGTGCGAAAAATTTGTTGCCTTCTCAACCATTTCTTAGCTTCAAACTCCCATATCTCGCGAACGGATTGACCTAACCCAAAAATTCCTATTGCATCTGAATGTAGAAACTCGACCGATTACAACGGTATGTGTATTTTTTCCCTAGGCCATTCTGGTTAAGCGTTTGGAGCAGCAGAAGTGCGAAAAATTTGTTGTCTTCTCAACCATTTCTTAGCTTCAAACTCCCATATCTCGCGAGCGGATTGACCTAACCCAAAAATTCCTATTGCATCTGAAAGAAGAAACTCGCTCGATTACAACGGTATGTGTATTTTTCCCCTAGGCCATTCTGGTTAAGCGACTGGAGCAGCAGAAGTGCAAAAAATTTGTTGTCTTGTCAACCATTTCTTAGCTTCAAAGCCGCATATCTCGCGAACGGATTGACCAAACCCACATGTTCCTGTTGCGTCTGAAAGCAGAAACTCGCCCGATTACAACGATATGCGTATTTTATCCCTAGTCCATTCTGGTTAAGCGTTTGGAGCAGCAGAAGTGGGAAAAATTTGTTGCCTTCTCATACATTTCTTAGCTTCAAACTCCCATATCTCGCGAACGGATTGACCTAACCCAAAAATTCCTATTGCATCTGAAAGTAGAAACTCGCCCGATTACAACGGTATGTGTATTTTTCCCCTAGGCCATTCTGGTTAAGCGTTTGCAGCAGCAGAAGTGCGAAAAATTTGTAGTCTTCTCAACTATTTCTTAGATTCAAGCTCACATATCTCGCGAACGGATTGACCAAACCCAAAAATTCCTGCTGCGTCTCGAAAGTAGAAACTCTCCCGATTACAACGGTATGTGCATTTTTTCCCTACGCCGTTCTGGTTAAGCGTTTGGAGCAGCAGAATTGCGAAAAATTTGTTGCCTTGTCAACCATTTCTTAGCTTCAAAGTCCCATTTCTCGCGAACGGATTGACCAAACCCAAAAATTCCTGCTGCGTCTGAAAGTAGAAACTCGCCCGATTACAACGGTATGTGTATTTTTCCCCTAGGACATTCTAGTTGAGCGTTTGGAGCAGCAGAAGTGCGAAAAATGTGTAGCATTCTCAACCATTTCTTAGCTTCAAACTCCCATATCTCGCGAACGGATTGACCTAACCCAAAATTTCCTATTGTGTCTGAAAGTAGAAACTCTTCCGGTTACAACGGTATGTGTATTTTTTCCCTAGGCCATTCTGGTTAAGCTATTGGACCAGCAGGAGTGCGAAAAATTTGTTACCTTCTCAACCATTTCTTAGCTTCAAACTCCCATATCTCGCGAACGGATTGACCTAACCCAAAAATTCCTGTTGCGCCTGAAAGTAGAAACTCGTCCGATTACAACGGTATGTGTATTTTTTGCGTAGGCCATTCTGGTTAAGCGTTTGGAGCTGCGGAATTGCGAAAAATTTGTTGTCTTCTCAATCATTTCTTAGTTTCAAAGTCCCATTTCTCGCGAACGGATTGACCTAACCCAAAAAGTCCTGCTGCGTCTGAAAGTAGAAACTAGCCCGATTACAACGGTATGTGTATTTTTTCCCTAGGACATTCTAGTTGAGCGTTTGGAGCAGCAGAAGTGCGAAAAATGTGTAGCATTCTCAACCATTTCTTAGCTTCAAACTCCCATATCTCGCGAACGGATTGACCTAACCCAAAAGTTCCTGCTGCGTCTGAAAGTAGAAACTCGTCCGATTAGAACGGTATGTGTATTTTTTCCCTAGGCCATTCTGGTTAAGCGTTTGGAGCAGCAGAAGTGCGAAAAATTTGTTGTGTTCTCAACCATTTCTTAGTTTCAAACTCCCATATCTCGCGAGCGGATTGACCTAACCCAAAAATTCCGATTGCATCTGAAAGTAGAAACTCGCTCGATTACAACGGTATGTGAATTTTTTCCCTATGCCGTTCTGGTTAAGCGTTTGGAGCAGCAGAATTGCGAAAAACTTGTTGTCTTGTCAACCATTTCTTAGCTTCAACCTCACATATCTCGCGAACGGATTGACCAAACCCAAAAATTCCTGTTGCGTCTGAAAGTAGAAACTGGCCCGATTATAACGGTATGCGTATTTTATCCCTAGGCCATTCTGGTTAAGCGTTTGGAGCAACAGAATTGCGAAAAATTTGTTGCCTCCTCAAACATTTCTTAGCTTCAAACTCCCATATCTCGCGAACGGATTGACCTAACCCAAAAATTCCTATTGCATCTGAAAGTAGAAACACGCCCGATTACAACGGTATGTGTATTTTTTCCCTAGGCCAATCTGGTTAAGCGATTGGAGCAGCAGAAGTGCGAAAAATTTGTTGCCTTCTCAAACATTTCTTAGCTTCAAACTCCCATATCTCGCGAACGGATTGATCTAACCCAAAAATTCCGATTGCATCTGAAAGTAGAAACTCGCCCGATTACAACGGTATGTGTATTTTTTCCCTAGGACATTCTAGTTGAGCGTTTGGAGCAGCAGAAGTGCGAAAAATGTGTAGCATTCTCAACCATTTCTTAGCTTCAAACTCCCATATCTCGCGAACGGATTGACCTAACCCAAAATTTCCTATTGTGTCTGAAAGTAGAAACTCTTCCGGTTACAACGGTATGTGTATTTTTTCCCTAGGCCATTCTGGTTAAGCTATTGGACCAGCAGGAGTGCGAAAAATTTGTTACCTTCTCAACCATTTCTTAGCTTCAAACTCCCATATCTCGCGAACGGATTGACCTAACCCAAAAATTCCTGTTGCGCCTGAAAGTAGAAACTCGTCCGATTACAACGGTATGTGTATTTTTTGCGTAGGCCATTCTGGTTAAGCGTTTGGAGCTGCGGAATTGCGAAAAATTTGTTGTCTTCTCAAACATTTCTTAGTTTCAAAGTCCCATTTCTCGCGAACGGATTGACCTAACCCAAAAAGTCCTGCTGCGTCTGAAAGTAGAAACCAGCCCGATTACAACGGTATGTGTATTTTTTCCCTAGGACATTCTGGTTGAGCGTTTGGAGCAGCAGAAGTGCGAAAAATGTGTAGCATTCTCAACCATTTCTTAGCTTCAAACTCCCATATCTCGCGAACGGATTGACCTAACCCAAAAGTTCCTGCTGCGTCTGAAAGTAGAAACTCGTCCGATTAGAACGGTGTGTGTATTTTTTCCCTAGGCCATTCTGGTTAAGCGTTTGGAGCAGCAGAAGTGCGAAAAATTTGTTGTGTTCTCAACCATTTCTTAGCTTCAAACTCCCATATCTCGCGAGCGGATGGACCTAACCCAAAAATTCCGATTGCATCTGAAAGTAGAAACTTGCTCGATTACAACGGTATGTGAATTTTTTCCCTAGGACATTCTGGTTGAGCGTTTGGAGCAGCAGAAGTGCGAAAAATGTGTAGCATTCTCAACCATTTCTTAGCTTCAAACTCCCATATCTCGCGAACGGATTGACCTAACCCAAAAATTCCTATTGCATCTGAAAGCAGAAACTCGCCCGATTACAACGGTATGTGTATTTTTCCCCAAGGCCATTCTGGTTAAGCGCTTGGAGCAGCAGAAGTGCTATAAATTTGTTGTCTTCTCAACCATTTCTTAAATTCACACTCCCATATCTCGCGAACGGATTGAACAAACCCAAAAATTCCTGCTGCGTCTGAAAGTAGAAACTCGCCCGATTACAACGGTATGCGTATTTTATCCCTAGGCCATTCTTGTTAAGCGCTTGGGGCAGCAGAATTGCGAAAAATTTGTTGTCTTCTCAACCATTTCTTAGCTTCAAGCTCACATATCCCGCGAACGGATTGACCAAACCCAAAAATTCCTGTTGCGCCTGAAAGTAGTAACTCGCCCGATTACAACGGTATGTGTATTTTTTCCCAAGGCCAGTCTGGTTAAGCGATTGGAGCAGCAGACGTGCGAAAAATTTGTTGCCTTCTCAACCATTTCTTAGCTTCAAACTCACATATCTCGCGAACGAATTGAACTAACACAAAAATTCCTATTGCGTCTGAAAGTAGAAACTCGTCCGGTTACAACGGTATGTGTATTTTATCCCTAGGCCATTCTGGCTAGCGCTTGGACCAGCAGAGGTGCGAAAAATTTGTTACCATCTCAACCATTTCTTAGCTTCAAACCTCCATATCTCGCGAACGGATTGACCTAACCCAAAAATTCCTATTGCGTCTGAAAGTAGAAACTCCTCCGGTTACAACGATATGTGTATTTTCTCCCTAGGCCATTCTGGTTAAGCTGTTGGACCAGCAGAAGTGCGAAAAATTTGATACCTTCTCAACCATTTCTTAGCTTCAAACTCCCATATCTCGCGAACGGATTGAACAAACCCAAAAGTTCCTATTGCATCTGAAAGTAGAAACTCGCCCGATTACAACGGTATGTGTATTTTTTCCCTAGCCCATTCTGGTTAAGCGATTGGAGCAGCAGAAGTGCGAAAAATTTGTTGTCTTCTTAACCATTTCTTAGCTTCAAACTCCCATATCTCGCGAACAGATAGACCTAACCCTAAAATTCCTATTGCATCTGAAAGTAGAAACTAGCCCGATTGCAACGGTATGTGTATTTTTCCCCTAGGCCATTCTGGTTAAGCGACTGGAGCAGCAGAAGTGCTCAAAATTTGTTGTCTTGTCAACCATTTCTTAGCTTCAAACTCCCATATCTCGCGAACGGATTGACCTAACTCAAAAATTCCTGTTGCGCCTGAAAGTAGAAACTCGTCCGATTACAACGGTATGTGTATTTTTTGCGTAGGCCATTCTGGTTAAGCGTTTGGAGCTGCGGAATTGCGAAAAATTTGTTGTCTTCTCAAACATTTCTTAGCTTCAAAGTCCCATTCCTCGCGAACGGATTGACCTAACCCAAAAAGTCCTGCTGCGTCTGAAAGTAGAAACTAGCCCGATTACAACGGTATGTGTATTTTTTCCCTAGGACATTCTAGTTGAGCGTTTGGAGCAGCAGAAGTGCGCAAAATGTGTAGCATTCTCAACCATTTCTTAGCTTCAATCTCCCATATCTCGCGAACGGATTGACCTAACCCAAAATTTCCTATTGTGTCTGAAAGTAGAAACTCTTCCGGTTACAACGGTATGTGTATTTTTTCCCTAGGCCATTCTGGTTAAGCTATTGGACCAGCAGGAGTGCGAAAAATTTGTTACCTTTTCAACCATTTCTTAGCTTCAAACTCCCATATCTCGCGAACGGATTGACCTAACCCAAAAATTCCTGTTGCGTCTGAAAGTAGAAACTCGCCCGATTATAACGGTATGCGTATTTTATCCCTAGGCCATTCTGGTTAAGCGTTTGGAGCAACAGAATTGCGAAAAATTTGTTGCCTCCTCAAACATTTCTTAGCTTCAAACTCCCATATCTCGCGAACGGATTGACCTAACCCAAAAATTCCTATTGCATCTGAAAGTAGAAACACGCCCGATTACAACGGTATGTGTATTTTTTCCCTAGGACAATCTGGTTAAGCGATTGGAGCAGCAGAAGTGCGAAAAATTTGTTGCCTTCTCAAACATTTCTTAGCTTCAAACTCCCATATCTCGCGAACGGATTGACCTAACCCAAAATTTCCTATTGTGTCTGAAAGTAGAAACTCTTCCGGTTACAACGGTATGCGTATTTTTTCCCTAGGCCATTCTGGTTAAGCTATTGGACCAGCAGGAGTGCGAAAAATTTGTTACCTTGTCAACCATTTCTTAGCTTCAAACTCCCATATCTCGCGAACGGATTGACCTAACCCAAAAATTCCTGTTGCGCCTGAAAGAAGAAACTCGTCCGATTACAACGGTATGTGTATTTTTTGCGTAGGCCATTCTGGTTAAGCGTTTGGAGCTGCGGAATTGCGAAAATTTTGTTGTCTTCTCAAACATTTCTTAGTTTCAAAGTCCCATTTCTCGCGAACGGATTGACCTAACCCAAAAAGTCCTGCTGCGTCTGAAAGTAGAAACTCGCCCGATTATAACGTTATGGGCATTTTTTCCCTAGGCCAATCTGGTTAAGCGATTGGAGCAGCAGAAGTGCGAAAAATTTGTTGCCTCCTCAAAAATTTCTTAGCTTCAAACTCCCATATCTCGCGAACAGATTGACCTAACCCAAAAATTCCTATTGCATCTGAAAATAGAAACTCGCCCGATTACAACGGTATGTGTATTTTTCCCCTAGGCCATTCTGGTTAAGCGTTTGGAGCAGCAGGAGTGCGAGAAACTTGTTGTCTTCTCAACTATTTCTTAGCTTTAAACTCACATATCTCGCGAACGGATTGACCAATCCCAAAAATTCCTGCTGCGTCTGAAAGTAGAAACTCGCCCGATTATAACGTTATGGGCATTTTTACCCTAGGCCAATCTGGTTGAGCGATTGGAGCAGCAGAAGTGCGAAAAATTTGTTGCCTTCTCAACCATTTCTTAGCTTCAAACTCCCATATCTCGCGAACGGATTGAACTAACCCAAAAATTCCGATTGCGTCTGAAAGTAGAAACTCGTCCGGTTACAGCGGTATGTGTATTTTATCCCTAGGCCATTCTGGCTAGCGCTTGGACCAGCAGAGGTGCGAAAAATTTGTTACCTTCTCAACCATTTCTTAGCTTCAAACTCCCATATCTCGCGAACGGATTGACCTAACCCAAAAATTCCTATTGCATCTGAATGTAGAAACTCGCCCGACTACAACGGTATGTGTATTTTTCCCCTAGGCCATTCTGGTTAAGCGTTTGGAGCAGCAGAAGTGCGAAAAATTTGTTGCCTTCTCAACCATTTCTTAGCTTCAAACTCCCATATCTCGCGAACGGATTGACCTAACCCAAAAATTCCTATTGCATCTGAATGTAGAAACTCGACCGATTACAACGGTATGTGTATTTTTTCCCTAGGCCATTCTGGTTAAGCGTTTGGAGCAGCAGAAGTGCGAAAAATTTGTTGTCTTCTCAACCATTTCTTAGCTTCAAACTCCCATATCTCGCGAGCGGATTGACCTAACCCAAAAATTCCTATTGCATCTGAAAGAAGAAACTCGCTCGATTACAACGGTATGTGTATTTTTCCCCTAGGCCATTCTGGTTAAGCGACTGGAGCAGCAGAAGTGCAAAAAATTTGTTGTCTTGTCAACCATTTCTTAGCTTCAAAGCCGCATATCTCGCGAACGGATTGACCAAACCCACATGTTCCTGTTGCGTCTGAAAGCAGAAACTCGCCCGATTACAACGATATGCGTATTTTATCCCTAGTCCATTCTGGTTAAGCGTTTGGAGCAGCAGAAGTGGGAAAAATTTGTTGCCTTCTCATACATTTCTTAGCTTCAAACTCCCATATCTCGCGAACGGATTGACCTAACCCAAAAATTCCTATTGCATCTGAAAGTAGAAACTCGCCCGATTACAACGGTATGTGTATTTTTCCCCTAGGCCATTCTGGTTAAGCGTTTGCAGCAGCAGAAGTGCGAAAAATTTGTAGTCTTCTCAACTATTTCTTAGATTCAAGCTCACATATCTCGCGAACGGATTGACCAAACCCAAAAATTCCTGCTGCGTCTCGAAAGTAGAAACTCTCCCGATTACAACGGTATGTGCATTTTTTCCCTACGCCGTTCTGGTTAAGCGTTTGGAGCAGCAGAATTGCGAAAAATTTGTTGCCTTGTCAACCATTTCTTAGCTTCAAAGTCCCATTTCTCGCGAACGGATTGACCAAACCCAAAAATTCCTGCTGCGTCTGAAAGTAGAAACTCGCCCGATTACAACGGTATGTGTATTTTTCCCCTAGGACATTCTAGTTGAGCGTTTGGAGCAGCAGAAGTGCGAAAAATGTGTAGCATTCTCAACCATTTCTTAGCTTCAAACTCCCATATCTCGCGAACGGATTGACCTAACCCAAAATTTCCTATTGTGTCTGAAAGTAGAAACTCTTCCGGTTACAACGGTATGTGTATTTTTTCCCTAGGCCATTCTGGTTAAGCTATTGGACCAGCAGGAGTGCGAAAAATTTGTTACCTTCTCAACCATTTCTTAGCTTCAAACTCCCATATCTCGCGAACGGATTGACCTAACCCAAAAATTCCTGTTGCGCCTGAAAGTAGAAACTCGTCCGATTACAACGGTATGTGTATTTTTTGCGTAGGCCATTCTGGTTAAGCGTTTGGAGCTGCGGAATTGCGAAAAATTTGTTGTCTTCTCAATCATTTCTTAGTTTCAAAGTCCCATTTCTCGCGAACGGATTGACCTAACCCAAAAAGTCCTGCTGCGTCTGAAAGTAGAAACTAGCCCGATTACAACGGTATGTGTATTTTTTCCCTAGGACATTCTAGTTGAGCGTTTGGAGCAGCAGAAGTGCGAAAAATGTGTAGCATTCTCAACCATTTCTTAGCTTCAAACTCCCATATCTCGCGAACGGATTGACCTAACCCAAAAGTTCCTGCTGCGTCTGAAAGTAGAAACTCGTCCGATTAGAACGGTATGTGTATTTTTTCCCTAGGCCATTCTGGTTAAGCGTTTGGAGCAGCAGAAGTGCGAAAAATTTGTTGTGTTCTCAACCATTTCTTAGTTTCAAACTCCCATATCTCGCGAGCGGATTGACCTAACCCAAAAATTCCGATTGCATCTGAAAGTAGAAACTCGCTCGATTACAACGGTATGTGAATTTTTTCCCTATGCCGTTCTGGTTAAGCGTTTGGAGCAGCAGAATTGCGAAAAACTTGTTGTCTTGTCAACCATTTCTTAGCTTCAACCTCACATATCTCGCGAACGGATTGACCAAACCCAAAAATTCCTGTTGCGTCTGAAAGTAGAAACTGGCCCGATTATAACGGTATGCGTATTTTATCCCTAGGCCATTCTGGTTAAGCGTTTGGAGCAACAGAATTGCGAAAAATTTGTTGCCTCCTCAAACATTTCTTAGCTTCAAACTCCCATATCTCGCGAACGGATTGACCTAACCCAAAAATTCCTATTGCATCTGAAAGTAGAAACACGCCCGATTACAACGGTATGTGTATTTTTTCCCTAGGCCAATCTGGTTAAGCGATTGGAGCAGCAGAAGTGCGAAAAATTTGTTGCCTTCTCAAACATTTCTTAGCTTCAAACTCCCATATCTCGCGAACGGATTGATCTAACCCAAAAATTCCGATTGCATCTGAAAGTAGAAACTCGCCCGATTACAACGGTATGTGTATTTTTTCCCTAGGACATTCTAGTTGAGCGTTTGGAGCAGCAGAAGTGCGAAAAATGTGTAGCATTCTCAACCATTTCTTAGCTTCAAACTCCCATATCTCGCGAACGGATTGACCTAACCCAAAATTTCCTATTGTGTCTGAAAGTAGAAACTCTTCCGGTTACAACGGTATGTGTATTTTTTCCCTAGGCCATTCTGGTTAAGCTATTGGACCAGCAGGAGTGCGAAAAATTTGTTACCTTCTCAACCATTTCTTAGCTTCAAACTCCCATATCTCGCGAACGGATTGACCTAACCCAAAAATTCCTGTTGCGCCTGAAAGTAGAAACTCGTCCGATTACAACGGTATGTGTATTTTTTGCGTAGGCCATTCTGGTTAAGCGTTTGGAGCTGCGGAATTGCGAAAAATTTGTTGTCTTCTCAAACATTTCTTAGTTTCAAAGTCCCATTTCTCGCGAACGGATTGACCTAACCCAAAAAGTCCTGCTGCGTCTGAAAGTAGAAACCAGCCCGATTACAACGGTATGTGTATTTTTTCCCTAGGACATTCTGGTTGAGCGTTTGGAGCAGCAGAAGTGCGAAAAATGTGTAGCATTCTCAACCATTTCTTAGCTTGAAACTCCCATATCTCGCGAACGGATTGACCTAACCCAAAAGTTCCTGCTGCGTCTGAAAGTAGAAACTCGTCCGATTAGAACGGTGTGTGTATTTTTTCCCTAGGCCATTCTGGTTAAGCGTTTGGAGCAGCAGAAGTGCGAAAAATTTGTTGTGTTCTCAACCATTTCTTAGCTTCAAACTCCCATATCTCGCGAGCGGATGGACCTAACCCAAAAATTCCGATTGCATCTGAAAGTAGAAACTTGCTCGATTACAACGGTATGTGAATTTTTTCCCTAGGACATTCTGGTTGAGCGTTTGGAGCAGCAGAAGTGCGAAAAATGTGTAGCATTCTCAACCATTTCTTAGCTTCAAACTCCCATATCTCGCGAACGGATTGACCTAACCCAAAAATTCCTATTGCATCTGAAAGCAGAAACTCGCCCGATTACAACGGTATGTGTATTTTTCCCCAAGGCCATTCTGGTTAAGCGCTTGGAGCAGCAGAAGTGCTATAAATTTGTTGTCTTCTCAACCATTTCTTAAATTCACACTCCCATATCTCGCGAACGGATTGAACAAACCCAAAAATTCCTGCTGCGTCTGAAAGTAGAAACTCGCCCGATTACAACGGTATGCGTATTTTATCCCTAGGCCATTCTTGTTAAGCGCTTGGGGCAGCAGAATTGCGAAAAATTTGTTGTCTTCTCAACCATTTCTTAGCTTCAAGCTCACATATCCCGCGAACGGATTGACCAAACCCAAAAATTCCTGTTGCGCCTGAAAGTAGTAACTCGCCCGATTACAACGGTATGTGTATTTTTTCCCAAGGCCAGTCTGGTTAAGCGATTGGAGCAGCAGACGTGCGAAAAATTTGTTGCCTTCTCAACCATTTCTTAGCTTCAAACCTCCATATCTCGCGAACGGATTGACCTAACCCAAAAATTCCTATTGCGTCTGAAAGTAGAAACTCCTCCGGTTACAACGATATGTGTATTTTCTCCCTAGGCCATTCTGGTTAAGCTGTTGGACCAGCAGAAGTGCGAAAAATTTGATACCTTCTCAACCATTTCTTAGCTTCAAACTCCCATATCTCGCGAACGGATTGAACAAACCCAAAAGTTCCTATTGCATCTGAAAGTAGAAACTCGCCCGATTACAACGGTATGTGTATTTTTTCCCTAGCCCATTCTGGTTAAGCGATTGGAGCAGCAGAAGTGCGAAAAATTTGTTGTCTTCTTAACCATTTCTTAGCTTCAAACTCCCATATCTCGCGAACAGATAGACCTAACCCTAAAATTCCTATTGCATCTGAAAGTAGAAACTAGCCCGATTGCAACGGTATGTGTATTTTTCCCCTAGGCCATTCTGGTTAAGCGACTGGAGCAGCAGAAGTGCTCAAAATTTGTTGTCTTGTCAACCATTTCTTAGCTTCAAACTCCCATATCTCGCGAACGGATTGACCTAACTCAAAAATTCCTGTTGCGCCTGAAAGTAGAAACTCGTCCGATTACAACGGTATGTGTATTTTTTGCGTAGGCCATTCTGGTTAAGCGTTTGGAGCTGCGGAATTGCGAAAAATTTGTTGTCTTCTCAAACATTTCTTAGCTTCAAAGTCCCATTCCTCGCGAACGGATTGACCTAACCCAAAAAGTCCTGCTGCGTCTGAAAGTAGAAACTAGCCCGATTACAACGGTATGTGTATTTTTTCCCTAGGACATTCTAGTTGAGCGTTTGGAGCAGCAGAAGTGCGCAAAATGTGTAGCATTCTCAACCATTTCTTAGCTTCAATCTCCCATATCTCGCGAACGGATTGACCTAACCCAAAATTTCCTATTGTGTCTGAAAGTAGAAACTCTTCCGGTTACAACGGTATGTGTATTTTTTCCCTAGGCCATTCTGGTTAAGCTATTGGACCAGCAGGAGTGCGAAAAATTTGTTACCTTTTCAACCATTTCTTAGCTTCAAACTCCCATATCTCGCGAACGGATTGACCTAACCCAAAAATTCCTGTTGCGTCTGAAAGTAGAAACTCGCCCGATTATAACGGTATGCGTATTTTATCCCTAGGCCATTCTGGTTAAGCGTTTGGAGCAACAGAATTGCGAAAAATTTGTTGCCTCCTCAAACATTTCTTAGCTTCAAACTCCCATATCTCGCGAACGGATTGACCTAACCCAAAAATTCCTATTGCATCTGAAAGTAGAAACACGCCCGATTACAACGGTATGTGTATTTTTTCCCTAGGACAATCTGGTTAAGCGATTGGAGCAGCAGAAGTGCGAAAAATTTGTTGCCTTCTCAAACATTTCTTAGCTTCAAACTCCCATATCTCGCGAACGGATTGACCTAACCCAAAAATTCCGATTGCATCTGAAAGTAGAAACTCGCCCGATTACAACGGTATGTGTATTTTTTCCCTAGGACATTCTAGTTGAGCGTTTGGAGCAGCAGAAGTGCGAAAAATGTGTAGCATTCTCAACCATTTCTTAGCTTCAAACTCCCATATCTCGCGAACGGATTGACCTAACCCAAAATTTCCTATTGTGTCTGAAAGTAGAAACTCTTCCGGTTACAACGGTATGCGTATTTTTTCCCTAGGCCATTCTGGTTAAGCTATTGGACCAGCAGGAGTGCGAAAAATTTGTTACCTTGTCAACCATTTCTTAGCTTCAAACTCCCATATCTCGCGAACGGATTGACCTAACCCAAAAATTCCTGTTGCGCCTGAAAGAAGAAACTCGTCCGATTACAACGGTATGTGTATTTTTTGCGTAGGCCATTCTGGTTAAGCGTTTGGAGCTGCGGAATTGCGAAAATTTTGTTGTCTTCTCAAACATTTCTTAGTTTCAAAGTCCCATTTCTCGCGAACGGATTGACCTAACCCAAAAAGTCCTGCTGCGTCTGAAAGTAGAAACTAGCCCGATTACAACGGTATGTGTATTTTTTCCCGAGGCCATTCTGGTTAAGCGTTTGGAGCAGCAGAAGTGCGAAAAATTTGTTGTGTTCTCAACCATTTCTTAGCTTCAAGCTCACATATCTCGCGAACGGATTGACCAAACCCAAAAATTCCTGTTGCGCCTGAAAGTAGTAACTCGCCCGATTACAACGGTATGTGTATTTTTTCCCAAGGCCAGTCTGGTTAAGCGATTGGAGCAGCAGAAGTGCGAAAAATTTGTTGCCTTCTCAACCATTTCTTAGCTTCAAACTCACATATCTCGCGAACGGATTGACAAAACCCAAAAATTCCTGCTGCGTCTGAAAGTAGAAACTAGCCCGATTACAACGGTATGTGTATTTTTCCCCTAGGTCATTCTGGTTAAGCGTTTGGAGCAGCAGGAGTGCGAAAAACTTGTTGTCTTCTCAACTATTTCTTAGCTTCAAACTCACATATCTCGCGAACGGATTGACCAAACCCAAAAATTCCTGCTGCGTCTGAAAGTAGAAACTCGCCCGATTATAACGGTATGTGTATTTCTTCCCTATGCCGTTCTGGTTAAGCGTTTGGAGCAGCAGAATTGCGAAAAACTTGTTGTCATGTCAACCATTTCTTAGCTTCAAACTCACACATCTCGCGAACGGATTGACCTAACCCAAAAATTCCTGCTGCGTCTGAAAGTAGAAACTCGCCCGATTATAACGGTATGTGTATTTCCTACCTAGGCCATTCTGGTTAAGCGTAGGAGCAGCAGAAGTGCGAAAAATTTGTTGGCTTCTCGACCATTCCTTAGCTTCAAACTCCCATATCTCGCGAACGGATTGACCTAACCCAATAATTCCTATTGCATCTGAAAGTAGAAACTCGCCCTATTACAACGGTATGTGTATTTTTCCCCTAGGCCATTCTGGTTTAGCGTTTGGAGCAGCAGAATTGCGATAAATTTGTTTTCTTCTCAACCATTTCTTAGTTTCAAACTCCCATATCTCGCGAACGGAATGACCTAACCCAAAAATTCCTATTGCATCTGAAAGTAAAAACTCGCCCGATTACAAAGGTATGTGTATTTTTCCCCTAGGCCATTCTGTTTAAGCGTTTGGAGCAGCAGGAGTGCGAAAAACTTGTTGTATTCTCAACTATTTCTTAGCTTCAAACTCACATATCTCGCGAACGGATTGACCAATCCCAAAAATTCCTGCTGCGTCTGAAAGTAGAAACTCGCCCGATTTCAACGGTATGTGTTTTTTTCCCTAGGCCATTCTTGTTAAGCGCTTGGGGCAGCAGAATTGCGAAAAATTTGTTGTCTTCTCAACCATTTCTTAGCTTCAAGCTCACATATCGCGCGAACGCATTGACCAAACCCAAAAATTCCTGCTGCGTCTGAAAGTAGAAACACGCCCGATTACAACGGTTTGCGTATTTTTCCCCTAGGCCACTCTGGTTGAGCGATTGGAGCAGCAGAAGTGCGAAAAATTTGTTGCCTTCTCAAACATTTCTTAGCTTCAAACTCCCATATCTCGCGAACGGATTGACCTAACCCAAAAATTCCTATTGCATCTGAAAGCAGAAACTCGCCCGATTACAACGGTATGTGTATTTTTCCCCTAGGCCATTCTGGTTAAGCGTTTGGAGCAGCAGAATTGCGATAAATTTGTTGCCTTCTCAACCATTTCTTAAATTCAAACTCCCATATCTCGCGAACGGATTGAACAAACCCAAAAATTCCTGCTGCGTCTGAAAGTAGAAACTCGCCCGATTACAACGGTATGCGTATTTTATCCCTAGGCCATTCTGGTTAAGCGTTTGGAGCAACAGAATTGCGAAAAATTTGTTGTCTTCTCAACCATTTCTTAGCTTCAAACTCCCATATCTCGCGAACAGATAGACCTAACCCTAAAATTCCTGTTGCACCTGAAAGTAGAAACTCGCCCGATTACAACGGCATGTGTATTTTTTCCCTAGGCCATTCTTGTTAAGCGATTGGACCAGCAGAAGTGCGAAAAATTTGTTGCCTTCTCAACCATTTCTTAGCTTCAAACTCACATATCTCGCGAACGGATTGACCAAACCCAAAAATTCCTGCTGCGTCTGAAAGTAGAAACTAGCCCGATTACAACGGTATGTGTATTTTTCCACTAGGTCATTCTGGTTAAGCGTTTGGAGCAGCTGAATTGCGAAAAATTTGTTGTCTTCTCAACCATTTCTTAGCTTCAAACTCCCATATCTCGCGAACGGATTGACCTAACCCAAAAATTCCTATTGCATCTGGAAGTAGAAACACGCCCGATTACAACGGTATGTGTATTTTTTCCCTATGCCGTTCTGGTTAAGCGTTTGGAGCAGCAGAATTGCGAAAAACTTGTTGTCTTGTCAACCATTTCTTAGCTTCAAACTCACATATCTCGCGAACGGATTGACCAAACCCAAAAATTCCTGCTGCGTCTGAAAGTAGAAACTCGCCCGATTATAACGGTATGTGTATTTCTTACCTAGGCCATTCTGGTTAAGCGTTGGAGCAGCAGAAGTGCGAAAAATTTGTTGGCTTCTCGACCATTCCTTAGCTTCAAACTCCCATATCTCGCGAACGGATTGAACAAACCCAAAAGTTCCTATTGCATCTGAAAGTAGAAACTCGCCCGATTACAACGGTATGTGTATTTTTTCCCTAGGCCATTCTCGTTAAGCGATTGGAGCAGCAGAAGTGCGAAAAATTTGTTGGCTTCTCAACCATTTCTTAGCTTCAAACTCCCATATCTCGCGAACAGATTGACCTAACCATAAAATTCCTATTGCATCTGAAAGTAGAAACTCGCCCGATTACAACGATATGTGTTTTTTTCCCCTAGGTCGTTCTGGTTAAGCGTTTGGAGCAACAGAAGTGCGAAAAATTTGTTGTCTTCTCAACCATTTCTTAGCTTCAAACTCCCATATCTCGCGAGCGGATTGACCTAACCCAAAAATTCCGATTGCATCTGAAAGTAGAAACTCGCTCGATTACAACGGTATGTGTATTTTTTCCCCTAGGCCAATCTGGTTGAGCGATTGGAGCAGCAGAAGTGCGAAAAATTTGTTGCCTTCTCAAACATTTCTTAGCTTCAAACTCCCATATCTCGAGAACGGATTGACCTAACCCAAAAATTCCTATTGCATCTGAAAGCAGAAACTCGCCCGATTACAACGGTATGTGTATTTTTCCCCAAGGCCATTCTGGTTAAGCGCTTGGAGCAGCAGAAGTGCGATAAATTTGTTGTCTTCTCAACCATTTCTTAAATTCACACTCCCATATCTCGCGAACGGATTGAACAAACCCAAAAATTCCTGCTGCGTCTGAAAGTAGAAACTCGCCCGATTACAACGGTATGCGTATTTTATCCCTAGGCCATTCTGGTTAAGCGTTTGGAGCAACAGAATTGCGAAAAATTTGTTGTCTTCTCAACCATTTCTTAGCTTCAAACTCCCATATCTCGCGAACAGATAGACCTAACCCTAAAATTCCTATTGCACCTGAAAGTAGAAACTCGCCCGATTACAACGGTATGTGTATTTTTTCCCTAGGCCATTCTTGTTAAGCGCTTGGGGCAGCAGAATTGCGAAAAATTTGTTGTCTTCTCAACCATTTCTTAGCTTCAAGCTCACATATCTCGCGAACGGATTGACCAAACCCAAAAATTCCTGTTGCGCCTGAAAGTAGTAACTCGCCCGATTACAACGGTATGTGTATTTTTTCCCAAGGCCAGTCTGGTTAAGCGATTGGAGCAGCAGACGTGCGAAAAATTTGTTGCCTTCTCAACCATTTCTTAGCTTCAAACTCACATATCTCGCGAACGAATTGAACTAACACAAAAATTCCTATTGCGTCTGAAAGTAGAAACTCGTCCGGTTACAACGGTATGTGTATTTTATCCCTAGGCCATTCTGGCTAGCGCTTGGACCAGCAGAGGTGCGAAAAATTTGTTACCATCTCAACCATTTCTTAGCTTCAAACTCCCATATCTCGCGAACGGATTGAACAAACCCAAAAGTTCCTATTGCATCTGAAAGTAGAAACTCGCCCGATTACAACGGTATGTGTATTTTTTCCCTAGCCCATTCTGGTTAAGCGATTGGAGCAGCAGAAGTGCGAAAAATTTGTTGTCTTCTTAACCATTTCTTAGCTTCAAACTCCCATATCTCGCGAACAGATAGACCTAACCCTAAAATTCCTATTGCATCTGAAAGTAGAAACTAGCCCGATTGCAACGGTATTTGTATTTTTCCCCTAGGCCATTCTGGTTAAGCGACTGGAGCAGCAGAAGTGCTCAAAATTTGTTGTCTTGTCAACCATTTCTTAGCTTCAAACTCCCATATCTCGCGAACGGATTGACCTAACTCAAAAATTCCTGTTGCGCCTGAAAGTAGAAACTCGTCCGATTACAACGGTATGTGTATTTTTTGCGTAGGCCATTCTGGTTAAGAGTTTGGAGCTGCGGAATTGCGAAAAATTTGTTGTCCTCTCAAACATTTCTTAGTTTCAAAGTCCCATTCCTCGCGAACGGATTGACCTAACCCAAAAAGTCCTGCTGCGTCTGAAAGTAGAAACTAGCCCGATTACAACGGTATGTGTATTTTTTCCCTAGGACATTCTAGTTGAGCGTTTGGAGCAGCAGAAGTGCGAAAAATGTGTAGCATTCTCAACCATTTCATAGCTTCAAACTCCCATATCTCGCGAACGGATTGACCTAACCCAAAATTTCCTATTGTGTCTGAAAGTAGAAACTCTTCCGGTTACAACGGTATGCGTATTTTTTCCCTAGGCCATTCTGGTTAAGCTATTGGACCAGCAGGAGTGCGAAAAATTTGTTACCTTGTCAACCATTTCTTAGCTTCAAACTCCCATATCTCGCGAACGGATTGACCTAACCCAAAAATTCCTGTTGCGCCTGAAAGAAGAAACTCGTCCGATTACAACGGTATGTGTATTTTTTGCGTAGGCCATTCTGGTTAAGCGTTTGGAGCTGCGGAATTGCGAAAATTTTGTTGTCTTCTCAAACATTTCTTAGTTTCAAAGTCCCATTTCTCGCGAACGGATTGACCTAACCCAAAAAGTCCTGCTGCGTCTGAAAGTAGAAACTAGCCCGATTACAACGGTATGTGTATTTTTTCCCAAGGCCAGTCTGGTTAAGCGATTGGAGCAGCAGAAGTGCGAAAAATTTGTTGCCTTCTCAACCATTTCTTAGCTTCAAACTCACATATCTCGCGAACGGATTGACAAAACCCAAAAATTCCTGCTGCGTCTGAAAGTAGAAACTAGCCCGATTACAACGGTATGTGTATTTTTCCCCTAGGTCATTCTGGTTAAGCGTTTGGAGCAGCAGGAGTGCGAAAAACTTGTTGTCTTCTCAACTATTTCTTAGCTTCAAACTCACATATCTCGCGAACGGATTGACCAAACCCAAAAATTCCTGCTGCGTCTGAAAGTAGAAACTCGCCCGATTATAACGGTATGTGTATTTCTTCCCTATGCCGTTCTGGTTAAGCGTTTGGAGCAGCAGAATTGCGAAAAACTTGTTGTCATGTCAACCATTTCTTAGCTTCAAACTCACACATCTCGCGAACGGATTGACCTAACCCAAAAATTCCTGCTGCGTCTGAAAGTAGAAACTCGCCCGATTATAACGGTATGTGTATTTCCTACCTAGGCCATTCTGGTTAAGCGTAGGAGCAGCAGAAGTGCGAAAAATTTGTTGGCTTCTCGACCATTCCTTAGCTTCAAACTCCCATATCTCGCGAACGGATTGACCTAACCCAATAATTCCTATTGCATCTGAAAGTAGAAACTCGCCCTATTACAACGGTATGTGTATTTTTCCCCTAGGCCATTCTGGTTTAGCGTTTGGAGCAGCAGAATTGCGATAAATTTGTTTTCTTCTCAACCATTTCTTAGTTTCAAACTCCCATATCTCGCGAACGGAATGACCTAACCCAAAAATTCCTATTGCATCTGAAAGTAAAAACTCGCCCGATTACAAAGGTATGTGTATTTTTCCCCTAGGCCATTCTGTTTAAGCGTTTGGAGCAGCAGGAGTGCGAAAAACTTGTTGTATTCTCAACTATTTCTTAGCTTCAAACTCACATATCTCGCGAACGGATTGACCAATCCCAAAAATTCCTGCTGCGTCTGAAAGTAGAAACTCGCCCGATTTCAACGGTATGTGTTTTTTTCCCTAGGCCATTCTTGTTAAGCGCTTGGGGCAGCAGAATTGCGAAAAATTTGTTGTCTTCTCAACCATTTCTTAGCTTCAAGCTCACATATCGCGCGAACGCATTGACCAAACCCAAAAATTCCTGCTGCGTCTGAAAGTAGAAACACGCCCGATTACAACGGTTTGCGTATTTTTCCCCTAGGCCACTCTGGTTGAGCGATTGGAGCAGCAGAAGTGCGAAAAATTTGTTGCCTTCTCAAACATTTCTTAGCTTCAAACTCCCATATCTCGCGAACGGATTGACCTAACCCAAAAATTCCTATTGCATCTGAAAGCAGAAACTCGCCCGATTACAACGGTATGTGTATTTTTCCCCTAGGCCATTCTGGTTAAGCGTTTGGAGCAGCAGAATTGCGATAAATTTGTTGCCTTCTCAACCATTTCTTAAATTCAAACTCCCATATCTCGCGAACGGATTGAACAAACCCAAAAATTCCTGCTGCGTCTGAAAGTAGAAACTCGCCCGATTACAACGGTATGCGTATTTTATCCCTAGGCCATTCTGGTTAAGCGTTTGGAGCAACAGAATTGCGAAAAATTTGTTGTCTTCTCAACCATTTCTTAGCTTCAAACTCCCATATCTCGCGAACAGATAGACCTAACCCTAAAATTCCTATTGCACCTGAAAGTAGAAACTCGCCCGATTACAACGGCATGTGTATTTTTTCCCTAGGCCATTCTTGTTAAGCGATTGGACCAGCAGAAGTGCGAAAAATTTGTTGCCTTCTCAACCATTTCTTAGCTTCAAACTCACATATCTCGCGAACGGATTGACCAAACCCAAAAATTCCTGCTGCGTCTGAAAGTAGAAACTAGCCCGATTACAACGGTATGTGTATTTTTCCACTAGGTCATTCTGGTTAAGCGTTTGGAGCAGCTGAATTGCGAAAAATTTGTTGTCTTCTCAACCATTTCTTAGCTTCAAACTCCCATATCTCGCGAACGGATTGACCTAACCCAAAAATTCCTATTGCATCTGGAAGTAGAAACACGCCCGATTACAACGGTATGTGTATTTTTTCCCTATGCCGTTCTGGTTAAGCGTTTGGAGCAGCAGAATTGCGAAAAACTTGTTGTCTTGTCAACCATTTCTTAGCTTCAAACTCACATATCTCGCGAACGGATTGACCAAACCCAAAAATTCCTGCTGCGTCTGAAAGTAGAAACTCGCCCGATTATAACGGTATGTGTATTTCTTACCTAGGCCATTCTGGTTAAGCGTTGGAGCAGCAGAAGTGCGAAAAATTTGTTGGCTTCTCGACCATTCCTTAGCTTCAAACTCCCATATCTCGCGAACGGATTGAACAAACCCAAAAGTTCCTATTGCATCTGAAAGTAGAAACTCGCCCGATTACAACGGTATGTGTATTTTTTCCCTAGGCCATTCTCGTTAAGCGATTGGAGCAGCAGAAGTGCGAAAAATTTGTTGGCTTCTCAACCATTTCTTAGCTTCAAACTCCCATATCTCGCGAACAGATTGACCTAACCATAAAATTCCTATTGCATCTGAAAGTAGAAACTCGCCCGATTACAACGATATGTGTTTTTTTCCCCTAGGTCGTTCTGGTTAAGCGTTTGGAGCAACAGAAGTGCGAAAAATTTGTTGTCTTCTCAACCATTTCTTAGCTTCAAACTCCCATATCACGCGAGCGGATTGACCTAACCCAAAAATTCCGATTGCATCTGAAAGTAGAAACTCGCTCGATTACAACGGTATGTGTATTTTTTCCCCTAGGCCAATCTGGTTGAGCGATTGGAGCAGCAGAAGTGCGAAAAATTTGTTGCCTTCTCAAACATTTCTTAGCTTCAAACTCCCATATCTCGAGAACGGATTGACCTAACCCAAAAATTCCTATTGCATCTGAAAGCAGAAACTCGCCCGATTACAACGGTATGTGTATTTTTCCCCAAGGCCATTCTGGTTAAGCGCTTGGAGCAGCAGAAGTGCGATAAATTTGTTGTCTTCTCAACCATTTCTTAAATTCACACTCCCATATCTCGCGAACGGATTGAACAAACCCAAAAATTCCTGCTGCGTCTGAAAGTAAAAACTCGCCCGATTACAACGGTATGCGTATTTTATCTCTAGGCCATTCTGGTTAAGCGTTTGGAGCAACAGAATTGCGAAAAATTTGTTGTCTTCTCAACCATTTCTTAGCTTCAAACTCCCATATCTCGCGAACAGATAGACCTAACCCTAAAATTCCTATTGCACCTGAAAGTAGAAACTCGCCCGATTACAACGGTATGTGTATTTTTTCCCTAGGCCATTCTTGTTAAGCGCTTGGGGCAGCAGAATTGCGAAAAATTTGTTGTCTTCTCAACCATTTCTTAGCTTCAAGCTCACATATCTCGCGAACGGATTGACCAAACCCAAAAATTCCTGTTGCGCCTGAAAGTAGTAACTCGCCCGATTACAACGGTATGTGTATTTTTTCCCAAGGCCAGTCTGGTTAAGCGATTGGAGCAGCAGACGTGCGAAAAATTTGTTGCCTTCTCAACCATTTCTTAGCTTCAAACTCACATATCTCGCGAACGAATTGAACTAACACAAAAATTCCTATTGCGTCTGAAAGTAGAAACTCGTCCGGTTACAACGGTATGTGTATTTTATCCCTAGGCCATTCTGGCTAGCGCTTGGACAAGCAGAGGTGCGAAAAATTTGTTACCATCTCAACCATTTCTTAGCTTCAAACCTCCATATCTCGCGAACGGATTGACCTAACCCAAAAATTCCTATTGCGTCTGAAAGTAGAAACTCGTCCGGTTACAACGATATGTGTATTTTCTCCCTAGGCCATTCTGGTTAAGCTGTTGGACCAGCAGAAGTGCGAAAAATTTGATACCTTCTCAACCATTTCTTAGCTTCAAACTCCCATATCTCGCGAACGGATTGAACAAACCCAAAAGTTCCTATTGCATCTGAAAGTAGAAACTCGCCCGATTACAACGGTATGTGTATTTTTTCCCTAGCCCATTCTGGTTAAGCGATTGGAGCAGCAGAAGTGCGAAAAATTTGTTGTCTTCTTAACCATTTCTTAGCTTCAAACTCCCATATCTCGCGAACAGATAGACCTAACCCTAAAATTCCTATTGCATCTGAAAGTAGAAACTAGCCCGATTGCAACGGTATGTGTATTTTTCCCCTAGGCCATTCTGGTTAAGCGACTGGAGCAGCAGAAGTGCTCAAAATTTGTTGTCTTGTCAACCATTTCTTAGCTTCAAACTCCCATATCTCGCGAACGGATTGACCTAACTCAAAAATTCCTGTTGCGCCTGAAAGTAGAAACTCGTCCGATTACAACGGTATGTGTATTTTTTGCGTAGGCCATTCTGGTTAAGAGTTTGGAGCTGCGGAATTGCGAAAAATTTGTTGTCCTCTCAAACATTTCTTAGTTTCAAAGTCCCATTCCTCGCGAACGGATTGACCTAACCCAAAAAGTCCTGCTGCGTCTGAAAGTAGAAACTAGCCCGATTACAACGGTATGTGTATTTTTTCCCTAGGACATTCTAGTTGAGCGTTTGGAGCAGCAGAAGTGCGCAAAATGTGTAGCATTCTCAACCATTTCTTAGCTTCAATCTCCCATATCTCGCGAACGGATTGACCTAACCCAAAATTTCCTATTGTGTCTGAAAGTAGAAACTCTTCCGGTTACAACGGTATGTGTATTTTTTCCCTAGGCCATTCTGGTTAAGCTATTGGACCAGCAGGAGTGCGAAAAATTTGTTACCTTCTCAACCATTTCTTAGCTTCAAACTCCCATATCTCGCGAACGGATTGACCTAACCCAAAAATTCCTGTTGCGTCTGAAAGTAGAAACTCGCCCGATTATAACGGTATGCGTATTTTATCCCTAGGCCATTCTGGTTAAGCGTTTGGAGCAACAGAATTGCGAAAAATTTGTTGCCTCCTCAAACATTTCTTAGCTTCAAACTCCCATATCTCGCGAACGGATTGACCTAACCCAAAAATTCCTATTGCATCTGAAAGTAGAAACACGCCCGATTACAACGGTATGTGTATTTTTTCCCTAGAACAATCTGGTTAAGCGATTGGAGCAGCAGAAGTGCGAAAAATTTGTTGCCTTCTCAAACATTTCTTAGCTTCAAACTCCCATATCTCGCGAACGGATTGACCTAACCCAAAATTTCCTATTGTGTCTGAAAGTAGAAACTCTTCCGGTTACAACGGTATGTGTATTTTTTCCCAAGGCCAGTCTGGTTAAGCGATTGGAGCAGCAGAAGTGCGAAAAATTTGTTGCCTTCTCAACCATTTCTTAGCTTCAAACTCACATATCTCGCGAACGGATTAACAAAACCCAAAAATTCCTGCTGCGTCTGAAAGTAGAAACTAGCCCGATTACAACGGTATGTGTATTTTTCCCCTAGGTCATTCTGGTTAAGCGTTTGGAGCAGCAGGAGCGCGAAAAACTTGTTGTCTTCTCAACTATTTCTTAGCTTCAAACTCACATATCTCGCGAACGGATTGACCAAACCCAAAAATTCCTGCTGCGTCTGAAAGTAGAAACTCGCCCGATTATAACGGTATGTGTATTTCTTCCCTATGCCGTTCTGGTTAAGCGTTTGGAGCAGCAGAATTGCGAAAAACTTGTTGTCATGTCAACCATTTCTTAGCTTCAAGCTCACACATCTCGCGAACGGATTGACCTAACCCAAAAATTCCTGCTGCGTCTGAAAGTAGAAACTCGCCCGATTATAACGGTATGTGTATTTCCTACCTAGGCCATTCTGGTTAAGCGTAGGAGCAGCAGAAGTGCGAAAAATTTGTTGGCTTCTCGACCATTCCTTAGCTTCAAACTCCCATATCTCGCGAACGGATTGACCTAACCCAAAAATTCCTATTGCATCTGAAAGTAGAAACTCGCCCTATTACAACGGTATGTGTATTTTTCCCCTAGGCCATTCTGGTTTAGCGTTTGGAGCAGCAGAATTGCGATAAATTTGTTGTCTTCTCAACCATTTCTTAGTTTCAAACTCCCATATCTCGCGAACGGAATGACCTAACCCAAAAATTCCTATTGCATCTGAAAGTAAAAACTCGCCCGATTACAAAGGTATGTGTATTTTTCCCCTAGGCCATTCTGTTTAAGCGTTTGGAGCAGCAGGAGTGCGAAAAACTTGTTGTATTCTCAACCATTTCTTAAATTCAAACTCCCATATCTCGCGAACGGATTGAACAAACCCAAAAATTCCTGCTGCGTCTGAAAGTAGAAACTCGCCCGATTTCAACGGTATGTGTTTTTTTCCCTAGGCCATTCTTGTTAAGCGCTTGGGGCAGCAGAATTGCGAAAAATTTGTTGTCTTCTCAACCATTTCTTAGCTTCAAGCTCACATATCTCGCGAACGCATTGACCAAACCCAAAAATTCCTGCTGCGTCTGAAAGTAGAAACACGCCCGATTACAACGGTTTGCGTATTTTTCCCCTAGGCCACTCTGGTTGAGCGATTGGAGCAGCAGAAGTGCGAAAAATTTGTTGCCTTCTCAAACATTTCTTAGCTTCAAACTCACATATCTCGCGAACGGATTGACCTAACCCAAAAATTCCTATTGCATCTGAAAGCAGAAACTCGCCCGATTACAACGGTATGTGTATTTTTCCCCTAGGCCATTCTGGTTAAGCGTTTGGAGCAGCAGAAGTGCGATAAATTTGTTGTCTTCTCAACCATTTCTTAGTTTCAAACTCCCATATCTCGCGAACGGAATGAACTAACCCAAAAATTCCTATTGCATCTGAAATTAGAAACACGCCCGATTACAACGGTATGTGTATTTTTCCCCTAGGTCATTCTGGTTAAGCGTTTGGAGCAGCTGAATTGCGAAAAATTTGTTGCCTTCTCAACCATTTCTTAAATTCAAACTCCCATATCTCGCGAACGGATTGAACAAACCCAAAAATTCCTGCTGCGTCTGAAAGTAGAAACTCGCCCGATTATAACGGTATGTGTATTTCTTACCTAGGCCATTCTGGTTAAGCGTTGGAGCAGCAGAAGTGCGAAAAATTTGTTGGCTTCTCGACCATTCCTTAGCTTCAAACTCCCATATCTCGCGAACGGGTTGAACAAACCCAAAAGTTCCTATTGCATCTGAAAGTAGAAACTCGCCCGATTACAACGGTATGTGTATTTTTTCCCTAGGCCATTCTCGTTAAGCGATTGGAGCAGCAGAAGTGCGAAAAATTTGTTGGCTTCTCAACCATTTCTTAGCTTCAAACTCCCATATCTCGCGAACAGATTGACCTAACCATAAAATTCCTATTGCATCTGAAAGTAGAAACTCGCCCGATTACAACGATATGTGTTTTTTTCCCCTAGGTCGTTCTGGTTAAGCGTTTGGAGCAACAGAAGTGCGAAAAATTTGTTGTCTTCTCAACCATTTCTTAGTTTCAAACTCCCATATCTCGCGAGCGGATTGACCTAACCCAAAAATTCCGATTGCATCTGAAAGTAGAAACTCGCTCGATTACAACGGTATGTGTATTTTTTCCCCTAGGCCAATCTGGTTGAGCGATTGGAGCAGCAGAAGTGCGAAAAATTTGTTGCCTTCTCAAACATTTCTTAGCTTCAAACTCCCATATCTCGAGAACGGATTGACCTAACCCAAAAATTCCTATTGCGTCTGAAAGTAGAAACTCGTCCGGTTACAACGGTATGTGTATTTTTTCCCTATGCCGTTCTGGTTAAGCGTTTGGAGCAGCAGAATTGCGAAAAACTTGTTGTCTTGTCAACCATTTCTTAGCTTCAAACTCACATATCTCGCGAACCGATTGACCAAACCCAAAAATTCCTGTTGCGTCTGAAAGTAGAAACTCGCCCGATTATAACGGTGTGTGCATTCTTTCCCTAGGCCAATCTGGTTAAGCGTTTGGAGCTGCAGGAGTGCGAAAAACTTGTTGTATTCTCAACTATTTCTTAGCTTCAAACTCACATATCTCGCGAACGGATTGACCAATCCCAAAAATTCCTGCTGCGTCTGAAAGTAGAAACTCGCCCGATTATAACGGTATGTGTATTTCTTCCCTATGCCGTTCTGGTTAAGCGTTTGGAGCAGCAGAATTGCGAAAAACTTGTTGTCATGTCAACCATTTCTTAGCTTCAAACTCACACATCTCGCGAACGGATTGACCTAACCCAAAAATTCCTGCTGCGTCTGAAAGTAGAAACTCGCCCGATTATAACGGTATGTGTATTTCCTACCTAGGCCATTCTGGTTAAGCGTAGGAGCAGCAGAAGTGCGAAAAATTTGTTGGCTTCTCGACCATTCCTTAGCTTCAAACTCCCATATCTCGCGAACGGATTGACCTAACCCAAAAATTCCTATTGCATCTGAAAGTAGAAACTCGCCCTATTACAACGGTATGTGTATTTTTCCCCTAGGCCATTCTGGTTTAGCGTTTGGAGCAGCAGAATTGCGATAAATTTGTTGTCTTATCAACCATTTCTTAGTTTCAAACTCCCATATCTCGCGAACGGAATGACCTAACCCAAAAATTCCTATTGCATCTGAAAGTAAAAACTCGCCCGATTACAAAGGTATGTGTATTTTTCCCCTAGGCCATTCTGTTTAAGCGTTTGGAGCAGCAGGAGTGCGAAAAACTTGTTGTATTCTCAACTATTTCTTAGCTTCAAACTCACATATCTCGCGAACGGATTGACCAATCCCAAAAATTCCTGCTGCGTCTGAAAGTAGAAACTCGCCCGATTACAACAGTATTTGTATTTTTCCCCTAGGCCATTCTGGTTAAGCGTTTGGCGCAGCAGAAGTGTGAAAAATTTGTTGTCTTCTCAACCATTTCTTAAATTCAAACTCCCATATCTCGCGAACGGATTGAACAAACCCAAAAATTCCTGCTGCGTCTGAAAGTAGAAACTCGCCCGATTTCAACGGTATGTGTTTTTTTCCCTAGGCCATTCTTGTTAAGCGCTTGGGGCAGCAGAATTGCGAAAAATTTGTTGTCTTCTCAACCATTTCTTAGCTTCAAGCTCACATATCTCGCGAACGCATTGACCAAACCCAAAAATTCCTGCTGCGTCTGAAAGTAGAAACACGCCCGATTACAACGGTTTGCGTATTTTTCCCCTAGGCCACTCTGGTTGAGCGATTGGAGCAGCAGAAGTGCGAAAAATTTGTTGCCTTCTCAAACATTTCTTAGCTTCAAACTCACATATCTCGCGAACGGATTGACCTAACCCAAAAATTCCTATTGCATCTGAAAGCAGAAACTCGCCCGATTACAACGGTATGTGTATTTTTCCCCTAGGCCATTCTGGTTAAGCGTTTGGAGCAGCAGAAGTGCGATAAATTTGTTGTCTTCTCAACCATTTCTTAGTTTCAAACTCCCATATCTCGCGAACGGAATGAACTAACCCAAAAATTCCTATTGCATCTGAAATTAGAAACACGCCCGATTACAACGGTATGTGTATTTTTCCCCTAGGTCATTCTGGTTAAGCGTTTGGAGCAGCTGAATTGCGAAAAATTTGTTGCCTTCTCAACCATTTCTTAAATTCAAACTCCCATATCTCGCGAACGGATTGAACAAACCCAAAAATTCCTGCTGCGTCTGAAAGTAGAAACTCGCCCGATTATAACGGTATGTGTATTTCTTACCTAGGCCATTCTGGTTAAGCGTTGGAGCAGCAGAAGTGCGAAAAATTTGTTGGCTTCTCGACCATTCCTTAGCTTCAAACTCCCATATCTCGCGAACGGGTTGAACAAACCCAAAAGTTCCTATTGCATCTGAAAGTAGAAACTCGCCCGATTACAACGGTATGTGTATTTTTTCCCTAGGCCATTCTCGTTAAGCGATTGGAGCAGCAGAAGTGCGAAAAATTTGTTGGCTTCTCAACCATTTCTTAGCTTCAAACTCCCATATCTCGCGAACAGATTGACCTAACCATAAAATTCCTATTGCATCTGAAAGTAGAAACTCGCCCGATTACAACGATATGTGTTTTTTTCCCCTAGGTCGTTCTGGTTAAGCGTTTGGAGCAACAGAAGTGCGAAAAATTTGTTGTCTTCTCAACCATTTCTTAGTTTCAAACTCCCATATCTCGCGAGCGGATTGACCTAACCCAAAAATTCCGATTGCATCTGAAAGTAGAAACTCGCTCGATTACAACGGTATGTGTATTTTTTCCCCTAGGCCAATCTGGTTGAGCGATTGGAGCAGCAGAAGTGCGAAAAATTTGTTGCCTTCTCAAACATTTCTTAGCTTCAAACTCCCATATCTCGAGAACGGATTGACCTAACCCAAAAATTCCTATTGCGTCTGAAAGTAGAAACTCGTCCGGTTACAACGGTATGTGTATTTTTTCCCTATGCCGTTCTGGTTAAGCGTTTGGAGCAGCAGAATTGCGAAAAACTTGTTGTCTTGTCAACCATTTCTTAGCTTCAAACTCACATATCTCGCGAACCGATTGACCAAACCCAAAAATTCCTGTTGCGTCTGAAAGTAGAAACTCGCCCGATTATAACGGTGTGTGCATTCTTTCCCTAGGCCAATCTGGTTAAGCGTTTGGAGCTGCAGGAGTGCGAAAAACTTGTTGTATTCTCAACTATTTCTTAGCTTCAAACTCACATATCTCGCGAACGGATTGACCAATCCCAAAAATTCCTGCTGCGTCTGAAAGTAGAAACTCGCCCGATTACAACAGTATTTGTATTTTTCCCCTAGGCCATTCTGGTTAAGCGTTTGGAGCAGCAGAAGTGTGAAAAATTTGTTGTCTTCTCAACCATTTCTTAAATTCAAACTCCCATATCTCGCGAACGGATTGAACAAACCCAAAAATTCCTGCTGCGTCTGAAAGTAGAAACTCGCCCGATTACAACGGTATGTGTATTTTTCCCCTAGGCCATTCTGGTTAAGCGTTTGGAGCAGCAGAAGTGCGATAAATTTGTTGTCTCCTCAACCATTTCTTAGTTTCAAACTCCCATATCTCGCGAACGGAATGACCTAACCCAAAAATTCCTATTGCATCTGAAAGTAGAAACTCGCCCGATTACAACGGTATGTGTATTTTTCCCCTAGGCCATTCAGGTTAAGCGTTTGGAGCAGCAGAATTGCGAAAAATTTGTTGTCTTCTCAACCATTTCTTAGCTTCAAACTCCCATATCTCGGGAACGGACTGACCTAACCCAAAAATTCCTATTGCATCTGAAAGTAGAAACACGCCCGATTACAACCGTATGTGTATTTTTCCCCTAGGCCATTCTGGTTAAGCGTTTGGAGCAGCAGAATTGCGATAAATTTGTTGCCTTCTCAACCATTTCTTAGTTTCAAACTCCCATATCTCGCGAACGGAATGACCTAACCCAAAAATTCCTATTGCATCTGAAAGTAGAAACTCGCCCGATTACAACGGTATGTGTATTTTTCCCCTAGGACATTCTGGTTAAGCGTTTGGAGCAGCAGGAGTGCGAAAAACTTGTTGTCTTCTCAACTATTTCTTAGCTTCAATCTCCCATATCTCGCGAACGGATTGACCTAACCCAAAAATTCCTATTGCATCTGAAAGCAGAAACTCGCCCGATTACAACGGTATGTGTATTTTTCCCCTAGGCCATTCTGGTTAAGCGTTTGGAGCAGCAGAAGTGCGATAAATTTGTTGTCTTCTCAACCATTTCTTAGTTTCAAACTCCCATATCTCGCGAACGGGATGAACTAACCCAAAAATTCCTATTGCATCTGAAAATAGAAACACGCCCGATTACAACGGTATGTGTATTTTTCCCCTAGGTCATTCTGGTTAAGCGTTTGGAGCAGCTGAATTGCGAAAAATTTGTTGCCTTCTCAACCATTTCTTAAATTCAAACTCCCATATCTCGCGAACGGATTGACCTAACCCAAAAATTCCTATTGCATCTGGAAGTAGAAACACGCCCGATTACAACGGTATGTGTATTTTTTCCCTATGCCGTTCTGGTTAAGCGTTTGGAGCAGCAGAATTGCGAAAAACTTGTTGTCTTGTCAACCATTTCTTAGCTTCAAACTCACATATCTCGCGAACGGATTGACCAAACCCAAAAATTCCTGCTGCGTCTGAAAGTAGAAACTCGCCCGATTACAACGGTATGCGTATTTTTCCCCTAGGCCATTCTGGTTAAGCGTTTGGAGCAGCAGAAGTGCGATAAATTTGTTGTCTTCTCAACCATTTCTTAGTTTCAAACTCCCATATCTCGCGAACGGAATGAACTAACCCAAAAATTCCTATTGCATCTGAAATTAGAAACTCGCCCGATTACAACGGTATGCGTATTTTATCCCTAGGCCATTCTGGTTAAGCGTTTGGAGCAACAGAATTGCGAAAAATTTGTTGTCTTCTCAACCATTTCTTAGCTTCAAACTCCCATATCTCGCGAACAGATAGACCTAACCCTAAAATTCCTATTGCACCTGAAAGTAGAAACTCGCCCGATTACAACGGTATGTGTATTTTTTCCCTAGGCCATTCTTGTTAAGCGCTTGGGGCAGCAGAATTGCGAAAAATTTGTTGTCTTCTCAACCATTTCTTAGCTTCAAGCTCACATATCTCGCGAACGGATTGACCAAACCCAAAAATTCCTGTTGCGCCTGAAAGTAGTAACTCGCCCGATTACAACGGTATGTGTATTTTTTCCCAAGGCCAGTCTGGTTAAGCGATTGGAGCAGCAGACGTGCGAAAAATTTGTTGCCTTCTCAACCATTTCTTAGCTTCAAACTCACATATCTCGCGAACGAATTGAACTAACACAAAAATTCCTATTGCGTCTGAAAGTAGAAACTCGTCCGGTTACAACGATATGTGTATTTTCTCCCTAGGCCATTCTGGTTAAGCTGTTGGACCAGCAGAAGTGCGAAAAATTTGATACCTTCTCAACCATTTCTTAGCTTCAAACTCCCATATCTCGCGAACGGATTGAACAAACCCAAAAGTTCCTATTGCATCTGAAAGTAGAAACTCGCCCGATTACAACGGTATGTGTATTTTTTCCCTAGCCCATTCTGGTTAAGCGATTGGAGCAGCAGAAGTGCGAAAAATTTGTTGTCTTCTTAACCATTTCTTAGCTTCAAACTCCCATATCTCGCGAACAGATAGACCTAACCCTAAAATTCCTATTGCATCTGAAAGTAGAAACTAGCCCGATTGCAACGGTATGTGTATTTTTCCCCTAGGCCATTCTGGTTAAGCGACTGGAGCAGCAGAAGTGCTCAAAATTTGTTGTCTTGTCAACCATTTCTTAGCTTCAAACTCCCATATCTCGCGAACGGATTGACCTAACTCAAAAATTCCTGTTGCGCCTGAAAGTAGAAACTCGTCCGATTACAACGGTATGTGTATTTTTTGCGTAGGCCATTCTGGTTAAGAGTTTGGAGCTGCGGAATTGCGAAGAATTTGTTGTCTTCTCAAACATTTCTTAGTTTCAAAGTCCCATTCCTCGCGAACGGATTGACCTAACCCAAAAAGTCCTGCTGCGTCTGAAAGTAGAAACTAGCCCGATTACAACGGTATGTGTATTTTTTCCCTAGGACATTCTAGTTGAGCGTTTGGAGCAGCAGAAGTGCGCAAAATGTGTAGCATTCTCAACCATTTCTTAGCTTCAATCTCCCATATCTCGCGAACGGATTGACCTAACCCAAAATTTCCTATTGTGTCTGAAAGTAGAAACTCTTCCGGTTACAACGGTATGTGTATTTTTTCCCTAGGCCATTCTGGTTAAGCTATTGGACCAGCAGGAGTGCGAAAAATTTGTTACCTTCTCAACCATTTCTTAGCTTCAAACTCCCATATCTCGCGAACGGATTGACCTAACCCAAAAATTCCTGTTGCGTCTGAAAGTAGAAACTCGCCCGATTATAACGGTATGCGTATTTTATCCCTAGGCCATTCTGGTTAAGCGTTTGGAGCAGCAGAATTGCGATAAATTTGTTGCCTTCTCAACCATTTCTTAGTTTCAAACTCCCATATCTCGCGAACGGAATGACCTAACCCAAAAATTCCTATTGCATCTGAAAGTAGAAACTCGCCCGATTACAACGGTATGTGTATTTTTCCGCTAGGACATTCTGGTTAAGCGTTTGGAGCAGCAGGAGTGCGAAAAACTTGTTGTCTTCTCAACTATTTCTTAGCTTCAATCTCCCATATCTCGCGAACGGATTGACCTAACCCAAAAATTCCTATTGCATCTGAAAGCAGAAACTCGCCCGATTACAACGGTATGTGTATTTTTCCCCTAGGCCATTCTGGTTAAGCGTTTGGAGCAGCAGAAGTGCGATAAATTTGTTGTCTTCTCAACCATTTCTTAGTTTCAAACTCCCATATCTCGCGAACGGAATGAACTAACCCAAAAATTCCTATTGCATCTGAAATTAGAAACACGCCCGATTACAACGGTATGTGTATTTTTCCCCTAGGTCATTCTGGTTAAGCGTTTGGAGCAGCTGAATTGCGAAAAATTTGTTGCCTTCTCAACCATTTCTTAAATTCAAACTCCCATATCTCGCGCACGGATTGAACAAACCCAAAAATTCCTGCTGCGTCTGAAAGTAGAAACTCGCCCGATTACAACGGTATGCGTATTTTATCCCTAGGCCATTCTGGTTAAGCGTTTGGAGCAACAGAATTGCGAAAAATTTGTTGTCTTCTCAACCATTTCTTAGCTTCAAACTCCCATATCTCGCGAACAGATAGACCTAACCCTAAAATTCCTATTGCACCTGAAAGTAGAAACTCGCCCGATTACAACGGCATGTGTATTTTTTCCCTAGGCCATTCTTGTTAAGCGATTGGAGCAGCAGAAGTGCGAAAAATTTGTTGCCTTCTCAACCATTTCTTAGCTTCAAACTCACATATCTCGCGAACGGATTGACCAAACCCAAAAATTCCTGCTGCGTCTGAAAGTAGAAACTAGCCCGATTACAACGGTATGTGTATTTTTCCACTAGGTCATTCTGGTTAAGCGTTTGGAGCAGCTGAATTGCGAAAAATTTGTTGTCTTCTCAACCATTTCTTAGCTTCAAACTCCCATATCTCGCGAACGGATTGACCTAACCCAAAAATTCCTATTGCATCTGGAAGTAGAAACACGCCCGATTACAACGGTATGTGTATTTTTTCCCTATGCCGTTCTGGTTAAGCGTTTGGAGCAGCAGAATTGCGAAAAACTTGTTGTCTTGTCAACCATTTCTTAGCTTCAAACTCACATATCTCGCGAACGGATTGACCAAACCCAAAAATTCCTGCTGCGTCTGAAAGTAGAAACTCGCCCGATTATAACGGTATGTGTATTTCTTACCTAGGCCATTCTGGTTAAGCGTTGGAGCAGCAGAAGTGCGAAAAATTTGTTGGCTTCTCGACCATTCCTTAGCTTCAAACTCCCATATCTCGCGAACGGATTGAACAAACCCAAAAGTTCCTATTGCATCTGAAAGTAGAAACTCGCCCGATTACAACGGTATGTGTATTTTTTCCCTAGGCCATTCTCGTTAAGAGATTGGAGCAGCAGAAGTGCGAAAAATTTGTTGGCTTCTCAAACATTTCTTAGCTTCAAACTCCCATATCTCGAGAACGGATTGACCTAACCCAAAAATTCCTATTGCGTCTGAAAGTAGAAACTCGTCCGGTTACAACGGTATGTGTATTTTTTCCCTATGCCGTTCTGGTTAAGCGTTTGGAGCAGCAGAATTGCGAAAAACTTGTTGTCTTGTCAACCGTTTCTTAGCTTCAAACTCACATATCTCGCGAACCGATTGACCAAACCCAAAAATTCCTGTTGCGTCTGAAAGTAGGAACTCGCCCGATTATAACGGTGTGTGCATTCTTTCCCTAGGCCAATCTGGTTAAGCGTTTGGAGCAGCAGGAGTGCGAAAAACTTGTTGTATTCTCAACTATTTCTTAGCTTCAAACTCACATATCTCGCGAACGGATTGACCAATCCCAAAAATTCCTGCTGCGTCTGAAAGTAGAAACTCGCCCGATTACAACAGTATTTGTATTTTTCCCCTAGGCCATTCTGGTTAAGCGTTTGGAGCAGCAGAAGTGTGAAAAATTTGTTGTCTTCTCAACCATTTCTTAAATTCAAACTCCCATATCTCGCGAACGGATTGAACAAACCCAAAAATTCCTGCTGCGTCTGAAAGTAGAAACTCGCCCGATTACAACGGTATGTGTATTTTTCCCCTAGGCCATTCTGGTTAAGCGTTTGGAGCAGCAGAAGTGCGATAAATTTGTTGTCTTCTCAACCATTTCTTAGTTTCAAACTCCCATATCTCGCGAACGGAATGACCTAACCCAAAAATTCCTATTGCATCTGAAAGTAGAAACTCGCCCGATTACAACGGTATGTGTATTTTTCCCCTAGGCCATTCAGGTTAAGCGTTTGGAGCAGCAGAATTGCGAAAAATTTGTTGTCTTCTCAACCATTTCTTAGCTTCAAACTCCCATATCTCGCGAACGGACTGACCTAACCCAAAAATTCCTATTGCATCTGAAAGTAGAAACACGCCCGATTACAACCGTATGTGTATTTTTCCCCTAGGCCAATCTGGTTGAGCGATTGGAGCAGCAGAAGTGCGAAAAATTTGTTGTCTTCTCAACTATTTCTTAGCTTCAAACTCACATATCTCGCGAACGGATTGACCAATCCCAAAAATTCCTGCTGCGTCTGAAAGTAGAAACTCGCCCGATTACAACAGTATTTGTATTTTTCCCCTAGGCAATTCTGGTTAAGCGTTTGGAGCAGCAGATGTGTGAAAAATTGGTTGTCTTCTCAACCATTTCTTAAATTCAAACTCCCATATCTCGCGAACGGATTGAACAAACCCAAAAATTCCTGCTGCGTCTGAAAGTAGAAACTCGCCCGATTACAACGGTATGTGTATTTTTTCCCTAGGCCATTCTTGTTATGCGCTTGGGGCAGCAGAATTGCGAAAAATTTGTTGTCTTCTCAAACATTTCTTAGCTTCAAGCTCACATATCTCGCGAACGGATTGACCAAACCCAAAAATTCCTGCTGCGTCTGAAAGTAGAAACTAGCCCGATTACAACGGTATGTGTATTTTTCCCCTAGGTCATTCTGGTTAAGCGTTTGGAGCAGCTGAATTGCGAAAAATTTGTTGTCTTCTCAACCATTTCTTAGCTTCAAACTCCCATATCTCGCGAACAGATAGACCTAACCCTAAAATTCCTATTGCACCTGAAAGTAGAAACTCGCCCGATTACAACGGCATGTGTATTTTTTCCCTAGGCCATTCTTGTTAAGCGATTGGAGCAGCAGAAGTGCGAAAAATTTGTTGCCTTCTCAACCATTTCTTAGCTTCAAACTCACATATCTCGCGAACGGATTGACCAAACCCAAAAATTCCTGCTGCGTCTGAAAGTAGAAACTAGCCCGATTACAACGGTATGTGTATTTTTCCCCTAGGTCATTCTGGTTAAGCGTTTGGAGCAGCTGAATTGCGAAAAATTTGTTGTCTTCTCAACCATTTCTCAGCTTCAAACTCCCATATCTCGCGAACGGATTGACCTAACCCAAAAATTACTATTGCATCTGGAAGTAGAAACACGCCCGATTACAACGGTATGTGTATTTTTTCCCTATGCCGTTCTGGTTAAGCGTTTGGAGCAGCAGAATTGCGAAAAACTTGTTGTCCTGTCAACCATTTCTTAGCTTCAAACTCACATATCTCGCGAACGGATTGACCAAACCCAAAAATTCCTGCTGCGTCTGAAAGTAGAAACTCGCCCGATTATAACGGTATGTGTATTTCTTACCTAGGCCATTCTGGTTAAGCGTTGGAGCAGCAGAAGTGCGAAAAATTTGTTGGCTTCTCGACCATTCCTTAGCTTCAAACTCCCATATCTCGCGAACGGATTGAACAAACCCAAAAGTTCCTATTGCATCTGAAAGTAGAAACTCGCCCGATTACAACGATATGTGTTTTTTTCCCCTAGGTCGTTCTGGTTAAGCGTTTGGAGCAACAGAAGTGCGAAAAATTTGTTGGCTTCTCAACCATTTCTTAGCTTCAAACTCCCATATCTCGCGAGCGGATTGACCTAACCCAAAAATTCCGATTGCATCTGAAAGTAGAAACTCGCTCGATTACAACGGTATGTGTATTTTTTCCCTATCCCGTTCTGGTTAAGCGTTTGGAGCAGCAGACTTGCGAAAAACTTGTTGTCTTGTCAACCATTTCTTAGCTTCAAACTCACATATCTCGCGAACGGATTGACCAAACCCAAAAATTCCTGTTGCGTCTGAAAGTAGAAACTCGCCCGATTATAACGGTATGTGCATTCTTTCCCTAGGCCAATCTGGTTAAGCGTTTGGAGCAGCAGGAGTGCGAAAAACTTGTTGTATTCTCAACTATTTCTTAGCTTCAAACTCACATATCTCGCGAACGGATTGACCAATCCCAAAAATTCCTGCTGCGTCTGAAAGTAGAAACTCGCCCGATTACAACAGTATTTGTATTTTTCCCCTAGGCCATTCTGGTTAAGCGTTTGGAGCAGCAGAAGTGTGAAAAATTTGTTGTCTTCTCAACCATTTCTTAAATTCAAACTCCCATATCTCGGGAACGGATTGAACAAACCCAAAAATTCCTGCTGCGTCTGAAAGTAGAAACTAGCCCGATTATAACGGTATGTGTATTTTCCCCTAGGTCATTCTGGTTAAGCGTTTGGAGCAGCAGAATTGCGAAAAATTTGTTGTCTTCTCAACCATTTCTTAGCTTCAAACTCCCATATCTCGCGAACGGACTGACCTAACCCAAAAATTCCTATTGCATCTGAAAGTAGAAACACGCCCGATTACAACGGTATGTGTATTTTTCCCCTAGGCCAATCTGGTTGAGCGATTGGAGCAGCAGAAGTGCGAAAAATTTGTTGCCTTCTCAAACATTTCTTAGCTTCAAACTCCCATATCTCGAGAACGGATTGACCTAACCCAAAAATTCCTATTGCGTCTGAAAGTAGAAACTCGTCCGGTTACAACGGTATGTGTATTTTTTCCCTATGCCGTTCTGGTTAAGCGTTTGGAGCAGCAGAATTGCGAAAAACTTGTTGTCTTGTCAACCATTTCTTAGCTTCAAACTCACATATCTCGCGAACGGATTGACCAAACCCAAAAATTCCTGTTGCGTCTGAAAGTAGAAACTCGCCCGATTATAACGGTATGTGCATTCTTTCCCTAGGCCAATCTGGTTAAGCGTTTGGAGCAGCAGGAGTGCGAAAAACTTGTTGTATTCTCAACTATTTCTTAGCTTCAAACTCATATATCTCGCGAACGGATTGACCAATCCCAAAAATTCCTGCTGCGTCTGAAAGTAGAAACTCGCCCGATTACAACAGTATTTGTATTTTTCCCCTAGGCCATTCTGGTTAAGCGTTTGGAGCAGCAGAAGTGTGAAAAATTTGTTGTCTTCTCAACCATTTCTTAAATTCAAACTCCCATATCTCGCGAACGGATTGAACAAACCCAAAAATTCCTGCTGCGTCTGAAAGTAGAAACTCGCCCGATTACAACGGTATGTGTATTTTTCCCCTAGGCCATTCTGGTTAAGCGTTTGGAGCAGCAGAAGTGCGATAAATTTGTTGTTTTCTCAACCATTTCTTAGTTTCAAACTCCCATATCTCGCGAACGGAATGACCTAACCCAAAAATTCCTATTGCATCTGAAAGTAGAAACTCGCCCGATTACAACGGTATGTGTATTTTTCCCCTAGGCCATTCAGGTTAAGCGTTTGGAGCAGCAGAATTGCGAAAAATTTGTTGTCTTCTCAACCATTTCTTAGCTTCAAACTCCCATATCTCGCGAACGGACTGACCTAACCCAAAAATTCCTATTGCATCTGAAAGTAGAAACACGCCCGATTACAACCGTATGTGTATTTTTCCCCTAGGCCAATCTGGTTGAGCGATTGGAGCAGCAGAAGTGCGAAAAATTTGTTGTCTTCTCAACTATTTCTTAGCTTCAAACTCACATATCTCGCGAACGGATTGACCAATCCCAAAAATTCCTGCTGCGTCTGAAAGTAGAAACTCGCCCGATTACAACAGTATTTGTATTTTTCCCCTAGGCAATTCTGGTTAAGCGTTTGGAGCAGCAGATGTGTGAAAAATTGGTTGCCTTCTCAACCATTTCTTAAATTCAAACTCCCATATCTCGCGAACGGATTGAACAAACCCAAAAATTCCTGCTGCGTCTGAAAGTAGAAACTAGCCCGATTATAACGGTATGTGTATTTTCCCCTAGGTCATTCTGGTTAAGCGTTTGGAGCAGCAGAATTGCGAAAAATTTGTTGTCTTCTCAACCATTTCTTAGCTTCAAACTCCCATATCTCGCGAACGGACTGACCTGACCCAAAAATTCCTACTGCATCTGAAAGTAGAAACACGCCCGATTACAACCGTATGTGTATTTTTCCCCTAGGCCAATCTGGTTGAGCGATTGGAGCAGCAGAAGTGCGAAAAATTTGTTGCCTTCTCAAACATTTCTTAGCTTCAAACTCCCATATCTCGAGAACGGATTGACCTAACCCAAAAATTCCTATTGCGTCTGAAAGTAGAAACTCGTCCGGTTACAAAGGTATGTGTATTTTTTCCCTATGCCGTTCTGGTTAAGCGTTTGGAGCAGCAGAATTGCGAAAAACTTGTTGTCTTGTCAACCATTTCTTAGCTTCAAACTCACATATCTCGCGAACGGATTGACCAATCCCAAAAATTCCTGCTGGGTCTGAAAGTAGAAACTCGCCCGATTACAACAGTATTTGTATTTTTCCCCTAGGCAATTCTGGTTAAGCGTTTGGAGCAGCAGATGTGTGAAAAATTGGTTGTCTTCTCAACCATTTCTTAAATTCAAACTCCCATATCTCGCGAACGGATTGAACAAACCCAAAAATTCCTGCTGCGTCTGAAAGTAGAAACTCGCCCGATTACAACGGTATGTGTATTTTTTCCCTAGGCCATTCTTGTTATGCGCTTGGGGCAGCAGAATTGCGAAAAATTTGTTGTCTTCTCAAACATTTCTTAGCTTCAAGCTCACATATCTCGCGAACGGATTGACCAAACCCAAAAATTCCTGCTGCGTCTGAAAGTAGAAACTAGCCCGATTGCAACGGTATGTGTATTTTTCCCCTAGGTCATTCTGGTTAAGCGTTTGGAGCAGCTGAATTGCGAAAAATTTGTTGTCTTCTCAACCATTTCTTAGCTTCAAACTCCCATATCTCGCGAACAGATAGACCTAACCCTAAAATTCCTATTGCACCTGAAAGTAGAAACTCGCCCGATTACAACGGCATGTGTATTTTTTCCCTAGGCCATTCTTGTTAAGCGATTGGAGCAGCAGAAGTGCGAAAAATTTGTTGCCTTCTCAACCATTTCTTAGCTTCAAACTCACATATCTCGCGAACGGATTGACCAAACCCAAAAATTCCTGCTGCGTCTGAAAGTAGAAACTAGCCCGATTACAACGGTATGTGTATTTTTCCCCTAGGTCATTCTGGTTAAGCGTTTGGAGCAGCTGAATTGCGAAAAATTTGTTGTCTTCTCAACCATTTCTCAGCTTCAAACTCCAATATCTCGCGAACGGATTGACCTAACCCAAAAATTACTATTGCATCTGGAAGTAGAAACACGCCCGATTACAACGGTATGTGTATTTTTTCCCTATGCCGTTCTGGTTAAGCGTTTGGAGCAGCAGAATTGCGAAAAACTTGTTGTCTTGTCAACCATTTCTTAGCTTCAAACTCACATATCTCGCGAACGGATTGACCAAACCCAAAAATTCCTGCTGCGTCTGAAAGTAGAAACTCGCCCGATTATAACGGTATGTGTATTTCTTACCTAGGCCATTCTGGTTAAGCGTTGGAGCAGCAGAAGTGCGAAAAATTTGTTGGCTTCTCGACCATTCCTTAGCTTCAAACTCCCATATCTCGCGAACGGATTGAACAAACCCAAAAGTTCCTATTGCATCTGAAAGTAGAAACTCGCCCGATTACAGCGATATGTGTTTTTTTCCCCTAGGTCGTTCTGGTTAAGCGTTTGGAGCAACAGAAGTGCGAAAAATTTGTTGGCTTCTCAACCATTTCTTAGCTTCAAACTCCCATATCTCGCGAGCGGATTGACCTAACCCAAAAATTCCGATTGCATCTGAAAGTAGAAACTCGCTCGATTACAACGGTATGTGTATTTTTTCCCTATCCCGTTCTGGTTAAGCGTTTGGAGCAGCAGACTTGCGAAAAACTTGTTGTCTTGTCAACCATTTCTTAGCTTCAAACTCACATATCTCGCGAACGGATTGACCAAACCCAAAAATTCCTGTTGCGTCTGAAAGTAGAAACTCGCCCGATTATAACGGTATGTGCATTCTTTCCCTAGGCCAATCTGGTTAAGCGTTTGGAGCAGCAGGAGTGCGAAAAACTTGTTGTATTCTCAACTATTTCTTAGCTTCAAACTCACATATCTCGCGAACGGATTGACCAATCCCAAAAATTCCTGCTGCGTCTGAAAGTAGAAACTCGCCCGATTACAACAGTATTTGTATTTTTTCCCTAGGCCATTCTGGTTAAGCGTTTGGAGCAGCAGAAGTGTGAAAAATTTGTTGTCTTCTCAACCATTTCTTAAATTCAAACTCCCATATCTCGGGAACGGATTGAACAAACCCAAAAATTCCTGCTGCGTCTGAAAGTAGAAACTAGCCCGATTATAACGGTATGTGTATTTTCCCCTAGGTCATTCTGGTTAAGCGTTTGGAGCAGCAGAATTGCGAAAAATTTGTTGTCTTCTCAACCATTTCTTAGCTTCAAACTCCCATATCTCGCGAACGGACTGACCTAACCCAAAAATTCCTATTGCATCTGAAAGTAGAAACACGCCCGATTACAACGGTATGTGTATTTTTCCCCTAGGCCAATCTGGTTGAGCGATTGGAGCAGCAGAAGTGCGAAAAATTTGTTGCCTTCTCAAACATTTCTTAGCTTCAAACTCCCATATCTCGAGAACGGATTGACCTAACCCAAAAATTCCTATTGCGTCTGAAAGTAGAAACTCGTCCGGTTACAACGGTATGTGTATTTTTTCCCTATGCCGTTCTGGTTAAGCGTTTGGAGCAGCAGAATTGCGAAAAACTTGTTGTCTTGTCAACCATTTCTTAGCTTCAAACTCACATATCTCGCGAACGGATTGACCAAACCCAAAAATTCCTGTTGCGTCTGAAAGTAGAAACTCGCCCGATTATAACGGTATGTGCATTCTTTCCCTAGGCCAATCTGGTTAAGCGTTTGGAGCAGCAGGAGTGCGAAAAACTTGTTGTATTCTCAACTATTTCTTAGCTTCAAACTCACATATCTCGCGAACGGATTGACCAATCCCAAAAATTCCTGCTGCGTCTGAAAGTAGAAACTCGCCCGATTACAACAGTATTTGTATTTTTCCCCTAGGCCATTCTGGTTAAGCGTTTGGAGCAGCAGAAGTGTGAAAAATTTGTTGTCTTCTCAACCATTTCTTAAATTCAAACTCCCATATCTCGCGAACGGATTGAACAAACCCAAAAATTCCTGCTGCGTCTGAAAGTAGAAACTCGCCCGATTACAACGGTATGTGTATTTTTCCCCTAGGCCATTCTGGTTAAGCGTTTGGAGCAGCAGAAGTGCGATAAATTTGTTGTCTTCTCAACCATTTCTTAGTTTCAAACTCCCATATCTCGCGAACGGAATGACCTAACCCAAAAATTCCTATTGCATCTGAAAGTAGAAACTCGCCCGATTACAACGGTATGTGTATTTTTCCCCTAGGCCATTCAGGTTAAGCGTTTGGAGCAGCAGAATTGCGAAAAATTTGTTGTCTTCTCAACCATTTCTTAGCTTCAAACTCCCATATCTCGCGAACGGACTGACCTAACCCAAAAATTCCTATTGCATCTGAAAGTAGAAACACGCCCGATTACAACCGTATGTGTATTTTTCCCCTAGGCCAATCTGGTTGAGCGATTGGAGCAGCAGAAGTGCGAAAAATTTGTTGTCTTCTCAACTATTTCTTAGCTTCAAACTCACATATCTCGCGAACGGATTGACCAATCCCAAAAATTCCTGCTGCGTCTGAGAGTAGAAACTCGCCCGATTACAACAGTATTTGTATTTTTCCCCTAGGCAATTCTGGTTAAGCGTTTGGAGCAGCAGATGTGTAAAAAATTGGTTGCCTTCTCAACCATTTCTTAAATTCAAACTCCCATATCTCGCGAACGGATTGAACAAACCCAAAAATTCCTGCTGCGTCTGAAAGTAGAAACTAGCCCGATTATAACGGTATGTGTATTTTTTCCCTAGGCCATTCTTGTTATGCGCTTGGGGCAGCAGAATTGCGAAAAATTTGTTGTCTTCTCAAACATTCCTTAGCTTCAAGCTCACATATCTCGCGAACGGATTGACCAAACCCAAAAATTCCTGCTGCGTCTGAAAGCAGAAACTAGCCCGATTATAACGGTATGTGTATTTTCCCCTAGGTCATTCTGGTTAAGCGTTTGGAGCAGCAGAATTGCGAAAAATTTGTTGTCTTCTCAACCATTTCTTAGCTTCAAACTCCCATATCTCGCGAACGGACTGACCTGACCCAAAAATTCCTACTGCATCTGAAAGTAGAAACACGCCCGATTACAACCGTATGTGTATTTTTCCCCTAGGCCAATCTGGTTAAGCGTTTGGAGCAGCAGGAGTGCGAAAAACTTGTTGTATTCTCAACTATTTCTTAGCTTCAAACTCATATATCTCGCGAACGGATTGACCAATCCCAAAAATTCCTGCTGCGTCTGAAAGTAGAAACTCGCCCGATTACAACAGTATTTGTATTTTTCCCCTAGGCCATTCTGGTTAAGCGTTTGGAGCAGCAGAAGTGTGAAAAATTTGTTGTCTTCTCAACCATTTCTTAAATTCAAACTCCCATATCTCGCGAACGGATTGAACAAACCCAAAAATTCCTGCTGCGTCTGAAAGTAGAAACTCGCCCGATTACAACGGTATGTGTATTTTTCCCCTAGGCCATTCTGGTTAAGCGTTTGGAGCAGCAGAAGTGCGATAAATTTGTTGTTTTCTCAACCATTTCTTAGTTTCAAACTCCCATATCTCGCGAACGGAATGACCTAACCCAAAAATTCCTATTGCATCTGAAAGTAGAAACTCGCCCGATTACAACGGTATGTGTATTTTTCCCCTAGGCCATTCAGGTTAAGCGTTTGGAGCAGCAGAATTGCGAAAAATTTGTTGTCTTCTCAACCATTTCTTAGCTTCAAACTCCCATATCTCGCGAACGGACTGACCTAACCCAAAAATTCCTATTGCATCTGAAAGTAGAAACACGCCCGATTACAACCGTATGTGTATTTTTCCCCTAGGCCAATCTGGTTGAGCGATTGGAGCAGCAGAAGTGCGAAAAATTTGTTGTCTTCTCAACTATTTCTTAGCTTCAAACTCACATATCTCGCGAACGGATTGACCAATCCCAAAAATTCCTGCTGCGTCTGAAAGTAGAAACTCGCCCGATTACAACAGTATTTGTATTTTTCCCCTAGGCAATTCTGGTTAAGCGTTTGGAGCAGCAGATGTGTGAAAAATTGGTTGCCTTCTCAACCATTTCTTAAATTCAAACTCCCATATCTCGCGAACGGATTGAACAAACCCAAAAATTCCTGCTGCGTCTGAAAGTAGAAACTAGCCCGATTATAACGGTATGTGTATTTTCCCCTAGGTCATTCTGGTTAAGCGTTTGGAGCAGCAGAATTGCGAAAAATTTGTTGTCTTCTCAACCATTTCTTAGCTTCAAACTCCCATATCTCGCGAACGGACTGACCTGACCCAAAAATTCCTACTGCATCTGAAAGTAGAAACACGCCCGATTACAACCGTATGTGTATTTTTCCCCTAGGCCAATCTGGTTGAGCGATTGGAGCAGCAGAAGTGCGAAAAATTTGTTGCCTTCTCAAACATTTCTTAGCTTCAAACTCCCATATCTCGAGAACGGATTGACCTAACCCAAAAATTCCTATTGCGTCTGAAAGTAGAAACTCGTCCGGTTACAAAGGTATGTGTATTTTTTCCCTATGCCGTTCTGGTTAAGCGTTTGGAGCAGCAGAATTGCGAAAAACTTGTTGTCTTGTCAACCATTTCTTAGCTTCAAACTCACATATCTCGCGAACGGATTGACCAATCCCAAAAATTCCTGCTGGGTCTGAAAGTAGAAACTCGCCCGATTACAACAGTATTTGTATTTTTCCCCTAGGCAATTCTGGTTAAGCGTTTGGAGCAGCAGATGTGTGAAAAATTGGTTGTCTTCTCAACCATTTCTTAAATTCAAACTCCCATATCTCGCGAACGGATTGAACAAACCCAAAAATTCCTGCTGCGTCTGAAAGTAGAAACTCGCCCGATTACAACGGTATGTGTATTTTTTCCCTAGGCCATTCTTGTTATGCGCTTGGGGCAGCAGAATTGCGAAAAATTTGTTGTCTTCTCAAACATTTCTTAGCTTCAAGCTCACATATCTCGCGAACGGATTGACCAAACCCAAAAATTCCTGCTGCGTCTGAAAGTAGAAACTAGCCCGATTGCAACGGTATGTGTATTTTTCCCCTAGGTCATTCTGGTTAAGCGTTTGGAGCAGCTGAATTGCGAAAAATTTGTTGTCTTCTCAACCATTTCTTAGCTTCAAACTCCCATATCTCGCGAACAGATAGACCTAACCCTAAAATTCCTATTGCACCTGAAAGTAGAAACTCGCCCGATTACAACGGCATGTGTATTTTTTCCCTAGGCCATTCTTGTTAAGCGATTGGAGCAGCAGAAGTGCGAAAAATTTGTTGCCTTCTCAACCATTTCTTAGCTTCAAACTCACATATCTCGCGAACGGATTGACCAAACCCAAAAATTCCTGCTGCGTCTGAAAGTAGAAACTAGCCCGATTACAACGGTATGTGTATTTTTCCCCTAGGTCATTCTGGTTAAGCGTTTGGAGCAGCTGAATTGCGAAAAATTTGTTGTCTTCTCAACCATTTCTCAGCTTCAAACTCCAATATCTCGCGAACGGATTGACCTAACCCAAAAATTACTATTGCATCTGGAAGTAGAAACACGCCCGATTACAACGGTATGTGTATTTTTTCCCTATGCCGTTCTGGTTAAGCGTTTGGAGCAGCAGAATTGCGAAAAACTTGTTGTCTTGTCAACCATTTCTTAGCTTCAAACTCACATATCTCGCGAACGGATTGACCAAACCCAAAAATTCCTGCTGCGTCTGAAAGTAGAAACTCGCCCGATTATAACGGTATGTGTATTTCTTACCTAGGCCATTCTGGTTAAGCGTTGGAGCAGCAGAAGTGCGAAAAATTTGTTGGCTTCTCGACCATTCCTTAGCTTCAAACTCCCATATCTCGCGAACGGATTGAACAAACCCAAAAGTTCCTATTGCATCTGAAAGTAGAAACTCGCCCGATTACAGCGATATGTGTTTTTTTCCCCTAGGTCGTTCTGGTTAAGCGTTTGGAGCAACAGAAGTGCGAAAAATTTGTTGGCTTCTCAACCATTTCTTAGCTTCAAACTCCCATATCTCGCGAGCGGATTGACCTAACCCAAAAATTCCGATTGCATCTGAAAGTAGAAACTCGCTCGATTACAACGGTATGTGTATTTTTTCCCTATCCCGTTCTGGTTAAGCGTTTGGAGCAGCAGACTTGCGAAAAACTTGTTGTCTTGTCAACCATTTCTTAGCTTCAAACTCACATATCTCGCGAACGGATTGACCAAACCCAAAAATTCCTGTTGCGTCTGAAAGTAGAAACTCGCCCGATTATAACGGTATGTGCATTCTTTCCCTAGGCCAATCTGGTTAAGCGTTTGGAGCAGCAGGAGTGCGAAAAACTTGTTGTATTCTCAACTATTTCTTAGCTTCAAACTCACATATCTCGCGAACGGATTGACCAATCCCAAAAATTCCTGCTGCGTCTGAAAGTAGAAACTCGCCCGATTACAACAGTATTTGTATTTTTTCCCTAGGCCATTCTGGTTAAGCGTTTGGAGCAGCAGAAGTGTGAAAAATTTGTTGTCTTCTCAACCATTTCTTAAATTCAAACTCCCATATCTCGGGAACGGATTGAACAAACCCAAAAATTCCTGCTGCGTCTGAAAGTAGAAACTAGCCCGATTATAACGGTATGTGTATTTTCCCCTAGGTCATTCTGGTTAAGCGTTTGGAGCAGCAGAATTGCGAAAAATTTGTTGTCTTCTCAACCATTTCTTAGCTTCAAACTCCCATATCTCGCGAACGGACTGACCTAACCCAAAAATTCCTATTGCATCTGAAAGTAGAAACACGCCCGATTACAACGGTATGTGTATTTTTCCCCTAGGCCAATCTGGTTGAGCGATTGGAGCAGCAGAAGTGCGAAAAATTTGTTGCCTTCTCAAACATTTCTTAGCTTCAAACTCCCATATCTCGAGAACGGATTGACCTAACCCAAAAATTCCTATTGCGTCTGAAAGTAGAAACTCGTCCGGTTACAACGGTATGTGTATTTTTTCCCTATGCCGTTCTGGTTAAGCGTTTGGAGCAGCAGAATTGCGAAAAACTTGTTGTCTTGTCAACCATTTCTTAGCTTCAAACTCACATATCTCGCGAACGGATTGACCAAACCCAAAAATTCCTGTTGCGTCTGAAAGTAGAAACTCGCCCGATTATAACGGTATGTGCATTCTTTCCCTAGGCCAATCTGGTTAAGCGTTTGGAGCAGCAGGAGTGCGAAAAACTTGTTGTATTCTCAACTATTTCTTAGCTTCAAACTCACATATCTCGCGAACGGATTGACCAATCCCAAAAATTCCTGCTGCGTCTGAAAGTAGAAACTCGCCCGATTACAACAGTATTTGTATTTTTCCCCTAGGCCATTCTGGTTAAGCGTTTGGAGCAGCAGAAGTGTGAAAAATTTGTTGTCTTCTCAACCATTTCTTAAATTCAAACTCCCATATCTCGCGAACGGATTGAACAAACCCAAAAATTCCTGCTGCGTCTGAAAGTAGAAACTCGCCCGATTACAACGGTATGTGTATTTTTCCCCTAGGCCATTCTGGTTAAGCGTTTGGAGCAGCAGAAGTGCGATAAATTTGTTGTCTTCTCAACCATTTCTTAGTTTCAAACTCCCATATCTCGCGAACGGAATGACCTAACCCAAAAATTCCTATTGCATCTGAAAGTAGAAACTCGCCCGATTACAACGGTAGGTGTATTTTTCCCCTAGGCCATTCAGGTTAAGCGTTTGGAGCAGCAGAATTGCGAAAAATTTGTTGTCTTCTCAACCATTTCTTAGCTTCAAACTCCCATATCTCGCGAACGGACTGACCTAACCCAAAAATTCCTATTGCATCTGAAAGTAGAAACACGCCCGATTACAACCGTATGTGTATTTTTCCCCTAGGCCAATCTGGTTGAGCGATTGGAGCAGCAGAAGTGCGAAAAATTTGTTGTCTTCTCAACTATTTCTTAGCTTCAAACTCACATATCTCGCGAACGGATTGACCAATCCCAAAAATTCCTGCTGCGTCTGAGAGTAGAAACTCGCCCGATTACAACAGTATTTGTATTTTTCCCCTAGGCAATTCTGGTTAAGCGTTTGGAGCAGCAGATGTGTAAAAAATTGGTTGCCTTCTCAACCATTTCTTAAATTCAAACTCCCATATCTCGCGAACGGATTGAACAAACCCAAAAATTCCTGCTGCGTCTGAAAGTAGAAACTAGCCCGATTATAACGGTATGTGTATTTTTTCCCTAGGCCATTCTTGTTATGCGCTTGGGGCAGCAGAATTGCGAAAAATTTGTTGTCTTCTCAAACATTCCTTAGCTTCAAGCTCACATATCTCGCGAACGGATTGACCAAACCCAAAAATTCCTGCTGCGTCTGAAAGTAGAAACTAGCCCGATTATAACGGTATGTGTATTTTCCCCTAGGTCATTCTGGTTAAGCGTTTGGAGCAGCAGAATTGCGAAAAATTTGTTGTCTTCTCAACCATTTCTTAGCTTCAAACTCCCATATCTCGCGAACGGACTGACCTGACCCAAAAATTCCTACTGCATCTGAAAGTAGAAACACGCCCGATTACAACCGTATGTGTATTTTTCCCCTAGGCCAATCTGGTTGAGCGATTGGAGCAGCAGAAGTGCGAAAAATTTGTTGCCTTCTCAAACATTTCTTAGCTTCAAACTCCCATATCTCGAGAACGGATTGACCTAACCCAAAAATTCCTATTGCGTCTGAAAGTAGAAACTCGTCCGGTTACAACGGTATGTGTATTTTTTCCCTATGCCGTTCTGGTTAAGCGTTTGGAGCAGCAGAATTGCGAAAAACTTGTTGTCTTGTCAACCATTTCTTAGCTTCAAACTCACATATCTCGCGAACGGATTGACCAAACCCAAAAATTCCTGCTGCGTCTGAAAGTAGAAACTCGCCCGATTATAACGGTACGTGTATTTCTTACCTAGGCCTTTCTGGTTAAGCGTTGGAGCAGCAGAAGTGCGAAAAATTTGTTGGCTTCTCGACCATTCCTTAGCTTCAAACTCCCATATCTCGCGAACGGATTGACCTAACTCAAAAATTCCTATTGCATCTGAAAGTAGAAACTCGCCCTATTACAACGGTATGTGTATTTTTCCCCTAGGCCATTCTGGTTTAGCGTTTGGAGCAGCAGAATTGCGAAAAATTTGTTGTCTTCTCAACCATTTCTTAAATTCAAACTCCCATATCTCGCGAACGGATTGACCTAACCCAAAAATTCCTATTGCATCTGAAAGTAGAAACACGCCCGATTACAACGGTATGTGTATTTTTCCCCTAGGCCATTCTGGTTAAGCGTTTGGAGCAGCAGGAGTGCGAAAAACTTGTTGTCTTCTCAACTATTTCTTAGCTTCAAACTCCCATATCTCGCGAACGGAATGACTTAACCCAAAAATTCCTATTGCATCTGAAAGTAGAAACTCGCCCGATTACAACGGTATGTGTATTTTTCCCCTAGGCCATTCTGGTTTAGCGTTTGGAGCAGCAGAATTGCGAAAAATTTGTTGTCTTCTCAACCATTTCTTAAATTCAAACTCCCATATCTCGCGAACGGATTGAACAAACCCAAAAATTCCTGCTGCGTCTGAAAGTAGAAACTCGCCCGATTACAACGGTATGTGTATTTTTCCCCTAGGCCATTCTGGTTAAGCGTTTGGAGCAGCAGAAGTGCGATAAATTTGTTGTCTTCTCAACCATTTCTTAGTTTCAAACTCCCATATCTCGCGAACGGAATGACTTAACCCAAAAATTCCTATTGCATCTGAAAGTAGAAACTCGCCCGATTACAACGGTATGTGTATTTTTCCCCTAGGCCATTCTGGTTAAGCGTTTGGAGCAGCAGGAGTGCGAAAAACTTGTTGTCTTCTCAACTATTTCTTAGCTTCAAACTCAGATATCTCGCGAACGGATTGACCAATCCCAAAAATTCCTGCTGCGTCTGAAAGTAGAAACTCGCCCGATTACAACAGTATTTGTATTTTTCCCCTAGGCAATTCTGGTTTAGCGTTTGGAGCAGCAGATGTGTGAAAAATTTGTTGTCTTCTCAACCATTTCTTAAATTCAAACTCCCATATCTCGCGAACGGATTGAACAAACCCAAAAATTCCTGCTGCGTCTGAAAGTAGAAACTCGCCCGATTACAACGGTATGTGTATTCTTTTCCTAGGCCATTCTCGTTAAGCGATTGGAGCAGCAGAAGTGCGAAAAATTTGTTGTCTTGTCAACCATTTCTTAGCTTCAAACTCCCATATCTCGCGAACAGATTGACCTAACCAAAAATTCCTATTGCATCTGAAATTAGAAACTCGCCCTATTACAACGGTATGTGTATTTTTCCCCTAGGCCATTCTGGTTTAGCGTTTGGAGCAGCAGAATTGCGAAAAATTTGTTGTCTTCTCAACCATTTCTTAAATTCAAACTCCCATATCTCGCGAACGGATTGAACAAACCCAAAAATTCCTGCTGCGTCTGAAAGTAGAAACTCGCCCGATTACAACGGTATGTGTATTTTTCCCCTAGGCCATTCTGGTTAAGCGTTTGGAGCAGCAGAAGTGCGATAAATTTGTTGTCTTCTCAACCATTTCTTAGTTTCAAACTCCCATATCTCGCGAACGGAATGACTTAACCCAAAAATTCCTATTGCATCTGAAAGTAGAAACTCGCCCGATTACAACGGTATGTGTATTTTTCCCCTAGGCCATTCTGGTTAAGCGTTTGGAGCAGCAGGAGTGCGAAAAACTTGTTGTCTTCTCAACTATTTCTTAGCTTCAAACTCACATATCTCGCGAACGGATTGACCAATCCCAAAAATTCCTGCTGCGTCTGAAAGTAGAAACTCGCCCGATTACAACAGTATTTGTATTTTTCCCCTAGGCAATTCTGGTTTAGCGTTTGGAGCAGCAGATGTGTGAAAAATTTGTTGTCTTCTCAACCATTTCTTAAATTCAAACTCCCATATCTCGCGAACGGATTGAACAAACCCAAAAATTCCTGCTGCGTCTGAAAGTAGAAACTCGCCCGATTACAACGGTATGTGTATTTTTTTCCTAGGCCATTCTCGTTAAGCGATTGGAGCAGCAGAATTGCGAAAAATTTGTTGTCTTGTCAACCATTTCTTAGCTTCAAACTCCCATATCTCGCGAACAGATTGACCTAACCAAAAATTCCTATTGCATCTGAAATTAGAAACTCGCCCGATTACAACGATATGTGTTTTTTTCCCCTAGGTCGTTCTGGTTAAGCGTTTGGAGCAACAGAAGTGCGAAAAATTTGTTGTCTTGTCAACCATTTCTTAGCTTGAAAGTCCCATATCTCGCGAACGGATTGACCAAACCCAAAAATTCCTGCTGCGTCTGAAAGTAGAAACTCGCCCGATTACAACGGTATGTGCATTTTTTCCCTAGGACATTCTGGTTAAGTGTTTGCAGCAGCAGAATTGCGAAAAATTTGTTGTCCTCTCAACCATTTCTAAGCTTCAAAGTCCCGTATCTCGCGAACCGATTGACCAAACCCAAAAATTCCCTGTTGCACCTGAATGTAGAAACTCGCCCGATTACAACGGTATGTGTATTTTTTCCCTATGCCGTTCTGGTTAAGCCTTTGGAGCAGCAGAATTGCGAAAAACTTGTTGTCTTGTCAACCATTTCTTAGCTTCAAACTCACATATCTCCCGAACGGATTGACCCAACCCAAAAATTCCTGTTGCGTCTGAAAGTAGAAACTCGCCCGATTATAACGGTATGTGCATTCTTTCCCTAGGCCAATCTGGTTAAGCGATTGGAGCAGCAGAAGTGCGAAAAATTTGTTGCCTCCTCAACCATTTCTTAGTTTCAAAATCCCATATCTCGCGAACGGAATGACCAAACCCAAAAATTCCTATTGCATCTGAAAGTAGAAACTCGCCCGATTACAAAGGTATGTGTATTTTTCCCCTAGGCCATTCTGGTTAAGCGTTTGGAGCAGCAGGAGTGCGAAAAACTTGTTGTATTCTCAACTATTTCTTAGCTTCAAACTCACATATCTCGCGAACGGATTGACCTAACCCAAAAATTCCTGCTGCGTCCGAAAGTAGAAACTCGCCCGATTACAACAGTATTTGTGTTTTTCCCCTAGGCCATTCTGGTTAAGCGTTTGGAGCAGCAGAAGTTTGAAAAATTTGTTGTCTTCTCAACCATTTCTTAAATTCAAACTCCCATATCTCGCGAACGGATTGAACAAACCCAAAAATTCCTGCTGCGTCTGAAAGTAGAAACTCGCCCGATTACAACGGTATGTGTATTTTTCCCCTAGGCCATTCTGGTTAAGCGTTTGGAGCAGCAGAAGTGCGATAAATTTGTTGTCTTCTCAACCATTTCTTAGCTTCAAACTCACATATCTCGCGAACGGATTGACCAAACCCAAAAATTCCTGTTGCGTCTGAAAGTAGAAACTCGCCCGATTATAACGGTATGTGCATTCTTTCCCTAGGCCAATCTGGTTAAGCGTTTGGAGCAGCAGGAGTGCGAAAAACTTGTTGTATTCTCAACTATTTCTTAGCTTCAAACTCACATATCTCGCGAACGGATTGACCAATCCCAAAAATTCCTGCTGCGTCTGAAAGTAGAAACTCGCCCGATTACAACAGTATTTGTATTTTTTCCCTAGGCCATTCTGGTTAAGCGTTTGGAGCAGCAGAAGTGTGAAAAATTTGTTGTCTTCTCAACCATTTCTTAAATTCAAACTCCCATATCTCGGGAACGGATTGAACAAACCCAAAAATTCCTGCTGCGTCTGAAAGTAGAAACTAGCCCGATTATAACGGTATGTGTATTTTCCCCTAGGTCATTCTGGTTAAGCGTTTGGAGCAGCAGAATTGCGAAAAATTTGTTGTCTTCTCAACCATTTCTTAGCTTCAAACTCCCATATCTCGCGAACGGACTGACCTAACCCAAAAATTCCTATTGCATCTGAAAGTAGAAACACGCCCGATTACAACGGTATGTGTATTTTTCCCCTAGGCCAATCTGGTTGAGCGATTGGAGCAGCAGAAGTGCGAAAAATTTGTTGCCTTCTCAAACATTTCTTAGCTTCAAACTCCCATATCTCGAGAACGGATTGACCTAACCCAAAAATTCCTATTGCGTCTGAAAGTAGAAACTCGTCCGGTTACAACGGTATGTGTATTTTTTCCCTATGCCGTTCTGGTTAAGCGTTTGGAGCAGCAGAATTGCGAAAAACTTGTTGTCTTGTCAACCATTTCTTAGCTTCAAACTCACATATCTCGCGAACGGATTGACCAAACCCAAAAATTCCTGTTGCGTCTGAAAGTAGAAACTCGCCCGATTATAACGGTATGTGCATTCTTTCCCTAGGCCAATCTGGTTAAGCGTTTGGAGCAGCAGGAGTGCGAAAAACTTGTTGTATTCTCAACTATTTCTTAGCTTCAAACTCACATATCTCGCGAACGGATTGACCAATCCCAAAAATTCCTGCTGCGTCTGAAAGTAGAAACTCGCCCGATTACAACAGTATTTGTATTTTTCCCCTAGGCCATTCTGGTTAAGCGTTTGGAGCAGCAGAAGTGTGAAAAATTTGTTGTCTTCTCAACCATTTCTTAAATTCAAACTCCCATATCTCGCGAACGGATTGAACAAACCCAAAAATTCCTGCTGCGTCTGAAAGTAGAAACTCGCCCGATTACAACGGTATGTGTATTTTTCCCCTAGGCCATTCTGGTTAAGCGTTTGGAGCAGCAGAAGTGCGATAAATTTGTTGTCTTCTCAACCATTTCTTAGTTTCAAACTCCCATATCTCGCGAACGGAATGACCTAACCCAAAAATTCCTATTGCATCTGAAAGTAGAAACTCGCCCGATTACAACGGTATGTGTATTTTTCCCCTAGGCCATTCAGGTTAAGCGTTTGGAGCAGCAGAATTGCGAAAAATTTGTTGTCTTCTCAACCATTTCTTAGCTTCAAACTCCCATATCTCGCGAACGGACTGACCTAACCCAAAAATTCCTATTGCATCTGAAAGTAGAAACACGCCCGATTACAACCGTATGTGTATTTTTCCCCTAGGCCAATCTGGTTGAGCGATTGGAGCAGCAGAAGTGCGAAAAATTTGTTGTCTTCTCAACTATTTCTTAGCTTCAAACTCACATATCTCGCGAACGGATTGACCAATCCCAAAAATTCCTGCTGCGTCTGAGAGTAGAAACTCGCCCGATTACAACAGTATTTGTATTTTTCCCCTAGGCAATTCTGGTTAAGCGTTTGGAGCAGCAGATGTGTAAAAAATTGGTTGCCTTCTCAACCATTTCTTAAATTCAAACTCCCATATCTCGCGAACGGATTGAACAAACCCAAAAATTCCTGCTGCGTCTGAAAGTAGAAACTAGCCCGATTATAACGGTATGTGTATTTTTTCCCTAGGCCATTCTTGTTATGCGCTTGGGGCAGCAGAATTGCGAAAAATTTGTTGTCTTCTCAAACATTCCTTAGCTTCAAGCTCACATATCTCGCGAACGGATTGACCAAACCCAAAAATTCCTGCTGCGTCTGAAAGTAGAAACTAGCCCGATTATAACGGTATGTGTATTTTCCCCTAGGTCATTCTGGTTAAGCGTTTGGAGCAGCAGAATTGCGAAAAATTTGTTGTCTTCTCAACCATTTCTTAGCTTCAAACTCCCATATCTCGCGAACGGACTGACCTGACCCAAAAATTCCTACTGCATCTGAAAGTAGAAACACGCCCGATTACAACCGTATGTGTATTTTTCCCCTAGGCCAATCTGGTTGAGCGATTGGAGCAGCAGAAGTGCGAAAAATTTGTTGCCTTCTCAAACATTTCTTAGCTTCAAACTCCCATATCTCGAGAACGGATTGACCTAACCCAAAAATTCCTATTGCGTCTGAAAGTAGAAACTCGTCCGGTTACAACGGTATGTGTATTTTTTCCCTATGCCGTTCTGGTTAAGCGTTTGGAGCAGCAGAATTGCGAAAAACTTGTTGTCTTGTCAACCATTTCTTAGCTTCAAACTCACATATCTCGCGAACGGATTGACCAAACCCAAAAATTCCTGCTGCGTCTGAAAGTAGAAACTCGCCCGATTATAACGGTACGTGTATTTCTTACCTAGGCCTTTCTGGTTAAGCGTTGGAGCAGCAGAAGTGCGAAAAATTTGTTGGCTTCTCGACCATTCCTTAGCTTCAAACTCCCATATCTCGCGAACGGATTGACCTAACTCAAAAATTCCTATTGCATCTGAAAGTAGAAACTCGCCCTATTACAACGGTATGTGTATTTTTCCCCTAGGCCATTCTGGTTTAGCGTTTGGAGCAGCAGAATTGCGAAAAATTTGTTGTCTTCTCAACCATTTCTTAAATTCAAACTCCCATATCTCGCGAACGGATTGACCTAACCCAAAAATTCCTATTGCATCTGAAAGTAGAAACACGCCCGATTACAACGGTATGTGTATTTTTCCCCTAGGCCATTCTGGTTAAGCGTTTGGAGCAGCAGGAGTGCGAAAAACTTGTTGTCTTCTCAACTATTTCTTAGCTTCAAACTCCCATATCTCGCGAACGGAATGACTTAACCCAAAAATTCCTATTGCATCTGAAAGTAGAAACTCGCCCGATTACAACGGTATGTGTATTTTTCCCCTAGGCCATTCTGGTTTAGCGTTTGGAGCAGCAGAATTGCGAAAAATTTGTTGTCTTCTCAACCATTTCTTAAATTCAAACTCCCATATCTCGCGAACGGATTGAACAAACCCAAAAATTCCTGCTGCGTCTGAAAGTAGAAACTCGCCCGATTACAACGGTATGTGTATTTTTCCCCTAGGCCATTCTGGTTAAGCGTTTGGAGCAGCAGAAGTGCGATAAATTTGTTGTCTTCTCAACCATTTCTTAGTTTCAAACTCCCATATCTCGCGAACGGAATGACTTAACCCAAAAATTCCTATTGCATCTGAAAGTAGAAACTCGCCCGATTACAACGGTATGTGTATTTTTCCCCTAGGCCATTCTGGTTAAGCGTTTGGAGCAGCAGGAGTGCGAAAAACTTGTTGTCTTCTCAACTATTTCTTAGCTTCAAACTCAGATATCTCGCGAACGGATTGACCAATCCCAAAAATTCCTGCTGCGTCTGAAAGTAGAAACTCGCCCGATTACAACAGTATTTGTATTTTTCCCCTAGGCAATTCTGGTTTAGCGTTTGGAGCAGCAGATGTGTGAAAAATTTGTTGTCTTCTCAACCATTTCTTAAATTCAAACTCCCATATCTCGCGAACGGATTGAACAAACCCAAAAATTCCTGCTGCGTCTGAAAGTAGAAACTCGCCCGATTACAACGGTATGTGTATTTTTTTCCTAGGCCATTCTCGTTAAGCGATTGGAGCAGCAGAAGTGCGAAAAATTTGTTGTCTTGTCAACCATTTCTTAGCTTCAAACTCCCATATCTCGCGAACAGATTGACCTAACCAAAAATTCCTATTGCATCTGAAATTAGAAACTCGCCCTATTACAACGGTATGTGTATTTTTCCCCTAGGCCATTCTGGTTTAGCGTTTGGAGCAGCAGAATTGCGAAAAATTTGTTGTCTTCTCAACCATTTCTTAAATTCAAACTCCCATATCTCGCGAACGGATTGAACAAACCCAAAAATTCCTGCTGCGTCTGAAAGTAGAAACTCGCCCGATTACAACGGTATGTGTATTTTTCCCCTAGGCCATTCTGGTTAAGCGTTTGGAGCAGCAGAAGTGCGATAAATTTGTTGTCTTCTCAACCATTTCTTAGTTTCAAACTCCCATATCTCGCGAACGGAATGACTTAACCCAAAAATTCCTATTGCATCTGAAAGTAGAAACTCGCCCGATTACAACGGTATGTGTATTTTTCCCCTAGGCCATTCTGGTTAAGCGTTTGGAGCAGCAGGAGTGCGAAAAACTTGTTGTCTTCTCAACTATTTCTTAGCTTCAAACTCACATATCTCGCGAACGGATTGACCAATCCCAAAAATTCCTGCTGCGTCTGAAAGTAGAAACTCGCCCGATTACAACAGTATTTGTATTTTTCCCCTAGGCAATTCTGGTTTAGCGTTTGGAGCAGCAGATGTGTGAAAAATTTGTTGTCTTCTCAACCATTTCTTAAATTCAAACTCCCATATCTCGCGAACGGATTGAACAAACCCAAAAATTCCTGCTGCGTCTGAAAGTAGAAACTCGCCCGATTACAACGGTATGTGTATTTTTTTCCTAGGCCATTCTCGTTAAGCGATTGGAGCAGCAGAATTGCGAAAAATTTGTTGTCTTGTCAACCATTTCTTAGCTTCAAACTCCCATATCTCGCGAACAGATTGACCTAACCAAAAATTCCTATTGCATCTGAAATTAGAAACTCGCCCGATTACAACGATATGTGTTTTTTTCCCCTAGGTCGTTCTGGTTAAGCGTTTGGAGCAACAGAAGTGCGAAAAATTTGTTGTCTTGTCAACCATTTCTTAGCTTGAAAGTCCCATATCTCGCGAACGGATTGACCAAACCCAAAAATTCCTGCTGCGTCTGAAAGTAGAAACTCGCCCGATTACAACGGTATGTGCATTTTTTCCCTAGGACATTCTGGTTAAGTGTTTGCAGCAGCAGAATTGCGAAAAATTTGTTGTCCTCTCAACCATTTCTAAGCTTCAAAGTCCCGTATCTCGCGAACCGATTGACCAAACCCAAAAATTCCCTCTTGCACCTGAATGTAGAAACTCGCCCGATTACAACGGTATGTGTATTTTTTCCCTATGCCGTTCTGGTTAAGCGTTTGGAGCAGCAGAATTGCGAAAAACTTGTTGTCTTGTCAACCATTTCTTAGCTTCAAACTCACATATCTCCCGAACGGATTGACCCAACCCAAAAATTCCTGTTGCGTCTGAAAGTAGAAACTCGCCCGATTATAACGGTATGTGCATTCTTTCCCTAGGCCAATCTGGTTAAGCGATTGGAGCAGCAGAAGTGCGAAAAATTTGTTGCCTCCTCAACCATTTCTTAGTTTCAAAATCCCATATCTCGCGAACGGAATGACCTAACCCAAAAATTCCTATTGCATCTGAAAGTAGAAACTCGCCCGATTACAAAGGTATGTGTATTTTTCCCCTAGGCCATTCTGGTTAAGCGTTTGGAGCAGCAGGAGTGCGAAAAACTTGTTGTATTCTCAACTATTTCTTAGCTTCAAACTCACATATCTCGCGAACGGATTGACCTAACCCAAAAATTCCTGCTGCGTCCGAAAGTAGAAACTCGCCCGATTACAACAGTATTTGTATTTTTCCCCTAGGCCATTCTGGTTAAGCGTTTGGAGCAGCAGAAGTTTGAAAAATTTGTTGTCTTCTCAACCATTTCTTAAATTCAAACTCCCATATCTCGCGAACGGATTGAACAAACCCAAAAATTCCTGCTGCGTCTGAAAGTAGAAACTCGCCCGATTACAACGGTATGTGTATTTTTCCCCTAGGCCATTCTGGTTAAGCGTTTGGAGCAGCAGAAGTGCGATAAATTTGTTGTCTTCTCAACCATTTCTTAGTTTCAAACTCCCATATCTCGCGAACGGAATGACCTAACCCAAAAATTCCTGTTGCATCTGAAAGTAGAAACTCGCCCGATTATAACGGTATGTGTATTTCTTCCCTAGGCCATTCTGGTTAAGCGTTGGAGCAGCAGAAGTGCGAAAAGTTTGATGGCTTCTCAACCATTCCTTAGCTTCTAGCTCCCATATCTCGCGAACGGATTGAAATAACCGAAAAATTCCTATTGAATCTGAAAGTAGAAACTCGCCCTATTACAACGGTATGTGGATTTTTCCCCTAGGCCATTCTGGTTTAGCGTTTGGAGCAGCAGAATTGCGAAAAATTTGTTGTCTTCCCAACTATTTCTTAGCTTCAAACGACCATATCTCGCTAACGGATTGAACAAACCTAAAAATTCCTGCTGCGTCTGAAAGTAGAAACTCGCCCGATTACAACGGTATGTGTATTTTTTCCCTAGGCCATTCTCGTTAAGCGATTGGAGCAGCAGAAGTGCGAAAAATTTGTTGCCTTCTCAACCATTTCTTAGCTTCAAACTCCCATATCTCGCGAACAGATTGACCTAACCAAAAATTCCTATTGCATCTGAAATTAGAAACTCGCCCGATTACAACGATATGTGTTTTTTTCCCCTAGGTCGTTCTGGTTAAGCGTTTGGAGCAACAGAAGTGCGAAAAATTTGTTGTCTTGTCAACCATTTCTTAGCTTCAAGCTCCCATATCTCACGAACGGATTGACCTAACCCAAAAATTCCTACTGTGTCTGAAAGTAGAAACTCGCTCGATTATAACGGTATGTGTATTTTTTCCCTAGGCCATTCTGGTTAAGCGATTAGAGCAGCAGAATTGCGAAAAATTTGTTGCCTTCTCAAACATTTCTTAGCTTCAAACTCCCATATCTCGCGCACGGATTGACCTAACCCAGGAATTCCTATTGCGTTTGAAAGTAGAAACTCGTCCGGTTACAACGGTATGTGTATTTTTTCCCTAGGCGATTCTGGTTAAGCGTTTGGAGCAGCGGAATTGCGAAAAATTTGTTGTCTTGTCAACCATTTCTTACCTTCAAAGTCCCATATCTCGCGAACGGATTGATCAAACCCAAAAATTCCTGCTGCGTCTGAAAGTAGAATCTCGCCCGATTACAACGGTATGCGTATTTTTTCCCTAGGCCACTCTGGTTAAGCGATTGTAGCAGCGGAAGTGAGTAAAATTTGTTGTCTTGTCAACCATTTCTTAGCTTCAAATTCCCATATCTCGTTAACGGATTGACCTAACACAAATGTTCATATTGCGTCTGAAAGTAGAAACTCGCCCGATTACAACGGTATGTGTATTTTTTCCCTAGGCCATTCTTGTTAAGCGTTTGGAGCAGCAGAAGTGCGAAAAATTTGTTGTCTTGTCAACCATTTCTTAGCTTCAAAGTCCCATATCTCGCGAACGGATTGACCTAACCCAAAAATTCCTATTGCATCTGAAAGTAGAAACACGCCCGATTACAACGGTATGTGTATTTTTCCCCTAGGCCATTCTGGGTAAGCGTTTGGAGCAGCAGGAGTGCGAAAAACTTGTTGTCTTCTCAACTATTTCTTAGCTTCAAACTCACATATCTCGCGAACGGATTGACCAATCCCAAAAATTCCTGCTGCGTCTGAAAGTAGAAACTCGCCCGATTACAACAGTATTTGTATTTTTCCCCTCGGCAATTCTGGTTAAGCGTTTGGAGCAGCAGAAGTGTGAAAAATTTGTTGTCTTCTCAACCATTTCTTAAATTCAAACTCCCATATCTCGCGAACGGATTGAACAATCCCAAAAATTCCTGCTGCGTCTGAAAGTAGAAACTCGCCCGATTACAACGGTATGTGTATTTTCTCCCTAGGCCATTCTTGTTAAGCGCTTGGGGTAGAAGAATTGCGAAAATTTTGTTGTCTTCTTAACCATTTCTTAGCTTCAAGCTCACATATCTCGCGAACGGATTGACCAAACCCAAAAATTCCTGCTGCGTCTGAAATTAGAAACTAGCCCGATTATAACGGTATGTGTATTTTCCCCTAGGTCATTCTGGTTAAGCGTTTGGAGCAGCAGAATTGCGAAAAATTTGTTGTCTTCTCAACCATTTCTTAGCTTCAAACTCCCATATCTCGCGAACGGATTGACCTAACCCAAAAATTCCTATTGCATCTGAAAGTAGAAACACGCCCGATTACAACGGTATGTGTATTTTTCCCCTAGGCCAATCTGGTTGAGCGATTGGAGCAGCAGAAGTGCGAAAAATTTGTTGCCTTCTCAAACATTTCTTAGCTTCAAACTCCCATATCTCGAGAACGGATTGACCTAACCCAAAAATTCCTATTGCGTCTGAAAGTAGAAACTCGTCCGGTTACAACGGTATGTGTATTTTTTCCCTATGCCGTTCTGGTTAAGCGTTTGGAGCAGCAGAATTGCGAAAAACTTGTTGTCTTGTCAACCATTTCTTAGCTTCAAACTCACATATCTCGCGAACAGATTGACCAAACCCAAAAATTCCTGTTGCGTCTGAAAGTAGAAACTCGCCCGATTATAACGGTATGTGCATTCTTTCCCTAGGCCAATCTGGTTAAGCGATTGGAGCAGCAGAAGTGCGAAAAATTTGTTGCCTCCTCAACCATTTCTTAGTTTCAAACTCCCATATCTCGCGAACGGAATGACCTAACCCAAAAATTCCTATTGCATCTGAAAGTAGAAACTCGCCCGATTACAAAGGTATGTGTATTTTTCCCCTAGGCCATTCTGGTTAAGCGTTTGGAGCAGCAGGAGTGCGAAAAACTTGTTGTATTCTCAACTATTTCTTAGCTTCAAACTCACATATCTCGCGAACGGATTGACCAATCCCAAAAATTCCTGCTGCGTCTGAAAGTAGAAACTCGCCCGATTACAACAGTATTTGTATTTTTCCCCTAGGCCATTCTGGTTAAGCGTTTGGAGCAGCAGAAGTGTGAAAAGTTTGTTGTCTTTTCAACCATTTCTTAAATTCAAACTCCCATATCTCGCGAACGGATTGAACAAACCCAAAAATTCCTGCTGCGTCTGAAAGTAGAAACTCGCCCGATTACAACGGTATGTGTATTTTTCCCCTAGGCCATTCTGATTAAGCGTTTGGAGCAGCAGAAGTGCGATAAATTTGTTGTCTTCTCAACCATTTCTTAGTTTCAAACTCCCAAATCTCGCGAACGGAATGACCTAACCCAAAAGTTCCTATTGCATCTGAAAGTAGAAACTCGCCCGATTACAACGGTATGTGTATTTTTCCCCTAGGCCATTCTGGTTAAGCGTTTGGAGCAGCAGGAGTGCGAAAAACTTGTTGTCTTCTCAACTATTTCTTAGCTTCAAACTCACATATCTCGCGAACGGATTGACCAAACCCAAAAATTCCTGCTGCGTCTGAAATTAGAAACTAGCCCGATTATAACGGTATGTGTATTTTCCCCTAGGTCATTCTGGTTAAGCGTTTGGAGCAGCAGAATTGCGAAAAATTTGTTGTCTTCTCAACCATTTCTTAGCTTCAAACTCCCATATCTCGCGAACGGATTGACCTAACCCAAAAATTCCTATTGCATCTGAAAGTAGAAACACGCCCGATTACAACGGTATGTGTATTTTTCCCCTAGGCCAATCTGGTTGAGCGATTGGAGCAGCAGAAGTGCGAAAAATTTGTTGCCTTCTCAAACATTTCTTAGCTTCAAACTCCCATATCTCGAGAACGGATTGACCTAACCCAAAAATTCCTATTGCGTCTGAAAGTAGAAACTCGTCCGGTTACAACGGTATGTGTATTTTTTCCCTATGCCGTTCTGGTTAAGCGTTTGGAGCAGCAGAATTGCGAAAAACTTGTTGTCTTGTCAACCATTTCTTAGCTTCAAACTCACATATCTCGCGAACAGATTGACCAAACCCAAAAATTCCTGTTGCGTCTGAAAGTAGAAACTCGCCCGATTATAACGGTATGTGCATTCTTTCCCTAGGCCAATCTGGTTAAGCGATTGGAGCAGCAGAAGTGCGAAAAATTTGTTGCCTCCTCAACCATTTCTTAGTTTCAAACTCCCATATCTCGCGAACGGAATGACCTAACCCAAAAATTCCTATTGCATCTGAAAGTAGAAACTCGCCCGATTACAAAGGTATGTGTATTTTTCCCCTAGGCCATTCTGGTTAAGCGTTTGGAGCAGCAGGAGTGCGAAAAACTTGTTGTATTCTCAACTATTTCTTAGCTTCAAACTCACATATCTCGCGAACGGATTGACCAATCCCAAAAATTCCTGCTGCGTCTGAAAGTAGAAACTCGCCCGATTACAACAGTATTTGTATTTTTCCCCTAGGCCATTCTGGTTAAGCGTTTGGAGCAGCAGAAGTGTGAAAAGTTTGTTGTCTTTTCAACCATTTCTTAAATTCAAACTCCCATATCTCGCGAACGGATTGAACAAACCCAAAAATTCCTGCTGCGTCTGAAAGTAGAAACTCGCCCGATTACAACGGTATGTGTATTTTTCCCCTAGGCCATTCTGATTAAGCGTTTGGAGCAGCAGAAGTGCGATAAATTTGTTGTCTTCTCAACCATTTCTTAGTTTCAAACTCCCAAATCTCGCGAACGGAATGACCTAACCCAAAAGTTCCTATTGCATCTGAAAGTAGAAACTCGCCCGATTACAACGGTATGTGTATTTTTCCCCTAGGCCATTCTGGTTAAGCGTTTGGAGCAGCAGGAGTGCGAAAAACTTGTTGTCTTCTCAACTATTTCTTAGCTTCAAACTCACATATCTCGCGAACGGATTGACCAAACCCAAAAATTCCTGCTGCGTCTGAAAGTAGAAACTCGCCCGATTATAACGGTATGTGTATTTCTTCCCTAGGCCATTCTGGTTAAGCGTTGGAGCAGCAGAAGTGCGAAAAATTTGATGGCTTCTCAACCATTCCTTAGCTTCAAGCTCCCATATCTCGCGAACGGATTGAAATAACCCAAAAATTCCTATTGAATCTGAAAGTAGAAACTCGCCCTATTACAACGGTATGTGGATTTTTCCCCTAGGCCATTCCGGTTTAGCGTTTGGAGCAGCAGAATTGCGAAAAATTTGTTGTCTTCTCAACTATTTCTTAGCTTCAAACGACCATATCTCGCTAACGGATTGAACAAACCCAAAAATTCCTGCTGCGTCTGAAAGTAGAAACTCGCCCGATTACAACGGTATGTGTATTTTTTCCCTAGGCCATTCTCGTTAAGCGATTGGAGCAGCAGAAGTGCGAAAAATTTGTTGCCTTCTCAACCATTTCTTAGCTTCAAACTCCCATATCTCGCGAACAGATTGACCTAACCAAAAATTCCTATTGCATCTGAAATTAGAAACTCGCCCGATTACAACGATATGTGTTTTTTTCCCCTAGGTCGTTCTGGTTAAGCGTTTGGAGCAACAGAAGTGCGAAAAATTTGTTGTCTTGTCAACCATTTCTTAGCTTCAAAGTCCCATATCTCGCGAACGGATTGACCAAACTCAAAAATTCCTGCTGCGTCTGAAAGTAGAAACTCGCCCGATTGCAACGGTATGTGTATTTTTTCCCTAAGCCATTCTGGTTAAGCGTTTAGAGCAGCAGAATTGCGAAAAATTTGTTGTCTTCTCATTTATTTCTTAGCTTCAAACTCACATATCTCGCGAACGGATTGACCAATCTCAAAAATTCCTGCTGCGTCTGAAAGTAGAAACTCGCCCGATTACAACGGTATGTGTATTTTTTCCCTAGGCCATTCTTGTTAAGCGTTTGGAGCAGCAGAAGTGCAAAAATTTGTTGCTTTCTCAACCATTTCTTGGCTTCAAACTCACATATCTCGCGAACAGATTGACATAACGCAAAAATTCCTATTGCATCTGAAAGTGGAAACTCGCCCGATTACAACGGTATGTGTTTTTTTTTCCCTAGGCCACTCTGGTTAAGCGATTGTAGCAGCGGAAGTGAGTAAAATTTGTTGTCTTGTCAACCATTTCTTAGCTTCAAATTCCCATATCTCGCTAACGGATTGACCTAACACAAATGTTCCTGTTGCGACTGAAAGTAGAAACTCGCCCGATTACAACGGTATGTGTATTTTTCCCCTAGGTCGTACTGGTTAAGCGTTTGGAGCAACAGAAGTGCGAAAAATTTGTTGTCTTCTCAACCATTTCATAGCTTCAAACTCCCATATCTCACGAACGGATTGTTCTAACCCAAAAATTCCTGCTGCGTCTGAAAGTAGAAACTCGCCCGATTACAACGGTATGTGTATTTTTTCCCTAGGCCACTCTGGTTAAGCGATTGTAGCAGCGGAAGTGAGTAAAATTTGTTGTCTTGTCAACCATTTCTTAGCTTCAAATTCCCATATCTCGCTAACGGATTGACCTAACACAAATGTTCCTGCTGCGTCTGAAAATAGAAACTCGCCCGATTACAACGGTATGTGTATTTTTTCCCTAGGCCATTCTTGTTAAGCGTTTGGAGCAGCAGAAGTGCGAAAAATTTGTTGTCTTGTCAACCATTTCTTACCTTCAAAGTCCCATATCTCGCGAACGGATTGATCCAACCCAAAAATTCCTGCTGCGTCTGAAAGTAGAAACTCGCCCGATTACAACGGTATGTGTATTTTTTCCCTAGGCCATTCTTGTTAAGCGTTTGGAGCAGCAGAAGTGCGAAATATTTGTTGCTTTCTCAACCATTTCTTGGCTTCAAACTCTCATATCTCGCGAACAGATTGACATAACCCAAAAATTCCTATTGCATCTGAAAGTGGAAACTCGCCCGATTACAACGGTATGTGTATTTTCTCCCTAGGCCATTCTGGTTAAGTGTTTGGAGCAGCAGAATTGCGAAAAATTTGTTGTCTTCTCAACCATTTCTTAGCTTCAAACTCCCATATCTCGCGAACAGATAGACCTAACCCGAAAATTCCTATTGCACCTGAAAGTAGAAACTCGCCCGCTTACAACGGTATGTGTATTTTTCCCCTAGGGCATTCTGGTTAAGCGATTGGAGCAGCAGAATTGCGAAAAATTTGTTGTCTTGTCAACCATTTCTTACCTTCAAAGTTCCACTTCTCGCGAACGGATTGACCAAACCCAAAAATTCCTGCTGCGTCTGAAAGTAGAAACTCGCCCGATTACAACGGTATGTGTATTTTTTCCCTAGGCCATTCTTGTTAAGCGTTTGGAGCAGCAGAAGTGCGAAAAATTTGTTGTCTTGTCAACCATTTCTTACCTTCAAAGTCCCATATCTCGCGAACGGATTGATCAAACCCAAAAATTCCTGCTGCGTCTGAAAGTAGAAACTCGCCCGATTACAACGGTATGTGTATTTTTTCCCTAGGCCATTCTTGTTAAGCGCTTCGGGCAGAAGAATTGCGAAAAATTTGTTGTCTTCTCAACCATTTCTTAGCTTCAAGCTCACATATCTCGCGAACGGATTGACCAAACCCAAAAATTCCTGCTGCGTCTGAAAGTAGAAACTAGCCCGATTATAACGGTATGTGTATTTTCCCCTAGGTCATTCTGGTTAAGCGTTTGGAGCAGCAGAATTGCGAAAAATTTGTTGTCTTCTCAACCATTTCTTAGCTTCAAACTCCCATATCTCGCGAACGGATTGACCTAACCCAAAAATTCCTATTGCATCTGAAAGTAGAAACACGCCCGATTACAACGGTATGTGTATTTTTCCCCTAGGCCAATCTGGTTGAGCGATTGGAGCAGCAGAATTGCGAAAAATTTGTTGCCTTCTCAAACATTTCTTAGCTTCAAACTCCCACATCTCGAGAACGGATTGACCTAACCCAAAAATTCCTATTGCGTCTGAAAGTAGAAACTCGTCCGGTTACAACGGTATGTGTATTTGTTCCCTATGCCGTTCTGGTTAAGCGTTTGGAGCAGCAGAATTGCGAAAAACTTGTTGTCTTGTCAACCATTTCTTAGCTTCAAACTCACATATCTCGCGAACGGATTGACCAAACCCAAAAATTCCTGTTGCGTCTGAAAGTAGAAACTCGCCCGATTATAACGGTATGTGCATTCTTTCCCTAGGCCAATCTGGTTAAGCGATTGGAGCAGCAGAAGTGCGAAAAATTTGTTGCCTCCTCAACCATTTCTTAGTTTCAAACTCCCATATCTCGCGAACGGAATGACCTAACCCAAAAATTCCTATTGCATCTGAAAGTAGAAACTCGCCCGATTACAACGGTATGTGTATTTTTCCCCTAGGCCATTCTGGTTAAGCGTTTGGAGCAGCAGGAGTGCGAAAGACTTGTTGTATTCTCAACTATTTCTTAGCTTCAAACTCACATATCTCGGGAAGGGATTGACCAATCCCAAAAATTCCTGCTGCGTCTGAAAGTAGAAACTCGCCCGATTACAACAGTATTTGTATTTTTCCCCTAGGCCATTCTGGTTAAGCGTTTGGAGCAGCAGAAGTGTGAAAAATTTGTTGTCTTCTCAACCATTTCTTAAATTCAAACTCCCATATCTCGCGAACGGATTGAACAAACCCAAAAATTCCTGCTGCGTCTGAAAGTAGAAACTCGCCCGATTACAACGGTATGTGTATTTTTCCCCTAGGCCATTCTGGTTAAGCGTTTGGAGCAGCAGAATTGCGATAAATTTGTTGTCTTCTCAACCATTTCTTAGTTTCAAACTCCCATATCTCGCGAACGGAATGACCTAACCCAAAAATTCCTATTGCATCTGAAAGTAGAAACTCGCCCGATTACAACGGTATGTGTATTTTTCCCCTAGGCCATTCTGGTTAAGCGTTTGGAGCAGCAGGAGTGCGAAAGACTTGTTGTCTTCTCAACTATTTCTTAGCTTCAAACTCACATATCTCGCGAACGGATTGACCAAACCCAAAAATTCCTGCTGCGTCTGAAAGTAGAAACTCGCCCGATTATAACGGTATGTGTATTTTTTCCCTAGGCCATTCTTGTTAAGCGTTTGGAGCAGCAGAAGTGCAAAAATTTGTTGCTTTCTCAACCATTTCTTGGCTTCAAACTCACATATCTCGCGAACAGATTGACATAACCCAAAAATTCCTATTGCATCTGAAAGTGGAAACTCGCCCGATTACAACGGTATGTGTATTTTTTCCCTAGGCCACTCTGGTTAAGCGATTGTAGCAGCGGAAGTGAGTAAAATTTGTTGTCTTGTCAACCATTTCTTAGCTTCAAATTCCCATATCTCGCTAACGGATTGACCTAACACAAATGTTCCTGCTGCGTCTGAAAATAGAAACTCGCCCGATTACAACGGTATGTGTATTTTTTCCCTAGGCCATTCTTGTTAAGCGTTTGGAGCAGCAGAAGTGCGAAATATTTGTTGCTTTCTCAACCATTTCTTGGCTTCAAACTCTCATATCTCGCGAACAGATTGATGTAACCCAAAAATTCCTATTGCATCTGAAAGTGGAAACTCGCCCGATTACAACGGTATGTGTATTTTCTCCCTAGGCCATTCTGGTTAAGTGTTTGGAGCAGCAGAATTGCGAAAAATTTGTTGTCTTCTCAACCATTTCTTAGCTTCAAACTCCCATATCTCGCGAACAGATAGACCTAACCCGAAAATTCCTATTGCACCTGAAAGTAGAAACTCGCCCGCTTACAACGGTATGTGTATTTTTCCCCTAGGGCATTCTGGTTAAGCGATTGGAGCAGCAGAATTGCGAAAAATTTGTTGTCTTGTCAACCATTTCTTACCTTCAAAGTGCCACTTCTCGCGAACGGATTGACCAAACCCAAAAATTCCTGCTGCGTCTGAAAGTAGAAACTCGCCCGATTACAACGGTATGTGTATTTTTTCCCTAGGCCATTCTTGTTAAGCGCTTGGGGCAGAAGAATTGCGAAAAATTTGTTGTCTTCTCAACCATTTCTTAGCTTCAAGCTCACATATCTCGCGAACGGATTGACCAAACCCAAAAATTCCTGCTGCGTCTGAAAGTAGAAACTAGCCCGATTATAACGGTATGTGTATTTTCCCCTAGGTCATTCTGGTTAAGCGTTTGGAGCAGCAGAATTGCGAAAAATTTGTTGTCTTCTCAACCATTTCTTAGCTTCAAACTCCCATATCTCGCGAACGGATTGACCTAACCCAAAAATTCCTATTGCATCTGAAAGTAGAAACACGCCCGATTACAACGGTATGTGTATTTTTCCCCTAGGCCAATCTGGTTGAGCGATTGGAGCAGCAGAATTGCGAAAAACTTGTTGTCTTGTCAACCATTTCTTAGCTTCAAACTCACATATCTCGCGAACGGATTGACCAAACCCAAAAATTCCTGTTGCGTCTGAAAGTAGAAACTCGCCCGATTATAACGGTATGTGCATTCTTTCCCTAGGCCAATCTGGTTAAGCGATTGGAGCAGCAGAAGTGCGAAAAATTTGTTGCCTCCTCAACCATTTCTTAGTTTCAAACTCCCATATCTCGCGAACGGAATGACCTAACCCAAAAATTCCTATTGCATCTGAAAGTAGAAACTCGCCCGATTACAAAGGTATGTGTATTTTTCCCCTAGGCCATTCTGGTTAACCGTTTGGAGCAGCAGGAGTGCGAAAAACTTGTTGTATTCTCAACTATTTCTTAGCTTCAAACTCACATATCTCGCGAAGGGATTGACCAATCCCAAAAATTCCTGCTGCGTCTGAAAGTAGAAACTCGCCCGATTACAACAGTATTTGTATTTTTCCCCTAGGCCATTCTGGTTAAGCGTTTGGAGCAGCAGAAGTGTGAAAAATTTGTTGTCTTCTCAACCATTTCTTAAATTCAAACTCCCATATCTCGCGAACGGATTGAACAAACCCAAAAATTCCTGCTGCGTCTGAAAGTAGAAACTCGCCCGATTACAACGGTATGCGTATTTTTCCCCTAGGCCATTCTGGTTAAGCGTTTGGAGCAGCAGAATTGCGATAAATTTGTTGTCTTCTCAACCATTTCTTAGTTTCTAACTCCCATATCTCGCGAACGGAATGACCTAACCCAAAAATTCCTATTGCATCTGAAAGTAGAAACTCGCCCGATTACAACGGTATGTGTATTTTTCCCCTAAGCCATTCTGGTTAAGCGTTTGGAGCAGCAGGAGTGCGAAAAACTTGTTGTCTTCTCAACTATTTCTTAGCTTCAAACTCACATATCTCGCGAACGGATTGACCAAACCCAAAAATTCCTGCTGCGTCTGAAAGTAGAAACTCGCCCGATTATAACGGTATGTGTATTTCTTCCCTAGGCCATTCTGGTTAAGCGTTGGAGCAGCAGAAGTGCGAAAAATTTGATGGCTTCTCAACCATTCCTTAGCTTCAAGCTCCCATATCTCGCGAACGGATTGAAATAACCCAAAAATTCCTATTGAATCGAGAAAGTAGAAACTCGCCCTATAACAACGGTATGTGGATTTTTCCCCTAGGCCATTCTGGTTAAGCGTTTGGAGCAGCAGAATTGCGAAAAATTTGTTGTCTTGTCAACCATTTCTTAGCTTCAAAGTCCCATATCTCGCGAACGGATTGACCAAACCCAAAAATTCCTGCTGCGTCTGAAATTAGAAACTCGCCCGATTACAACGGTATGTGCATTTTTTCCCTCGGACATTCTGGTTAAGTGTTTGCAGCAGCAGAATTGCGAAAAATTTGTTGCTTTCTCAACCATTTCTTAGCTTCAAACTCCCATATCTCGCGAACAGATTGACCTAACCAAAAATTCCTATTGCATCTGAAATTAGAAACTCGCCCTATTACAACGATATGTGTTTTTTCCCCCTAGGTCGTTCTGGTTAAGCGTTTGGAGCAACAGAAGTGCGAAAAATTTGTTGTCCTGTCAACCATTTCTTAGCTTCAAAGTCCCATATCTCGCGAACGGATTGACCAAACCCAAAAATTCCTGCTGCGTCTGAAATTAGAAACTCGCCCGATTACAACGGTATGTGCATTTTTTCCCTCGGACATTCTGGTTAAGTGTTTGCAGCAGCAGAATTGCGAAAAATTTGTTGTCCCCTCAACCATTTCTAAGCTTCAAAGTCCCGTATCTCGCGAACCGATTGACCAAACCCAAAAATTCCCTGTTGCACCTTAAAGTAGAAACTCGCCCGATTACAACGGTATGTGTATTTTTTCCCTAAGCCATTCTGGTTAAGCGTTTGGAGCAGCAGAATTGCGAAAAATTTGTTGTCTTCTCATTTATTTCTTAGCTTCAAACTCACATATCTCGCGAACGGATTGACAAAACTCAAAAATTCCTGCTGCGTCTGTAAGTAGAAACTCGCCCGATTACAACGCTATGTGTATTTTTCCCCTAGGCCAATCTGGTTAAGCGATTGGAGCAGCAGGAGTGCGAAAAATTTGTTGCCTTCTCAAACATTTCTTAGCTTCAAACTCCCATATCTCGCGAACGGATTGACCTAATCCAAAAATTCCTATTGCGTCTGAAAGTAGAAACTCGCCCGATTACAACGGTGTGTGTATTTTTTCCCTAGGCCATTCTGGTTAAGCGTTTGGAGCAGCAGAATTGCGAAAAATTTGTTGTCTTCTCAACGATTTCTTGGCTTCAAACTCCCATGTCTCAGAAACGGATTGACGTAACCCAAAAATTCCTATTGTGTCCGAAAGTAGGAACTCGTCCGGTTACAACGGTATGTGTATTTTTTCCCTAGGCCATTCCGGTTAAGCGTTTGGAGCAGCATAATTGCGAAAAATTTGTTGTCTTCTCAACCATTTCTTAGCTTCAAACTCCCATATCTCGCGAACAGATAGACCTATCCCGAAAATTCCTATTGTATCTGAAAGTAGAAACTAGCCCGATTGCAACGGTAGGTGTATTTTTCCCCTAGGCCATTCTGGTTAAGCGACTGGAGCAGCAGAAGTGCTAAAAATTTGTTGTCTTGTCAAACATTTCTTAGCTTCAAACTCCCATATCTCGCGAACGGATTGACCTAACCCAAAAATTCCTATTGCATCTGAAAGTAGAAACTCGCCCGATTACAACGGTATGTGTATTTTTCCCCTAGGCCATTCTGGTTAAGCGTTTGCAGCAGCAGAAGTGCGAAAAATTTGTTGTCTTCTCAACTATTTCTTAGCTTCAAACTCACATATCTCGCGAACGGATTGACCAAACCCAAAAATTCCTGCTGCGACTCGAAAGTAGAAACTCGCCCTATTACAACGGTATGTGTATTTTTCCCCTAGGCCAATCTGGTTTAGCGTTTGGAGCAGCAGAAGTGCGAAGAATTTGTTGCCTCCTCAAACATTTCTTAGCTTCAAACTCCCATATCTCACGAACGGATTGACCTAACCCAAAAATTCCTACTGTGTCTGAAAGTAGAAACTCGCTCGATTACAACGGTATGTGTATTTTTTCCCTAGGCCATTCTGGTTAAGCGATTAGAGCAGCAGAATTGCGAAAAATTTGTTGCCTTCTCAAACATTTCTTAGCTTCAAACTCCCATATCTCGCGCACGGATTGACCTAACCCAAGAATTCCTATTGCGTTTGAAAGTAGAAACTCGTCCGGTTACAACGGTATGTGTATTTTTTCCCTAGGCCATTCTGCTTAAGCTTTTGGACCAGCAGAGGTGCGAAAAATTTGTTACCTTCTCAACCATTTCTTACCTTCAAAGTCCCATATCTCGCGAACGGATTGAAAAAACCCAAAAATTCCTATTGCGTCTGAAAGTAGAAACTCGCCCGATTACAACGGTATGTGTATTTTTCTCCTAGGCGATTCTGGTTAAGCGTTTGGAGCAGCGGAATTGCGAAAAATTTGTTGTCTTGTCAACCATTTCTTACTTTCAAAGTCCCAATACTCGCGAACGGATTGATCAAACCCAAAAATTCCTGCTGCGTCTGAAAGTAGAATCTCGCCCGATTACAACGGTATGCGTATTTTTTCCCTAGGCCACTCTGGTTAAGCGATTGTAGCAGCGGAAGTGAGTAAAATTTGTTGTCTTGTCAACCATTTCTTAGCTTCAAATTCCCATATCTCGTTAACGGATTGACCTAACACAAATGTTCCTATTGCGTCTGAAAGTAGAAACTCGCCCGATTACAACGGTATGTGTATTTTTTCCCTAGTCCATTCTTGTTAAGCGTTTGGAGCAGCAGAAGTGCGAAAAATTTGTTGTCTTGTCAACCATTTCTTACCTTCAAAGTCCCATATCTCGCGAACCGATTGACCAAACCCAAAAATTCCTGTTGCGCCTGAAAGCAGAAACTCGCCCGATTACAACGTTATGAGTATTTTTTCCCTAGGCCATTCTTGTTAAGCGTTTGGAGCAGCAGAAGTGCGAAATATTTGTTGCTTTCTCAACCATTTCTTGGCTTCAAACTCTCATATCTCGCGAACAGATTGATGTAACCCAAAAATTCCTATTACATCTGAAAGTGGAAACACGCCCGATTACAACGGTATGTGTATTTTTCCCCTAGGCCATTCTGGTTAAGCGACTGGAGCAGCAGAAGTGCTAAAATTTGTTGTCTTGTCAACCATTTCTTGGCTTCAAACTCCCATATCTCGCGAACGGATTGACCTAACCCAAAAATTCCTATTGCATCTGAAAGTAGAAACTCGCCCGATTACAACGGTATGTGTATTTTTCCCCTAGGCCATTCTGGTTAAGCGTTTGCAGCAGCAGAAGTGCGAAATATTTGTTGCCTTCTCAACCATTTCTTAGCTTCAAACTCCCATATCTCGCGAACAGATTGACCTAACCAAAAATTCCTATTGCATCTGAAATTAGAAACTCGCCCTATTACAACGATATGTGTTTTTTTCCCCTAGGTCGTTCTGGTTAAGCGTTTGGAGCAACAGAAGTGCGAAAAATTTGTTGTCCTGTCAACCATTTCTTAGCTTCAAAGTCCCATATCTCGCGAACGGATTGACCAAACCCAAAAATTCCTGCTGCGTCTGAAAGTAGAAACTCGCCCGATTACAACGGTATGTGCATTTTTTCCCTCGGACATTCTGGTTAAGTGTTTGCAGCAGCAGAATTGCGAAAAATTTGTTGTCCTCTCAACCATTTCTAAGCTTCAAAGTCCCGTATCTCGCGAACCGATTGACCAAACCCAAAAATTCCCTGTTGCACCTTAAAGTAGAAACTCGCCCGATTACAACGGTATGTGTATTTTTTCCCTAAGCCATTCTGGTTAAGCGTTTGGAGCAGCAGAATTGCGAAAAATTTGTTGTCTTCTCATTTATTTCTTAGCTTCAAACTCACATATCTCGCGAACGGATTGACAAAACTCAAAAATTCCTGCTGCGACTGTAAGTAGAAACTCGCCCGATTACAACGCTATGTGTATTTTTCCCCTAGGCCAATCTGGTTAAGCGATTGGTGCAGCAGAAGTGCGAAAAATTTGTTGCCTTCTCAAACATTTCTTAGCTTCAAACTCCCATATCTCGCGAACGGATTGACCTAATCCAAAAATTCCTATTGCGTCTGAAAGTAGAAACTCGCCCGATTACAACGGTATGTGTATTTTTTCCCTAGGCCATTCTGGTTAAGCGTTTGGAGCAGCAGAAGTGCGAAAAATTTGTTGTCTTCTCAACCATTTCTTGGTTTCACACTCCCATGTCTCAGAAACGGATTGACGTAACCCAAAAATTCCTATTGTGTCCGAAAGTAGGAACTCGTCCGGTTACAACGGTATGTGTATTTTTTCCCTAGGCCATTCTGGTTAAGCGTTTGGAGCAGCATAATTGCGAAAAATTTGTTGTCTTCTCAACCATTTCTTAGCTTCAAACTCCCATATCTCGCGAACAGATAGACCTATCCCGAAAATTCCTATTGTATCTGAAAGTAGAAACTAGCCCGATTGCAACGGTAGGTGTATTTTTCCCCTAGGCCATTCTGGTTAAGCGACTGGAGCAGCAGAAGTGCTAAAAATTTGTTGTCTTGTCAAACATTTCTTAGCTTCAAACTCCCATATCTCGCGAACGGATTGACCTAACCCAAAAATTCCTATTGCATCTGAAAGTAGAAACTCGCCCGATTACAACGGTATGTGTATTTTTCCCTAGGCCATTCTGGTTAGGCGTTTGCAGCAGCAGAAGTGCGAAAAATTTGTTGTCTTCTCAACTATTTCTTAGCTTCAAACTCACATATCTCGCGAACGGATTGACCAAACCCAAAAATTCCTGCTGCGACTCGAAAGTAGAAACTAGCCCGATTACAACGGTATGTGTATTTTTTCCCTACGCCGTTCTGGTTAAGCGTTTGGAGCAGCAGAAATGCGAAAAATTTGTTGCCTTGTCAACCATTTCTTAGCTTCAAACTCACATATCTCGCGAACGGATTGACCAAACCCAAAAATTCCTGCTGCGTCTGAAAGTAGAAACTCGCCCGATTATAACGGTATGGGCATTTTTTCCCTAGGCCAATCTGGTTAAGCGATTGGAGCAGCAGAATTGCGAAGAATTTGTTGCCTCCTCAAACATTTCTTAGCTTCAAACTCCCATATCTCACGAACGGATTGACCTAACCCAAAAATTCCTACTGTGTCTGAAAGTAGAAACTCGCTCGATTACAACGGTATGTGTATTTTTTCCCTAGGCCATTCTGGTTAAGCGATTAGAGCAGCAGAATTGCGAAAAATTTGTTGCCTTCTCAAACATTTCTTAGCTTCAAACTCCCATATCTCGCGCACGGATTGACCTAACCCAAGAATTCCTATTGCGTTTGAAAGTAGAAACTCGTCCGGTTACAACGGTATGTGTATTTTTTCCCTAGGCCATTCTGCTTAAGCTTTTGGACCAGCAGATGTGCGAAAAATTTGTTACATTCTCAAACATTTCTTACCTTCAAAGTCCCATATCTCGCGAACGGATTGACCTAACCCAAAAATTCCTATTGCATCTGAAAGTAGAAACACGCCCGATTACAACGGTATGTGTATTTTTCCCCTAGGCCAATCTGGTTGAGCGATTGGAGCAGCAGGAGTGCGAAAAACTTGTTGTATTCTCAACTATTTCTTAGCTTCAAACTCACATATCTCGCGAAGGGATTGACCAATCCCAAAAATTCCTGCTGCGTCTGAAAGTAGAAACTCGCCCGATTACAACAGTATTTGTATTTTTCCCCTAGGCCATTCTGGTTAAGCGTTTGGAGCAGCAGAAGTGTGAAAAATTTGTTGTCTTCTCAACCATTTCTTAAATTCAAACTCCCATATCTCGCGAACGGATTGAACAAACCCAAAAATTCCTGCTGCGTCTGAAAGTAGAAACTCGCCCGATTACAACGGTATGCGTATTTTTCCCCTAGGCCATTCTGGTTAAGCGTTTGGAGCAGCAGAATTGCGATAAATTTGTTGTCTTCTCAACCATTTCTTAGTTTCTAACTCCCATATCTCGCGAACGGAATGACCTAACCCAAAAATTCCTATTGCATCTGAAAGTAGAAACTCGCCCGATTACAACGGTATGTGTATTTTTCCCCTAAGCCATTCTGGTTAAGCGTTTGGAGCAGCAGGAGTGCGAAAAACTTGTTGTCTTCTCAACTATTTCTTAGCTTCAAACTCACATATCTCGCGAACGGATTGACCAAACCCAAAAATTCCTGCTGCGTCTGAAAGTAGAAACTCGCCCGATTATAACGGTATGTGTATTTCTTCCCTAGGCCATTCTGGTTAAGCGTTGGAGCAGCAGAAGTGCGAAAAATTTGATGGCTTCTCAACCATTCCTTAGCTTCAAGCTCCCATATCTCGCGAACGGATTGAAATAACCCAAAAATTCCTATTGAATCGAGAAAGTAGAAACTCGCCCTATAACAACGGTATGTGGATTTTTCCCCTAGGCCATTCTGGTTAAGCGTTTGGAGCAGCAGAATTGCGAAAAATTTGTTGTCTTGTCAACCATTTCTTAGCTTCAAAGTCCCATATCTCGCGAACGGATTGACCAAACCCAAAAATTCCTGCTGCGTCTGAAATTAGAAACTCGCCCGATTACAACGGTATGTGCATTTTTTCCCTCGGACATTCTGGTTAAGTGTTTGCAGCAGCAGAATTGCGAAAAATTTGTTGCTTTCTCAACCATTTCTTAGCTTCAAACTCCCATATCTCGCGAACAGATTGACCTAACCAAAAATTCCTATTGCATCTGAAATTAGAAACTCGCCCTATTACAACGATATGTGTTTTTTCCCCCTAGGTCGTTCTGGTTAAGCGTTTGGAGCAACAGAAGTGCGAAAAATTTGTTGTCCTGTCAACCATTTCTTAGCTTCAAAGTCCCATATCTCGCGAACGGATTGACCAAACCCAAAAATTCCTGCTGCGTCTGAAATTAGAAACTCGCCCGATTACAACGGTATGTGCATTTTTTCCCTCGGACATTCTGGTTAAGTGTTTGCAGCAGCAGAATTGCGAAAAATTTGTTGTCCTCTCAACCATTTCTAAGCTTCAAAGTCCCGTATCTCGCGAACCGATTGACCAAACCCAAAAATTCCCTGTTGCACCTTAAAGTAGAAACTCGCCCGATTACAACGGTATGTGTATTTTTTCCCTAAGCCATTCTGGTTAAGCGTTTGGAGCAGCAGAATTGCGAAAAATTTGTTGTCTTCTCATTTATTTCTTAGCTTCAAACTCACATATCTCGCGAACGGATTGACAAAACTCAAAAATTCCTGCTGCGTCTGTAAGTAGAAACTCGCCCGATTACAACGCTATGTGTATTTTTCCCCTAGGCCAATCTGGTTAAGCGATTGGAGCAGCAGGAGTGCGAAAAATTTGTTGCCTTCTCAAACATTTCTTAGCTTCAAACTCCCATATCTCGCGAACGGATTGACCTAATCCAAAAATTCCTATTGCGTCTGAAAGTAGAAACTCGCCCGATTACAACGGTGTGTGTATTTTTTCCCTAGGCCATTCTGGTTAAGCGTTTGGAGCAGCAGAATTGCGAAAAATTTGTTGTCTTCTCAACGATTTCTTGGCTTCAAACTCCCATGTCTCAGAAACGGATTGACGTAACCCAAAAATTCCTATTGTGTCCGAAAGTAGTAACTCGTCCGGTTACAACGGTATGTGTATTTTTTCCCTAGGCCATTCCGGTTAAGCGTTTGGAGCAGCATAATTGCGAAAAATTTGTTGTCTTCTCAACCATTTCTTAGCTTCAAACTCCCATATCTCGCGAACAGATAGACCTATCCCGAAAATTCCTATTGTATCTGAAAGTAGAAACTAGCCCGATTGCAACGGTAGGTGTATTTTTCCCCTAGGCCATTCTGGTTAAGCGACTGGAGCAGCAGAAGTGCTAAAAATTTGTTGTCTTGTCAAACATTTCTTAGCTTCAAACTCCCATATCTCGCGAACGGATTGACCTAACCCAAAAATTCCTATTGCATCTGAAAGTAGAAACTCGCCCGATTACAACGGTATGTGTATTTTTCCCCTAGGCCATTCTGGTTAAGCGTTTGCAGCAGCAGAAGTGCGAAAAATTTGTTGTCTTCTCAACTATTTCTTAGCTTCAAACTCACATATCTCGCGAACGGATTGACCAAACCCAAAAATTCCTGCTGCGACTCGAAAGTAGAAACTCGCCCTATTACAACGGTATGTGTATTTTTCCCCTAGGCCAATCTGGTTTAGCGTTTGGAGCAGCAGAAGTGCGAAGAATTTGTTGCCTCCTCAAACATTTCTTAGCTCCAAACTCCCATATCTCACGAACGGATTGACCTAACCCAAAAATTCCTACTGTGTCTGAAAGTAGAAACTCGCTCGATTACAACGGTATGTGTATTTTTTCCCTAGGCCATTCTGGTTAAGCGATTAGAGCAGCAGAATTGCGAAAAATTTGTTGCCTTCTCAAACATTTCTTAGCTTCAAACTCCCATATCTCGCGCACGGATTGACCTAACCCAAGAATTCCTATTGCGTTTGAAAGTAGAAACTCGTCCGGTTACAACGGTATGTGTATTTTTTCCCTAGGCCATTCTGCTTAAGCTTTTGGACCAGCAGAGGTGCGAAAAATTTGTTACCTTCTCAACCATTTCTTACCTTCAAAGTCCCATATCTCGCGAACGGATTGAAAAAACCCAAAAATTCCTATTGCGTCTGAAAGTAGAAACTCGCCCGATTACAACGGTATGTGTATTTTTCTCCTAGGCGATTCTGGTTAAGCGTTTGGAGCAGCGGAATTGCGAAAAATTTGTTGTCTTGTCAACCATTTCTTACTTTCAAAGTCCCAATACTCGCGAACGGATTGATCAAACCCAAAAATTCCTGCTGCGTCTGAAAGTAGAATCTCGCCCGATTACAACGGTATGCGTATTTTTTCCCTAGGCCACTCTGGTTAAGCGATTGTAGCAGCGGAAGTGAGTAAAATTTGTTGTCTTGTCAACCATTTCTTAGCTTCAAATTCCCATATCTCGTTAACGGATTGACCTAACACAAATGTTCCTATTGCGTCTGAAAGTAGAAACTCGCCCGATTACAACGGTATGTGTATTTTTTCCCTAGTCCATTCTTGTTAAGCGTTTGGAGCAGCAGAAGTGCGAAAAATTTGTTGTCTTGTCAACCATTTCTTACCTTCAAAGTCCCATATCTCGCGAACCGATTGACCAAACCCAAAAATTCCTGTTGCGCCTGAAAGCAGAAACTCGCCCGATTACAACGTTATGAGTATTTTTTCCCTATGCCATTCTTGTTAAGCGTTTGGAGCAGCAGAAGTGCGAAATATTTGTTGCTTTCTCAACCATTTCTTGGCTTCAAACTCTCATATCTCGCGAACAGATTGATGTAACCCAAAAATTCCTATTACATCTGAAAGTGGAAACACGCCCGATTACAACGGTATGTGTATTTTTCCCCTAGGCCATTCTGGTTAAGCGACTGGAGCAGCAGAAGTGCTAAAATTTGTTGTCTTGTCAACCATTTCTTGGCTTCAAACTCCCATATCTCGCGAACGGATTGACCTAACCCAAAAATTCCTATTGCATCTGAAAGTAGAAACTCGCCCGATTACAACGGTATGTGTATTTTTCCCCTAGGCCATTCTGGTTAAGCGTTTGCAGCAGCAGAAGTGCGAAATATTTGTTGCCTTCTCAACCATTTCTTAGCTTCAAACTCCCATATCTCGCGAACAGATTGACCTAACCAAAAATTCCTATTGCATCTGAAATTAGAAACTCGCCCTATTACAACGATATGTGTTTTTTTCCCCTAGGTCGTTCTGGTTAAGCGTTTGGAGCAACAGAAGTGCGAAAAATTTGTTGTCCTGTCAACCATTTCTTAGCTTCAAAGTCCCATATCTCGCGAACGGATTGACCAAACCCAAAAATTCCTGCTGCGTCTGAAAGTAGAAACTCGCCCGATTACAACGGTATGTGCATTTTTTCCCTCGGACATTCTGGTTAAGTGTTTGCAGCAGCAGAATTGCGAAAAATTTGTTGTCCTCTCAACCATTTCTAAGCTTCAAAGTCCCGTATCTCGCGAACCGATTGACCAAACCCAAAAATTCCCTGTTGCACCTTAAAGTAGAAACTCGCCCGATTACAACGGTATGTGTATTTTTTCCCTAAGCCATTCTGGTTAAGCGTTTGGAGCAGCAGAATTGCGAAAAATTTGTTGTCTTCTCATTTATTTCTTAGCTTCAAACTCACATATCTCGCGAACGGATTGACAAAACTCAAAAATTCCTGCTGCGACTGTAAGTAGAAACTCGCCCGATTACAACGCTATGTGTATTTTTCCCCTAGGCCAATCTGGTTAAGCGATTGGTGCAGCAGAAGTGCGAAAAATTTGTTGCCTTCTCAAACATTTCTTAGCTTCAAACTCCCATATCTCGCGAACGGATTGACCTAATCCAAAAATTCCTATTGCGTCTGAAAGTAGAAACTCGCCCGATTACAACGGTATGTGTATTTTTTCCCTAGGCCATTCTGGTTAAGCGTTTGGAGCAGCAGAAGTGCGAAAAATTTGTTGTCTTCTCAACCATTTCTTGGTTTCACACTCCCATGTCTCAGAAACGGATTGACGTAACCCAAAAATTCCTATTGTGTCCGAAAGTAGGAACTCGTCCGGTTACAACGGTATGTGTATTTTTTCCCTAGGCCATTCTGGTTAAGCGTTTGGAGCAGCATAATTGCGAAAAATTTGTTGTCTTCTCAACCATTTCTTAGCTTCAAACTCCCATATCTCGCGAACAGATAGACCTATCCCGAAAATTCCTATTGTATCTGAAAGTAGAAACTAGCCCGATTGCAACGGTAGGTGTATTTTTCCCCCTAGGCCATTCTGGTTAAGCGACTGGAGCAGCAGAAGTGCTAAAAATTTGTTGTCTTGTCAAACATTTCTTAGCTTCAAACTCCCATATCTCGCGAACGGATTGACCTAACCCAAAAATTCCTATTGCATCTGAAAGTAGAAACTCGCCCGATTACAACGGTATGTGTATTTTTCCCCTAGGCCATTCTGGTTAAGCGTTTGCAGTAGCAGAAGTGCGAAAAATTTGTTGTCTTCTCAACTATTTCTTAGCTTCAAACTCACATATCTCGCGAACGGATTGACCAAACCCAAAAATTCCTGCTGCGACTCGAAAGTAGAAACTCGCCCTATTACAACGGTATGTGTATTTTTCCCTAGGCCAATCTGGTTTAGCGTTTGGAGCAGCAGAAGTGCGAAGAATTTGTTGCCTCCTCAAACATTTCTTAGCTTCAAACTCCCATATCTCACGAACGGATTGACCTAACCCAAAAATTCCTACTGTGTCTGAAAGTAGAAACTCGCTCGATTACAACGGTATGTGTATTTTTTCCCTAGGCCATTCTGGTTAAGCGATTAGAGCAGCAGAATTGCGAAAAATTTGTTGCCTTCTCAAACATTTCTTAGCTTCAAACTCCCATATCTCGCGCACGGATTGACCTAACCCAAGAATTCCTATTGCGTTTGAAAGTAGAAACTCGTCCGGTTACAACGGTATGTGTATTTTTTCCCTAGGCCATTCTGCTTAAGCTTTTGGACCAGCAGAGGTGCGAAAAATTTGTTACCTTCTCAACCATTTCTTACCTTCAAAGTCCCATATCTCGCGAACGGATTGAAAAAACCCAAAAATTCCTATTGCGTCTGAAAGTAGAAACTCGCCCGATTACAACGGTATGTGTATTTTTCTCCTAGGCGATTCTGGTTAAGCGTTTGGAGCAGCGGAATTGCGAAAAATTTGTTGTCTTGTCAACCATTTCTTACTTTCAAAGTCCCAATACTCGCGAACGGATTGATCAAACCCAAAAATTCCTGCTGCGTCTGAAAGTAGAATCTCGCCCGATTACAACGGTATGCGTATTTTTTCCCTAGGCCACTCTGGTTAAGCGATTGTAGCAGCGGAAGTGAGTAAAATTTGTTGTCTTGTCAACCATTTCTTAGCTTCAAATTCCCATATCTCGTTAACGGATTGACCTAACACAAATGTTCCTATTGCGTCTGAAAGTAGAAACTCGCCCGATTACAACGGTATGTGTATTTTTTCCCTAGTCCATTCTTGTTAAGCGTTTGGAGCAGCAGAAGTGCGAAAAATTTGTTGTCTTGTCAACCATTTCTTACCTTCAAAGTCCCATATCTCGCGAACCGATTGACCAAACCCAAAAATTCCTGTTGCGCCTGAAAGCAGAAACTCGCCCGATTACAACGTTATGAGTATTTTTTCCCTAGGCCATTCTTGTTAAGCGTTTGGAGCAGCAGAAGTGCGAAATATTTGTTGCTTTCTCAACCATTTCTTGGCTTCAAACTCTCATATCTCGCGAACAGATTGATGTAACCCAAAAATTCCTATTACATCTGAAAGTGGAAACACGCCCGATTACAACGGTATGTGTATTTTTCCCCTAGGCCATTCTGGTTAAGCGACTGGAGCAGCAGAAGTGCTAAAATTTGTTGTCTTGTCAACCATTTCTTGGCTTCAAACTCCCATATCTCGCGAACGGATTGACCTAACCCAAAAATTCCTATTGCATCTGAAAGTAGAAACTCGCCCGATTACAACGGTATGTGTATTTTTCCCCTAGGCCATTCTGGTTAAGCGTTTGCAGCAGCAGAAGTGCGAAATATTTGTTGCCTTCTCAACCATTTCTTAGCTTCAAACTCCCATATCTCGCGAACAGATTGACCTAACCAAAAATTCCTATTGCATCTGAAATTAGAAACTCGCCCTATTACAACGATATGTGTTTTTTTCCCCTAGGTCGTTCTGGTTAAGCGTTTGGAGCAACAGAAGTGCGAAAAATTTGTTGTCCTGTCAACCATTTCTTAGCTTCAAAGTCCCATATCTCGCGAACGGATTGACCAAACCCAAAATTTCCTGCTGCGTCTGAAAGTAGAAACTCGCCCGATTACAACGGTATGTGCATTTTTTCCCTCGGACATTCTGGTTAAGTGTTTGCAGCAGCAGAATTGCGAAAAATTTGTTGTCCTCTCAACCATTTCTAAGCTTCAAAGTCCCGTATCTCGCGAACCGATTGACCAAACCCAAAAATTCCCTGTTGCACCTTAAAGTAGAAACTCGCCCGATTACAACGGTATGTGTATTTTTTCCCTAAGCCATTCTGGTTAAGCGTTTGGAGCAGCAGAATTGCGAAAAATTTGTTGTCTTCTCATTTATTTCTTAGCTTCAAACTCACATATCTCGCGAACGGATTGACAAAACTCAAAAATTCCTGCTGCGACTGTAAGTAGAAACTCGCCCGATTACAACGCTATGTGTATTTTTCCCCTAGGCCAATCTGGTTAAGCGATTGGTGCAGCAGAAGTGCGAAAAATTTGTTGCCTTCTCAAACATTTCTTAGCTTCAAACTCCCATATCTCGCGAACGGATTGACCTAATCCAAAAATTCCTATTGCGTCTGAAAGTAGAAACTCGCCCGATTACAACGGTATGTGTATTTTTTCCCTAGGCCATTCTGGTTAAGCGTTTGGAGCAGCAGAAGTGCGAAAAATTTGTTGTCTTCTCAACCATTTCTTGGTTTCACACTCCCATGTCTCAGAAACGGATTGACGTAACCCAAAAATTCCTATTGTGTCCGAAAGTAGGAACTCGTCCGGTTACAACGGTATGTGTATTTTTTCCCTAGGCCATTCTGGTTAAGCGTTTGGAGCAGCATAATTGCGAAAAATTTGTTGTCTTCTCAACCATTTCTTAGCTTCAAACTCCCATATCTCGCGAACAGATAGACCTATCCCGAAAATTCCTATTGTATCTGAAAGTAGAAACTAGCCCGATTGCAACGGTAGGTGTATTTTTCCCCTAGGCCATTCTGGTTAAGCGACTGGAGCAGCAGAAGTGCTAAAAATTTGTTGTCTTGTCAAACATTTCTTAGCTTCAAACTCCCATATCTCGCGAACGGATTGACCTAACCCAAAAATTCCTATTGCATCTGAAAGTAGAAACTCGCCCGATTACAACGGTATGTGTATTTTTCCCTAGGCCATTCTGGTTAGGCGTTTGCAGCAGCAGAAGTGCGAAAAATTTGTTGTCTTCTCAACTATTTCTTAGCTTCAAACTCACATATCTCGCGAACGGATTGACCAAACCCAAAAATTCCTGCTGCGACTCGAAAGTAGAAACTAGCCCGATTACAACGGTATGTGTATTTTTTCCCTACGCCGTTCTGGTTAAGCGTTTGGAGCAGCAGAAATGCGAAAAATTTGTTGCCTTGTCAACCATTTCTTAGCTTCAAACTCACATATCTCGCGAACGGATTGACCAAACCCAAAAATTCCTGCTGCGTCTGAAAGTAGAAACTCGCCCGATTATAACGGTATGGGCATTTTTTCCCTAGGCCAATCTGGTTAAGCGATTGGAGCAGCAGAATTGCGAAGAATTTGTTGCCTCCTCAAACATTTCTTAGCTTCAAACTCCCATATCTCACGAACGGATTGACCTAACCCAAAAATTCCTACTGTGTCTGAAAGTAGAAACTCGCTCGATTACAACGGTATGTGTATTTTTTCCCTAGGCCATTCTGGTTAAGCGATTAGAGCAGCAGAATTGCGAAAAATTTGTTGCCTTCTCAAACATTTCTTAGCTTCAAACTCCCATATCTCGCGCACGGATTGACCTAACCCAAGAATTCCTATTGCGTTTGAAAGTAGAAACTCGTCCGGTTACAACGGTATGTGTATTTTTTCCCTAGGCCATTCTGCTTAAGCTTTTGGACCAGCAGATGTGCGAAAAATTTGTTACATTCTCAAACATTTCTTACCTTCAAAGTCCCATATCTCGCGAACGGATTGAACAAACCCAAAAATTCCTATTGCGTCTGAAAGTAGAAACTCGCCCGATTACAACGGTATGTGTATTTTCCTCCTAGGCGATTCTGGTTAAGCGTTTGGAGCAGCGGAATTGCGAAAAATTTGTTGTCTTGTCAACCATTTCTTACCTTCAAAGTCCCATATCTCGCGAACGGATTGATCAAACCCAAAAATTCCTGCTGCGTCTGAAAGTAGAATCTCGCCCGATTACAACGGTATGCGTATTTTTTCCCTAGGCCACTCTGGTTAAGCGATTGTAGCAGCGGAAGTGAGTAAAATTTGTTGTCTTGTCAACCATTTCTTAGCTTCAAATTCCCATATCTCGCGAACGGATTGACCTAACCCAAAAATTCCTATTGCATCTGAAAGTAGAAACACGCCCGATTACAACGGTATGTGTATTTTTCCCCTAGGCCAATCTGGTTGAGCGATTGGAGCAGCAGAATTGCGAAAAATTTGTTGCCTTCTCAAACATTTCTTAGCTTCAAACTCCCACATCTCGAGAACGGATTGACCTAACCCAAAAATTCCTATTGCGTCTGAAAGTAGAAACTCGACCGGTTACAACGGTATGTGTATTTGTTCCCTATGCCGTTCTGGTTAAGCGTTTGGAGCAGCAGAATTGCGAAAAACTTGTTGTCTTGTCAACCATTTCTTAGCTTCAAACTCACATATCTCGCGAACGGATTGACCAAACCCAAAAATTCCTGTTGCGTCTGAAAGTAGAAACTCGCCCGATTATAACGGTATGTGCATTCTTTCCCTAGGCCAATCTGGTTAAGCGATTGGAGCAGCAGAAGTGCGAAAAATTTGTTGCCTCCTCAACCATTTCTTAGTTTCAAACTCCCATATCTCGCGAACGGAATGACCTAACCCAAAAATTCCTATTGCATCTGAAAGTAGAAACTCGCCCGATTACAACGGTATGTGTATTTTTCCCCTAGGCCATTCTGGTTAAGCGTTTGGAGCAGCAGGAGTGCGAAAGACTTGTTGTATTCTCAACTATTTCTTAGCTTCAAACTCACATATCTCGCGAAGGGATTGACCAATCCCAAAAATTCCTGCTGCGTCTGAAAGTAGAAACTCGCCCGATTACAACAGTATTTGTATTTTTCCCCTAGGCCATTCTGGTTAAGCGTTTGGAGCAGCAGAAGTGTGAAAAATTTGTTGTCTTCTCAACCATTTCTTAAATTCAAACTCCCATATCTCGCGAACGGATTGAACAAACCCAAAAATTCCTGCTGCGTCTGAAAGTAGAAACTCGCCCGATTACAACGGTATGTGTATTTTTCCCCTAGGCCATTCTGGTTAAGCGTTTGGAGCAGCAGAATTGCGATAAATTTGTTGTCTTCTCAACCATTTCTTAGTTTCAAACTCCCATATCTCGCGAACGGAATGACCTAACCCAAAAATTCCTATTGCATCTGAAAGTAGAAACTCGCCCGATTACAACGGTATGTGTATTTTTCCCCTAGGCCATTCTGGTTAAGCGTTTGGAGCAGCAGGAGTGCGAAAGACTTGTTGTCTTCTCAACTATTTCTTAGCTTCAAACTCACATATCTCGCGAACGGATTGACCAAACCCAAAAATTCCTGCTGCGTCTGAAAGTAGAAACTCGCCCGATTATAACGGTATGTGTATTTTTTCCCTAGGCCATTCTTGTTAAGCGTTTGGAGCAGCAGAAGTGCAAAAATTTGTTGCTTTCTCAACCATTTCTTGGCTTCAAACTCACATATCTCGCGAACAGATTGACATAACCCAAAAATTCCTATTGCATCTGAAAGTGGAAACTCGCCCGATTACAACGGTATGTGTATTTTTTCCCTAGGCCACTCTGGTTAAGCGATTGTAGCAGCGGAAGTGAGTAAAATTTGTTGTCTTGTCAACCATTTCTTAGCTTCAAATTCCCATATCTCGCTAACGGATTGACCTAACACAAATGTTCCTGCTGCGTCTGAAAATAGAAACTCGCCCGATTACAACGGTATGTGTATTTTTTCCCTAGGCCATTCTTGTTAAGCGTTTGGAGCAGCAGAAGTGCGAAATATTTGTTGCTTTCTCAACCATTTCTTGGCTTCAAACTCTCATATCTCGCGAACAGATTGATGTAACCCAAAAATTCCTATTGCATCTGAAAGTGGAAACTCGCCCGATTACAACGGTATGTGTATTTTCTCCCTAGGCCATTCTGGTTAAGTGTTTGGAGCAGCAGAATTGCGAAAAATTTGTTGTCTTCTCAACCATTTCTTAGCTTCAAACTCCCATATCTCGCGAACAGATAGACCTAACCCGAAAATTCCTATTGCACCTGAAAGTAGAAACTCGCCCGCTTACAACGGTATGTGTATTTTTCCCCTAGGGCATTCTGGTTAAGCGATTGGAGCAGCAGAATTGCGAAAAATTTGTTGTCTTGTCAACCATTTCTTACCTTCAAAGTGCCACTTCTCGCGAACGGATTGACCAAACCCAAAAATTCCTGCTGCGTCTGAAAGTAGAAACTCGCCCGATTACAACGGTATGTGTATTTTTTCCCTAGGCCATTCTTGTTAAGCGCTTGGGGCAGAAGAATTGCGAAAAATTTGTTGTCTTCTCAACCATTTCTTAGCTTCAAGCTCACATATCTCGCGAACGGATTGACCAAACCCAAAAATTCCTGCTGCGTCTGAAAGTAGAAACTAGCCCGATTATAACGGTATGTGTATTTTCCCCTAGGTCATTCTGGTTAAGCGTTTGGAGCAGCAGAATTGCGAAAAATTTGTTGTCTTCTCAACCATTTCTTAGCTTCAAACTCCCATATCTCGCGAACGGATTGACCTAACCCAAAAATTCCTATTGCATCTGAAAGTAGAAACACGCCCGATTACAACGGTATGTGTATTTTTCCCCTAGGCCAATCTGGTTGAGCGATTGGAGCAGCAGAATTGCGAAAAACTTGTTGTCTTGTCAACCATTTCTTAGCTTCAAACTCACATATCTCGCGAACGGATTGACCAAACCCAAAAATTCCTGTTGCGTCTGAAAGTAGAAACTCGCCCGATTATAACGGTATGTGCATTCTTTCCCTAGGCCAATCTGGTTAAGCGATTGGAGCAGCAGAAGTGCGAAAAATTTGTTGCCTCCTCAACCATTTCTTAGTTTCAAACTCCCATATCTCGCGAACGGAATGACCTAACCCAAAAATTCCTATTGCATCTGAAAGTGGAAACTCGCCCGATTACAACGGTATGTGTATTTTCTCCCTAGGCCATTCTGGTTAAGTGTTTGGAGCAGCAGAATTGCGAAAAATTTGTTGTCTTCTCAACCATTTCTTAGCTTCAAACTCCCATATCTCGCGAACAGATAGACCTAACCCGAAAATTCCTATTGCACCTGAAAGTAGAAACTCGCCCGCTTACAACGGTATGTGTATTTTTCCCCTAGGGCATTCTGGTTAAGCGATTGGAGCAGCAGAATTGCGAAAAATTTGTTGTCTTGTCAACCATTTCTTACCTTCAAAGTGCCACTTCTCGCGAACGGATTGACCAAACCCAAAAATTCCTGCTGCGTCTGAAAGTAGAAACTCGCCCGATTACAACGGTATGTGTATTTTTTCCCTAGGCCATTCTTGTTAAGCGCTTGGGGCAGAAGAATTGCGAAAAATTTGTTGTCTTCTCAACCATTTCTTAGCTTCAAGCTCACATATCTCGCGAACGGATTGACCAAACCCAAAAATTCCTGCTGCGTCTGAAAGTAGAAACTAGCCCGATTATAACGGTATGTGTATTTTCCCCTAGGTCATTCTGGTTAAGCGTTTGGAGCAGCAGAATTGCGAAAAATTTGTTGTCTTCTCAACCATTTCTTAGCTTCAAACTCCCATATCTCGCGAACGGATTGACCTAACCCAAAAATTCCTATTGCATCTGAAAGTAGAAACACGCCCGATTACAACGGTATGTGTATTTTTCCCCTAGGCCAATCTGGTTGAGCGATTGGAGCAGCAGAATTGCGAAAAACTTGTTGTCTTGTCAACCATTTCTTAGCTTCAAACTCACATATCTCGCGAACGGATTGACCAAACCCAAAAATTCCTGTTGCGTCTGAAAGTAGAAACTCGCCCGATTATAACGGTATGTGCATTCTTTCCCTAGGCCAATCTGGTTAAGCGATTGGAGCAGCAGAAGTGCGAAAAATTTGTTGCCTCCTCAACCATTTCTTAGTTTCAAACTCCCATATCTCGCGAACGGAATGACCTAACCCAAAAATTCCTATTGCATCTGAAAGTAGAAACTCGCCCGATTACAAAGGTATGTGTATTTTTCCCCTAGGCCATTCTGGTTAACCGTTTGGAGCAGCAGGAGTGCGAAAAACTTGTTGTATTCTCAACTATTTCTTAGCTTCAAACTCACATATCTCGCGAAGGGATTGACCAATCCCAAAAATTCCTGCTGCGTCTGAAAGTAGAAACTCGCCCGATTACAACAGTATTTGTATTTTTCCCCTAGGCCATTCTGGTTAAGCGTTTGGAGCAGCAGAAGTGTGAAAAATTTGTTGTCTTCTCAACCATTTCTTAAATTCAAACTCCCATATCTCGCGAACGGATTGAACAAACCCAAAAATTCCTGCTGCGTCTGAAAGTAGAAACTCGCCCGATTACAACGGTATGCGTATTTTTCCCCTAGGCCATTCTGGTTAAGCGTTTGGAGCAGCAGAATTGCGATAAATTTGTTGTCTTCTCAACCATTTCTTAGTTTCTAACTCCCATATCTCGCGAACGGAATGACCTAACCCAAAAATTCCTATTGCATCTGAAAGTAGAAACTCGCCCGATTACAACGGTATGTGTATTTTTCCCCTAAGCCATTCTGGTTAAGCGTTTGGAGCAGCAGGAGTGCGAAAAACTTGTTGTCTTCTCAACTATTTCTTAGCTTCAAACTCACATATCTCGCGAACGGATTGACCAAACCCAAAAATTCCTGCTGCGTCTGAAAGTAGAAACTCGCCCGATTATAACGGTATGTGTATTTCTTCCCTAGGCCATTCTGGTTAAGCGTTGGAGCAGCAGAAGTGCGAAAAATTTGATGGCTTCTCAACCATTCCTTAGCTTCAAGCTCCCATATCTCGCGAACGGATTGAAATAACCCAAAAATTCCTATTGAATCGAGAAAGTAGAAACTCGCCCTATAACAACGGTATGTGGATTTTTCCCCTAGGCCATTCTGGTTAAGCGTTTGGAGCAGCAGAATTGCGAAAAATTTGTTGTCTTGTCAACCATTTCTTAGCTTCAAAGTCCCATATCTCGCGAACGGATTGACCAAACCCAAAAATTCCTGCTGCGTCTGAAATTAGAAACTCGCCCGATTACAACGGTATGTGCATTTTTTCCCTCGGACATTCTGGTTAAGTGTTTGCAGCAGCAGAATTGCGAAAAATTTGTTGCTTTCTCAACCATTTCTTAGCTTCAAACTCCCATATCTCGCGAACAGATTGACCTAACCAAAAATTCCTATTGCATCTGAAATTAGAAACTCGCCCTATTACAACGATATGTGTTTTTTCCCCCTAGGTCGTTCTGGTTAAGCGTTTGGAGCAACAGAAGTGCGAAAAATTTGTTGTCCTGTCAACCATTTCTTAGCTTCAAAGTCCCATATCTCGCGAACGGATTGACCAAACCCAAAAATTCCTGCTGCGTCTGAAATTAGAAACTCGCCCGATTACAACGGTATGTGTATTTTTTCCCTCGGACATTCTGGTTAAGTGTTTGCAGCAGCAGAATTGCGAAAAATTTGTTGTCCTCTCAACCATTTCTAAGCTTCAAAGTCCCGTATCTCGCGAACCGATTGACCAAACCCAAAAATTCCCTGTTGCACCTTAAAGTAGAAACTCGCCCGATTACAACGGTATGTGTATTTTTTCCCTAAGCCATTCTGGTTAAGCGTTTGGAGCAGCAGAATTGCGAAAAATTTGTTGTCTTCTCATTTATTTCTTAGCTTCAAACTCACATATCTCGCGAACGGATTGACAAAACTCAAAAATTCCTGCTGCGTCTGTAAGTAGAAACTCGCCCGATTACAACGCTATGTGTATTTTTCCCCTAGGCCAATCTGGTTAAGCGATTGGAGCAGCAGGAGTGCGAAAAATTTGTTGCCTTCTCAAACATTTCTTAGCTTCAAACTCCCATATCTCGCGAACGGATTGACCTAATCCAAAAATTCCTATTGCGTCTGAAAGTAGAAACTCGCCCGATTACAACGGTGTGTGTATTTTTTCCCTAGGCCATTCTGGTTAAGCGTTTGGAGCAGCAGAATTGCGAAAAATTTGTTGTCTTCTCAACGATTTCTTGGCTTCAAACTCCCATGTCTCAGAAACGGATTGACGTAACCCAAAAATTCCTATTGTGTCCGAAAGTAGGAACTCGTCCGGTTACAACGGTATGTGTATTTTTTCCCTAGGCCATTCTGGTTAAGCGTTTGGAGCAGCATAATTGCGAAAAATTTGTTGTCTTCTCAACCATTTCTTAGCTTCAAACTCCCATATCTCGCGAACAGATAGACCTATCCCGAAAATTCCTATTGTATCTGAAAGTAGAAACTAGCCCGATTGCAACGGTAGGTGTATTTTTCCCCTAGGCCATTCTGGTTAAGCGACTGGAGCAGCAGAAGTGCTAAAAATTTGTTGTCTTGTCAAACATTTCTTAGCTTCAAACTCCCATATCTCGCGAACGGATTGACCTAACCCAAAAATTCCTATTGCATCTGAAAGTAGAAACTCGCCCGATTACAACGGTATGTGTATTTTTCCCCTAGGCCATTCTGGTTAAGCGTTTGCAGCAGCAGAAGTGCGAAAAATTTGTTGTCTTCTCAACTATTTCTTAGCTTCAAACTCACATATCTCGCGAACGGATTGACCAAACCCAAAAATTCCTGCTGCGACTCGAAAGTAGAAACTCGCCCTATTACAACGGTATGTGTATTTTTCCCCTAGGCCAATCTGGTTTAGCGTTTGGAGCAGCAGAAGTGCGAAGAATTTGTTGCCTCCTCAAACATTTCTTAGCTTCAAACTCCCATATCTCGCGCACGGATTGACCTAACCCAAGAATTCCTATTGCGTTTGAAAGTAGAAACTCGTCCGGTTACAACGGTATGTGTATTTTTTCCCTAGGCCATTCTGCTTAAGCTTTTGGACCAGCAGAGGTGCGAAAAATTTGTTACCTTCTCAACCATTTCTTACCTTCAAAGTCCCATATCTCGCGAACGGATTGAAAAAACCCAAAAATTCCTATTGCGTCTGAAAGTAGAAACTCGCCCGATTACAACGGTATGTGTATTTTTCTCCTAGGCGATTCTGGTTAAGCGTTTGGAGCAGCGGAATTGCGAAAAATTTGTTGTCTTGTCAACCATTTCTTACTTTCAAAGTCCCAATACTCGCGAACGGATTGATCAAACCCAAAAATTCCTGCTGCGTCTGAAAGTAGAATCTCGCCCGATTACAACGGTATGCGTATTTTTTCCCTAGGCCACTCTGGTTAAGCGATTGTAGCAGCGGAAGTGAGTAAAATTTGTTGTCTTGTCAACCATTTCTTAGCTTCAAATTCCCATATCTCGTTAACGGATTGACCTAACACAAATGTTCCTATTGCGTCTGAAAGTAGAAACTCGCCCGATTACAACGGTATGTGTATTTTTTCCCTAGTCCATTCTTGTTAAGCGTTTGGAGCAGCAGAAGTGCGAAAAATTTGTTGTCTTGTCAACCATTTCTTACCTTCAAAGTCCCATATCTCGCGAACCGATTGACCAAACCCAAAAATTCCTGTTGCGCCTGAAAGCAGAAACTCGCCCGATTACAACGTTATGAGTATTTTTTCCCTAGGCCATTCTTGTTAAGCGTTTGGAGCAGCAGAAGTGCGAAATATTTGTTGCTTTCTCAACCATTTCTTGGCTTCAAACTCTCATATCTCGCGAACAGATTGATGTAACCCAAAAATTCCTATTACATCTGAAAGTGGAAACACGCCCGATTACAACGGTATGTGTATTTTTCCCCTAGGCCATTCTGGTTAAGCGACTGGAGCAGCAGAAGTGCTAAAATTTGTTGTCTTGTCAACCATTTCTTGGCTTCAAACTCCCATATCTCGCGAACGGATTGACCTAACCCAAAAATTCCTATTGCATCTGAAAGTAGAAACTCGCCCGATTACAACGGTATGTGTATTTTTCCCCTAGGCCATTCTGGTTAAGCGTTTGCAGCAGCAGAAGTGCGAAATATTTGTTGCCTTCTCAACCATTTCTTAGCTTCAAACTCCCATATCTCGCGAACAGATTGACCTAACCAAAAATTCCTATTGCATCTGAAATTAGAAACTCGCCCTATTACAACGATATGTGTTTTTTTCCCCTAGGTCGTTCTGGTTAAGCGTTTGGAGCAACAGAAGTGCGAAAAATTTGTTGTCCTGTCAACCATTTCTTAGCTTCAAAGTCCCATATCTCGCGAACGGATTGACCAAACCCAAAAATTCCTGCTGCGTCTGAAAGTAGAAACTCGCCCGATTACAACGGTATGTGCATTTTTTCCCTCGGACATTCTGGTTAAGTGTTTGCAGCAGCAGAATTGCGAAAAATTTGTTGTCCTCTCAACCATTTCTAAGCTTCAAAGTCCCGTATCTCGCGAACCGATTGACCAAACCCAAAAATTCCCTGTTGCACCTTAAAGTAGAAACTCGCCCGATTACAACGGTATGTGTATTTTTTCCCTAAGCCATTCTGGTTAAGCGTTTGGAGCAGCAGAATTGCGAAAAATTTGTTGTCTTCTCATTTATTTCTTAGCTTCAAACTCACATATCTCGCGAACGGATTGACAAAACTCAAAAATTCCTGCTGCGACTGTAAGTAGAAACTCGCCCGATTACAACGCTATGTGTATTTTTCCCCTAGGCCAATCTGGTTAAGCGATTGGTGCAGCAGAAGTGCGAAAAATTTGTTGCCTTCTCAAACATTTCTTAGCTTCAAACTCCCATATCTCGCGAACGGATTGACCTAATCCAAAAATTCCTATTGCGTCTGAAAGTAGAAACTCGCCCGATTACAACGGTATGTGTATTTTTTCCCTAGGCCATTCTGGTTAAGCGTTTGGAGCAGCAGAAGTGCGAAAAATTTGTTGTCTTCTCAACCATTTCTTGGTTTCACACTCCCATGTCTCAGAAACGGATTGACGTAACCCAAAAATTCCTATTGTGTCCGAAAGTAGGAACTCGTCCGGTTACAACGGTATGTGTATTTTTTCCCTAGGCCATTCTGGTTAAGCGTTTGGAGCAGCATAATTGCGAAAAATTTGTTGTCTTCTCAACCATTTCTTAGCTTCAAACTCCCATATCTCGCGAACAGATAGACCTATCCCGAAAATTCCTATTGTATCTGAAAGTAGAAACTAGCCCGATTGCAACGGTAGGTGTATTTTTCCCCTAGGCCATTCTGGTTAAGCGACTGGAGCAGCAGAAGTGCTAAAAATTTGTTGTCTTGTCAAACATTTCTTAGCTTCAAACTCCCATATCTCGCGAACGGATTGACCTAACCCAAAAATTCCTATTGCATCTGAAAGTAGAAACTCGCCCGATTACAACGGTATGTGTATTTTTCCCTAGGCCATTCTGGTTAGGCGTTTGCAGCAGCAGAAGTGCGAAAAATTTGTTGTCTTCTCAACTATTTCTTAGCTTCAAACTCACATATCTCGCGAACGGATTGACCAAACCCAAAAATTCCTGCTGCGACTCGAAAGTAGAAACTAGCCCGATTACAACGGTATGTGTATTTTTTCCCTACGCCGTTCTGGTTAAGCGTTTGGAGCAGCAGAAATGCGAAAAATTTGTTGCCTTGTCAACCATTTCTTAGCTTCAAACTCACATATCTCGCGAACGGATTGACCAAACCCAAAAATTCCTGCTGCGTCTGAAAGTAGAAACTCGCCCGATTATAACGGTATGGGCATTTTTTCCCTAGGCCAATCTGGTTAAGCGATTGGAGCAGCAGAATTGCGAAGAATTTGTTGCCTCCTCAAACATTTCTTAGCTTCAAACTCCCATATCTCACGAACGGATTGACCTAACCCAAAAATTCCTACTGTGTCTGAAAGTAGAAACTCGCTCGATTACAACGGTATGTGTATTTTTTCCCTAGGCCATTCTGGTTAAGCGATTAGAGCAGCAGAATTGCGAAAAATTTGTTGCCTTCTCAAACATTTCTTAGCTTCAAACTCCCATATCTCGCGCACGGATTGACCTAACCCAAGAATTCCTATTGCGTTTGAAAGTAGAAACTCGTCCGGTTACAACGGTATGTGTATTTTTTCCCTAGGCCATTCTGCTTAAGCTTTTGGACCAGCAGATGTGCGAAAAATTTGTTACCTTCTCAAACATTTCTTACCTTCAAAGTCCCATATCTCGCGAACGGATTGATCAAACCCAAAAATTCCTGCTGCGTCTGAAAGTAGAATCTCGCCCGATTACAACGGTATGCGTATTTTTTCCCTAGGCCACTCTGGTTAAGCGATTGTAGCAGCGGAAGTGAGTAAAATTTGTTGTCTTGTCAACCATTTCTTAGCTTCAAATTCCCATATCTCGTTAACGGATTGACCTAACACAAATGTTCCTATTGCGTCTGAAAGTAGAAACTCGCCCGATTACAACGGTATGTGTATTTTTTCCCTAGGCCATTCTTGTTAAGCGTTTGGAGCAGCAGAAGTGCGAAAAATTTGTTGTCTTGTCAACCATTTCTTACCTTCAAAGTCCCATATCTCGCGAACCGATTGACCAAACCCAAAAATTCCTGTTGCGCCTGAAAGCAGAAACTCGCCCGATTACAACGTTATGTGTATTTTTTCCCTAGGCCATTCTTGTTAAGCGTTTGGAGCAGCAGAAGTGCGAAATATTTGTTGCTTTCTCAACCATTTCTTGGCTTCAAACTCTCATATCTCGCGAACAGATTGATGTAACCCAAAAATTCCTATTACATCTGAAAGTGGAAACACGCCCGATTACAACGGTATGTGTATTTTTTCCCTAAGCCATTCTGGTTAAGCGTTTGGAGCAGCAGAATTGCGAAAAATTTGTTGTCTTCTCAAGCATTTCTTAGCTTCAAACTCCCATATCTCGCGAACGGATTGACCAAACCCAAAAATTCCCTGTTGCACCTTAAAGTAGAAACTCGCCCGATTACAACGGTATGTGTATTTTTTCCCTAAGCCATTCTGGTTAAGCGTTTGGAGCAGCAGAAGTGCGAAAAATTTGATACCTTCTCAAACATTTCTTAGCTTCAAACTCCCATATCTCGCGAACGGATTGACCTAACCCAAAAATTTCTATTGCATCTGAAAGTAGAAACTCGCTCGATTACAACGGTATGTGTATTTTTTCCCTATGCCGTTCTGGTTAAGCGTTTGGAGCAGCAGAATTGCGAAAAATTTGTTGTCTTGTCAACCATTTCTTAGCTTCAAACTCACATATCTCGCGAACGGATTGACCTAACCCAAAAATTCCAATTGTGTCTGAAAATAGAAACTCTCCCGATTACAACGGTATGTGTATTTTTACCCTAGGCCAATCTGGTTAAGCGATTGGAGCAGCAGAGGTGCGAAAAATTTGTTGCCTCCTCAAACATTTCTTAGCTTCAAACTCCCATATCTCGCGAACGGATTGACCTAACCCAAAAATTCCTATTGTGTCTGAAAGTAGAAACTCGCCCGATTATAACGGTATGGGCATTTTTTCCCTAGGCCAATCTGGTTAAGCGATTGAAGCAGCAGAAGTGCGAAGAATTTGTTGCCTCCTCAAACATTTCTTAGCTTCAAACTCCCATATCTCACGAACGGATTGACCTAACCCAAAAATTCCTACTGTGTCTGAAAGTAGAAACTCGCTCGATTACAACGGTATGTGTATTTTTTCCCTAGGCCATTCTGGTTAAGCGATTAGAGCAGCAGAATTGCGAAAAATATGTTGCCTTCTCAAACATTTCTTAGCTTCAAACTCCCATATCTCGCGCACGGATTGACCTAACCCAAGAATACCTATTGCGTTTGAAAGTAGAAACTCGTCCGGTTACAACGGTATGTGCATTTTTTCCCTAGGCCATTCTGCTTAAGCTTTTGGACCAGCAGAAGTGCGAAAAATTTGTTACCTTCTCAACCATTTCTTACTTTCAAAGTCCCATATCTCGCGAACGGATTGAACAAACCCAAAAATTCCTATTGCGTCTGAAAGTAGAAACTCGCCCGATTACAACGGTATGTGTATTTTTCTCCTAGGCGATTCTGGTTAAGCGTTTGGAGCAGCGGAATTGCGAAAAATTTGTTGTCTTGTCAACCATTTCTTACCTTCAAAGTCCCATATCTCGCGAACGGATTGATCAAACCCAAAAATTCCTGCTGCGTCTGAAAGTAGAAACTCGCCCGATTACAACGGTATGCGTATTTTTCCCCTAGGCCACTCTGGTTAAGCGATTGTAGCAGCGGAAGTGAGTAAAATTTGTTGTCTTGTCAACCATTTCTTAGCTTCAAATTCCCATATCTCGCTAACGGATTGACCTAACACAAATGTTCCTATTGCGTCTGAAAGTAGAAACTCGCCCGATTACAACGGTATGTGTATTTTTTCCCTAGGCCATTCTTGTTAAGCGTTTGGAGCAGCAGAAGTGCGAAAAATTTGTTGTCTTGTCAACGATTTTTACCTTCAAAGTCCCATATCTCGCGAACCGATTGACCAAACCCAAAAATTCCTGTTGCGCCTGAAAGCAGAAACTCGCCCGATTACAACGTTATGTGTATTTTTTCCCTAGGCCATTCTTGTTAAGCGTTTGGAGCAGCAGAAGTGCGAAATATTTGTTGCTTTCTCAACCATTTCTTGGCTTCAAACTCTCATATCTCGCGAACAGATTGATGTAACCCAAAAATTCCTATTGCATCTGAAAGTGGAAACACGCCCGATTACAACGGTATGTGTATTTTTTCCCTTGGCCATTCTGGTTAAGCGTTTGGAGCAGCAGAATTGCGAAAAATTTGTTGTCTTCTCAACCATTTCTTAGCTTCAAACTCCCATATCTCGCGAACAGATAGACCTATCCCGAAAATTCCTATTGCATCTGAAAGTAGAAACTAGCCCGATTGCAACGGTATGTGTATTTTTCCCCTAGGCCATTCTGGTTAAGCGACTGGAGCAGCAGAAGTGCTAAAAATTTGTTGTCTTGTCAACCATTTCTTAGCTTCAAACTCCCATATCTCGCGAACGGATTGACCTAACCCAAAAATTCCTATTGCATCTGAAAGTAGAAACTCGCCCGATTACAACGGTATGTGTATTTTTCCCCTAGGCCATTCTGGTTAAGCGTTTGCAGCAGCAGAAGTGCGAAAAATTTGTTGTCTTGTCAACCATTTCTTAGCTTCAAACTCCCATATCTCGCGAACGGATTGACCTAACCCAAAAATTCCTATTGCGTCTGAAAGTAGAAACTCGTCCGGTTACAACGATATGTGTATTCTTTCCCTAGGCCATTCTGGTTAAGCTTTGTACCAGCAGAAGTGCGAAGAATTTGATACCTTCTCAAACATTTCTTAGCTTCAAACTCCCATATCTCGCGAACGGATTGACCTAACCCAAAAATTTCTATTGCATCTGAAAGTAGAAACTCGCCCGATTATAACGGTATGTGTATTTCTTCCCTAGGCCATTCTGGTTAAGCGTTGGAGCAGCAGAAGTGCGAAAAATTTGTTGGCTTCTCAACCATTCCTTAGCTTCAAACTCCCATATCTCGCGAACGGATTGAAATAACCCAAAAATTCCTATTGAATCTGAAAGTAGAAACTCGCCCTATTACAACGGTATGTGTATTTTTCCCCTAGGCCAATCTGGTTTAGCGTTTGGAGCAGCAGAATTGCGAAAAATTTGTTGCCTTCTCAACCATTTCTTAGCTTCAAACGACCATATCTCGCTAACGGATTGAACAAACCCAAAAATTCCTGCTGCGTCTGAAAGTAGAAACTCGCCCGATTACAACGGTATGTGTATTTTTTCCCTAGGCCATTCTCGTTAAGCGATTGGAGCAGCAGAAGTGCGAAAAATTTGTTGCCTTCTCAACCATTTCTTAGCTTCAAACTCCCATATCTCGCGAACAGATTGACCTAACCAAAAATTCCTATTGCATCTGAAATTAGAAACTCGCCCTATTACAACGATATGTGTTTTTTTCCCCTAGGTCGTTCTGGTTAAGCGTTTGGAGCAACAGAAGTGCGAAAAATTTGTTGTCCTGTCAACCATTTCTTAGCTTCAAAGTCCCATATCTCGCGAACGGATTGACCAAACCCAAAAATTCCTGCTGCGTCTGAAAGTAGAAACTCGCCCGATTACAACGGTATGTGCATTTTTTCCCTCGGACATTCTGGTTAAGTGTTTGCAGCAGCAGAATTGCGAAAAATTTGTTGTCCTCTCAACCATTTCTAAGCTTCAAAGTCCCGTATCTCGCGAACCGATTGACCAAACCCAAAAATTCCCTGTTGCACCTTAAAGTAGAAACTCGCCCGATTACAACGGTATGTGTATTTTTTCCCTAAGCCATTCTGGTTAAGCGTTTGGAGCAGCAGAATTGCGAAAAATTTGTTGTCTTCTCATTTATTTCTTAGCTTCAAACTCACATATCTCGCGAACGGGTTGACCAAACTCAAAAATTCCTGCTGCGTCTGAAAGTAGAAACTCGCCCGATTACAACGCTATGTGTATTTTTCCCCTAGGCCATTCTGGTTAAGCGACTGGAGCATCAGAAGTGCTAAAAATTTGTTGTCTTGTCAACCATTTCTTAGCTTCAAACTCCCATATCTCGCGAACGGATTGACCTAACCCAAAAATTCCTATTGCATCTGAAAGTAGAAACTCGCCCGATTACAACGGTATGTGTATTTTTCCCCTAGGCCATTCTGGTTAAGCGTTTGCAGCAGCAGAAGTGCGAAAAATTTGTTGCTTTCTCAACCATTTCTTAGCTTCAAACTCCCATATCTCGCGAACAGATTGACCTAACCAAAAATTCCTATTGCATCTGAAATTAGAAACTCGCCCTATTACAACGATATGTGTTTTTTCCCCATAGGTCGTTCTGGTTAAGCGTTTGGAGCAACAGAAGTGCGAAAAATTTGTTGTCCTGTCAACCATTTCTTAGCTTCAAAGTCCCATATCTCGCGAACGGATTGACCAAACCCAAAAATTCCTGCTGCGTCTGAAATTAGAAACTCGCCCGATTACAACGGTATGTGCATTTTTTCCCTCGGACATTCTGGTTAAGTGTTTGCAGCAGCAGAATAGCGAAAAATTTGTTGTCCTCTCAACCATTTCTAAGCTTCAAAGTCCCGTATCTCGCGAACCGATTGACCAAACCCAAAAATTCCCTGTTGCACCTTAAAGTAGAAACTCGCCCGATTACAACGGTATGTGTATTTTTTCCGTAAGCCATTCTGGTTAAGCGTTTGGAGCAGCAGAATTGCGAAAAATTTGTTGTCTTCTCATTTATTTCTTGGCTTCAAACTCCCATGTCTCAGAAACGGATTGACGTAACCCAAAAATTCCTATTGTGTCCGAAAGTAGGAACTCGTCCGGTTACAACGGTATGTGTATTTTTTCCCTAGGCCATTCTGGTTAAGCATTTGGAGCAGCATAATTGCGAAAAATTTGTTGTCTTCTCAACCATTTCTTAGCTTCAAACTCCCATATCTCGCGAACAGATAGACCTATCCCGAAAATTCCTATTGTATCTGAAAGTAGAAACTAGCCCGATTGCAACGGTAGGTGTATTTTTCCCCTAGGCCATTCTGGTTAAGCGACTGGAGCAGCAGAAGTGCTAAAAATTTGTTGTCTTTTCAAACATTTCTTAGCTTCAAACTCCCATATCTCGCGAACGGATTGACCTAACCCAAAAATTCCTATTGCATCTGAAAGTAGAAACTCGCCCGATTACAACGGTATGTGTATTTTTCCCCTAGGCCATTCTGGTTACGCGTTTGCAGCAGCAGAAGTGCGAAAAATTTGTTGTCTTCTCAACTATTTCTTAGCTTCAAACTCACATATCTCGCGAACGGATTGACCAAACCCAAAAATTCCTGCTGCGACTCGAAAGTAGAAACTCGCCCTATTACAACGGTATGTGTATTTTTCCCCTAGGCCAATCTGGTTTAGCGTTTGGAGCAGCAGAAGTGCGAAGAATTTGTTGCCTCCTCAAACATTTCTTAGCTTCAAACTCCCATATCTCACGAACGGATTGACCTAACCCAAAAATTCCTACTGTGTCTGAAAGTAGAAACTCGCTCGATTACAACGGTATGTGTATTTTTTCCCTAGGCCATTCTGGTTAAGCGATTAGAGCAGCAGAATTGCGAAAAATTTGTTGCCTTCTCAAACATTTCTTAGCTTCAAACTCCCATATCTCGCGCACGGATTGACCTAACCCAAGAATTCCTATTGCGTTTGAAAGTAGAAACTCGTCCGGTTACAACGGTATGTGTATTTTTTCCCTAGGCCATTCTGCTTAAGCTTTTGGACCAGCAGAGGTGCGAAAAATTTGTTACCTTCTCAACCATTTCTTACCTTCAAAGTCCCATATCTCGCGAACGGATTGAAAAAACCCAAAAATTCCTATTGCGTCTGAAAGTAGAAACTCGCCCGATTACAACGGTATGTGTATTTTTCTCCTAGGCGATTCTGGTTAAGCGTTTGGAGCAGCGGAATTGCGAAAAATTTGTTGTCTTGTCAACCATTTCTTACTTTCAAAGTCCCAATACTCGCGAACGGATTGATCAAACCCAAAAATTCCTGCTGCGTCTGAAAGTAGAATCTCGCCCGATTACAACGGTATGCGTATTTTTTCCCTAGGCCACTCTGGTTAAGCGATTGTAGCAGCGGAAGTGAGTAAAATTTGTTGTCTTGTCAACCATTTCTTAGCTTCAAATTCCCATATCTCGTTAACGGATTGACCTAACACAAATGTTCCTATTGCGTCTGAAAGTAGAAACTCGCCCGATTACAACGGTATGTGTATTTTTTCCCTAGTCCATTCTTGTTAAGCGTTTGGAGCAGCAGAAGTGCGAAAAATTTGTTGTCTTGTCAACCATTTCTTACCTTCAAAGTCCCATATCTCGCGAACCGATTGACCAAACCCAAAAATTCCTGTTGCGCCTGAAAGCAGAAACTCGCCCGATTACAACGTTATGAGTATTTTTTCCCTAGGCCATTCTTGTTAAGCGTTTGGAGCAGCAGAAGTGCGAAATATTTGTTGCTTTCTCAACCATTTCTTGGCTTCAAACTCTCATATCTCGCGAACAGATTGATGTAACCCAAAAATTCCTATTACATCTGAAAGTGGAAACACGCCCGATTACAACGGTATGTGTATTTTTCCCCTAGGCCATTCTGGTTAAGCGACTGGAGCAGCAGAAGTGCTAAAATTTGTTGTCTTGTCAACCATTTCTTGGCTTCAAACTCCCATATCTCGCGAACGGATTGACCTAACCCAAAAATTCCTATTGCATCTGAAAGTAGAAACTCGCCCGATTACAACGGTATGTGTATTTTTCCCCTAGGCCATTCTGGTTAAGCGTTTGCAGCAGCAGAAGTGCGAAAAATTTGTTGCCTTCTCAACCATTTCTTAGCTTCAAACTCCCATATCTCGCGAACAGATTGACCTAACCAAAAATTCCTATTGCATCTGAAATTAGAAACTCGCCCTATTACAACGATATGTGTTTTTTCCCCCTAGGTCGTTCTGGTTAAGCGTTTGGAGCAACAGAAGTGCGAAAAATTTGTTGTCCTGTCAACCATTTCTTAGCTTCAAAGTCCCATATCTCGCGAACGGATTGACCAAACCCAAAAATTCCTGCTGCGTCTGAAAGTAGAAACTCGCCCGATTACAACGGTATGTGCATTTTTTCCCTCGGACATTCTGGTTAAGTGTTTGCAGCAGCAGAATTGCGAAAAATTTGTTGTCCTCTCAACCATTTCTAAGCTTCAAAGTCCCGTATCTCGCGAACCGATTGACCAAACCCAAAAATTCCCTGTTGCACCTTAAAGTAGAAACTCGCCCGATTACAACGGTATGTGTATTTTTTCCCTAAGCCATTCTGGTTAAGCGTTTGGAGCAGCAGAATTGCGAAAAATTTGTTGTCTTCTCATTTATTTCTTAGCTTCAAACTCACATATCTCGCGAACGGATTGACAAAACTCAAAAATTCCTGCTGCGACTGTAAGTAGAAACTCGCCCGATTACAACGCTATGTGTATTTTTCCCCTAGGCCAATCTGGTTAAGCGATTGGTGCAGCAGAAGTGCGAAAAATTTGTTGCCTTCTCAAACATTTCTTAGCTTCAAACTCCCATATCTCGCGAACGGATTGACCTAATCCAAAAATTCCTATTGCGTCTGAAAGTAGAAACTCGCCCGATTACAACGGTATGTGTATTTTTTCCCTAGGCCATTCTGGTTAAGCGTTTGGAGCAGCAGAAGTGCGAAAAATTTGTTGTCTTCTCAACCATTTCTTGGTTTCACACTCCCATGTCTCAGAAACGGATTGACGTAACCCAAAAATTCCTATTGTGTCCGAAAGTAGGAACTCGTCCGGTTACAACGGTATGTGTATTTTTTCCCTAGGCCATTCTGGTTAAGCGTTTGGAGCAGCATAATTGCGAAAAATTTGTTGTCTTCTCAACCATTTCTTAGCTTCAAACTCCCATATCTCGCGAACAGATAGACCTATCCCGAAAATTCCAATTGTATCTGAAAGTAGAAACTAGCCCGATTGCAACGGTAGGTGTATTTTTCCCCTAGGCCATTCTGGTTAAGCGACTGGAGCAGCAGAAGTGCTAAAAATTTGTTGTCTTGTCAAACATTTCTTAGCTTCAAACTCCCATATCTCGCGAACGGATTGACCTAACCCAAAAATTCCTATTGCATCTGAAAGTAGAAACTCGCCCGATTACAACGGTATGTGTATTTTTCCCTAGGCCATTCTGGTTAAGCGTTTGCAGCAGCAGAAGTGCGAAAAATTTGTTGTCTTCTCAACTATTTCTTAGCTTCAAACTCACATATCTCGCGAACGGATTGACCAAACCCAAAAATTCCTGCTGCGACTCGAAAGTAGAAACTAGCCCGATTACAACGGTATGTGTATTTTTTCCCTACGCCGTTCTGGTTAAGCGTTTGGAGCAGCAGAAATGCGAAAAATTTGTTGCCTTGTCAACCATTTCTTAGCTTCAAACTCACATATCTCGCGAACGGATTGACCAAACCCAAAAATTCCTGCTGCGTCTGAAAGTAGAAACTCGCCCGATTATAACGGTATGGGCATTTTTTTCCTAGGCCAATCTGGTTAAGCGATTGGAGCAGCAGAATTGCGAAGAATTTGTTGCCTCCTCAAACATTTGTTAGCTTCAAACTCCCATATCTCACGAACGGATTGACCTAACCCAAAAATTCCTACTGTGTCTGAAAGTAGAAACTCGCTCGATTACAACGGTATGTGTATTTTTTCCCTAGGCCATTCTGGTTAAGCGATTAGAGCAGCAGAATTGCGAAAAATTTGTTGCCTTCTCAAACATTTCTTAGCTTCAAACTCCCATATCTCGCGCACGGATTGACCTAACCCAAGAATTCCTATTGCGTTTGAAAATAGAAACTCGTCCGGTTACAACGGTATGTGTATTTTTTCCCTAGGCCATTCTGCTTAAGCTTTTGGACCAGCAGATGTGCGAAAAATTTGTTACCTTCTCAAACATTTCTTACCTTCAAAGTCCCATATCTCGCGAACGGATTGAACAAACCCAAAAATTCCTATTGCGTCTGAAAGTAGAAACTCGCCCGATTACAACGGTATGTGTATTTTCCTCCTAGGCGATTCTGGTTAAGCGTTTGGAGCAGCGGAATTGCGAAAAATTTGTTGTCTTGTCAACCATTTCTTACCTTCAAAGTCCCATATCTCGCGAACGGATTGATCAAACCCAAAAATTCCTGCTGCGTCTGAAAGTAGAATCTCGCCCGATTACAACGGTATGCGTATTTTTTCCCTAGGCCACTCTGGTTAAGCGATTGTAGCAGCGGAAGTGAGTAAAATTTGTTGCCTTGTCAACCATTTCTTAGCTTCAAATTCCCATATCTCGTTAACGGATTGACCTAACACAAATGTTCCTATTGCGTCTGAAAGTAGAAACTCGCCCGATTACAACGGTATGTGTATTTTTTCCCTAGGCCATTCTTGTTAAGCGTTTGGAGCAGCAGAAGTGCGAAAAATTTGTTGTCTTGTCAACCATTTCTTACCTTCAAAGTCCCATATCTCGCGAACCGATTGACCAAACCCAAAAATTCCTGTTGCGCCTGAAAGCAGAAACTCGCCCGATTACAACGTTATGTGTATTTTTTCCCTAGGCCATTCTTGTTAAGCGTTTGGAGCAGCAGAAGTGCGAAATATTTGTTGCTTTCTCAACCATTTCTTGGCTTCAAACTCTCATATCTCGCGAACAGATTGATGTAACCCAAAAATTCCTATTACATCTGAAAGTGGAAACACGCCCGATTACAACGGTATGTGTATTTTTTCCCTAGGCCATTCTGGTTAAGCGTTTGGAGCAGCAGAATTGCGAAAAATTTGTTGTCTTCTCAAGCATTTCTTAGCTTCAAACTCCCATATCTCGCGAACGGATTGACCAAACCCAAAAATTCCCTGTTGCACCTTAAAGTAGAAACTCGCCCGATTACAACGGTATGTGTATTTTTTCCCTAAGCCATTCTGGTTAAGCGTTTGGAGCAGCAGAAGTGCGAAAAATTTGATACCTTCTCAAACATTTCTTAGCTTCAAACTCCCATATCTCGCGAACGGATTGACCTAACCCAAAAATTTCTATTGCATCTGAAAGTAGAAACTCGCTCGATTACAACGGTATGTGTATTTTTTCCCTATGCCGTTCTGGTTAAGCGTTTGGAGCAGCAGAATTGCGAAAAATTTGTTGTCTTGTCAACCATTTCTTAGCTTCAAACTCACATATCTCGCGAACGGATTGACCTAACCCAAAAATTCCAATTGTGTCTGAAAATAGAAACTCTCCCGATTACAACGGTATGTGTATTTTTTCCCTAGGCCAATCTGGTTAAGCGATTGGAGCAGCAGAGGTGCGAAAAATTTGTTGCCTCCTCAAACATTTCTTAGCTTCAAACTCCCATATCTCGCGAACGGATTGACCTAACCCAAAAATTCCTATTGTGTCTGAAAGTAGAAACTCGCCCGATTATAACGGTATGGGCATTTTTTCCCTAGGCCAATCTGGTTAAGCGATTGAAGCAGCAGAAGTGCGAAGAATTTGTTGCCTCCTCAAACATTTCTTAGCTTCAAACTCCCATATCTCACGAACGGATTGACCTAACCCAAAAATTCCTACTGTGTCTGAAAGTAGAAACTCGCTCGATTACAACGGTATGTGTATTTTTTCCCTAGGCCATTCTGGTTAAGCGATTAGAGCAGCAGAATTGCGAAAAATTTGTTGCCTTCTCAAACATTTCTTAGCTTCAAACTCCCATATCTCGCGCACGGATTGACCTAACCCAAGAATACCTATTGCGTTTGAAAGTAGAAACTCGTCCGGTTACAACGGTATGTGCATTTTTTCCCTAGGCCATTCTGCTTAAGCTTTTGGACCAGCAGAAGTGCGAAAAATTTGTTACCTTCTCAACCATTTCTTACTTTCAAAGTCCCATATCTCGCGAACGGATTGAACAAACCCAAAAATTCCTATTGCGTCTGAAAGTAGAAACTCGCCCGATTACAACGGTATGTGCATTTTTTCCCTCGGACATTCTGGTTAAGTGTTTGCAGCAGCAGAATTGCGAAAAATTTGTTGTCCTCTCAACCATTTCTAAGCTTCAAAGTCCCGTATCTCGCGAACCGATTGACCAAACCCAAAAATTCCCTGTTGCACCTTAAAGTAGAAACTCGCCCGATTACAACGGTATGTGTATTTTTTCCCTAAGCCATTCTGGTTAAGCGTTTGGAGCAGCAGAATTGCGAAAAATTTGTTGTCTTCTCATTTATTTCTTAGCTTCAAACTCACATATCTCGCGAACGGATTGACAAAACTCAAAAATTCCTGCTGCGACTGTAAGTAGAAACTCGCCCGATTACAACGCTATGTGTATTTTTCCCCTAGGCCAATCTGGTTAAGCGATTGGTGCAGCAGAAGTGCGAAAAATTTGTTGCCTTCTCAAACATTTCTTAGCTTCAAACTCCCATATCTCGCGAACGGATTGACCTAATCCAAAAATTCCTATTGCGTCTGAAAGTAGAAACTCGCCCGATTACAACGGTATGTGTATTTTTTCCCTAGGCCATTCTGGTTAAGCGTTTGGAGCAGCAGAAGTGCGAAAAATTTGTTGTCTTCTCAACCATTTCTTGGTTTCACACTCCCATGTCTCAGAAACGGATTGACGTAACCCAAAAATTCCTATTGTGTCCGAAAGTAGGAACTCGTCCGGTTACAACGGTATGTGTATTTTTTCCCTAGGCCATTCTGGTTAAGCGTTTGGAGCAGCATAATTGCGAAAAATTTGTTGTCTTCTCAACCATTTCTTAGCTTCAAACTCCCATATCTCGCGAACAGATAGACCTATCCCGAAAATTCCAATTGTATCTGAAAGTAGAAACTAGCCCGATTGCAACGGTAGGTGTATTTTTCCCCTAGGCCATTCTGGTTAAGCGACTGGAGCAGCAGAAGTGCTAAAAATTTGTTGTCTTGTCAAACATTTCTTAGCTTCAAACTCCCATATCTCGCGAACGGATTGACCTAACCCAAAAATTCCTATTGCATCTGAAAGTAGAAACTCGCCCGATTACAACGGTATGTGTATTTTTCCCTAGGCCATTCTGGTTAAGCGTTTGCAGCAGCAGAAGTGCGAAAAATTTGTTGTCTTCTCAACTATTTCTTAGCTTCAAACTCACATATCTCGCGAACGGATTGACCAAACCCAAAAATTCCTGCTGCGACTCGAAAGTAGAAACTAGCCCGATTACAACGGTATGTGTATTTTTTCCCTACGCCGTTCTGGTTAAGCGTTTGGAGCAGCAGAAATGCGAAAAATTTGTTGCCTTGTCAACCATTTCTTAGCTTCAAACTCACATATCTCGCGAACGGATTGACCAAACCCAAAAATTCCTGCTGCGTCTGAAAGTAGAAACTCGCCCGATTATAACGGTATGGGCATTTTTTTCCTAGGCCAATCTGGTTAAGCGATTGGAGCAGCAGAATTGCGAAGAATTTGTTGCCTCCTCAAACATTTGTTAGCTTCAAACTCCCATATCTCACGAACGGATTGACCTAACCCAAAAATTCCTACTGTGTCTGAAAGTAGAAACTCGCTCGATTACAACGGTATGTGTATTTTTTCCCTAGGCCATTCTGGTTAAGCGATTAGAGCAGCAGAATTGCGAAAAATTTGTTGCCTTCTCAAACATTTCTTAGCTTCAAACTCCCATATCTCGCGCACGGATTGACCTAACCCAAGAATTCCTATTGCGTTTGAAAATAGAAACTCGTCCGGTTACAACGGTATGTGTATTTTTTCCCTAGGCCATTCTGCTTAAGCTTTTGGACCAGCAGATGTGCGAAAAATTTGTTACCTTCTCAAACATTTCTTACCTTCAAAGTCCCATATCTCGCGAACGGATTGAACAAACCCAAAAATTCCTATTGCGTCTGAAAGTAGAAACTCGCCCGATTACAACGGTATGTGTATTTTCCTCCTAGGCGATTCTGGTTAAGCGTTTGGAGCAGCGGAATTGCGAAAAATTTGTTGTCTTGTCAACCATTTCTTACCTTCAAAGTCCCATATCTCGCGAACGGATTGATCAAACCCAAAAATTCCTGCTGCGTCTGAAAGTAGAATCTCGCCCGATTACAACGGTATGCGTATTTTTTCCCTAGGCCACTCTGGTTAAGCGATTGTAGCAGCGGAAGTGAGTAAAATTTGTTGTCTTGTCAACCATTTCTTAGCTTCAAATTCCCATATCTCGTTAACGGATTGACCTAACACAAATGTTCCTATTGCGTCTGAAAGTAGAAACTCGCCCGATTACAACGGTATGTGTATTTTTTCCCTAGGCCATTCTTGTTAAGCGTTTGGAGCAGCAGAAGTGCGAAAAATTTGTTGTCTTGTCAACCATTTCTTACCTTCAAAGTCCCATATCTCGCGAACCGATTGACCAAACCCAAAAATTCCTGTTGCGCCTGAAAGCAGAAACTCGCCCGATTACAACGTTATGTGTATTTTTTCCCTAGGCCATTCTTGTTAAGCGTTTGGAGCAGCAGAAGTGCGAAATATTTGTTGCTTTCTCAACCATTTCTTGGCTTCAAACTCTCATATCTCGCGAACAGATTGATGTAACCCAAAAATTCATATTACATCTGAAAGTGGAAACACGCCCGATTACAACGGTATGTGTATTTTTTCCCTAGGCCATTCTGGTTAAGCGTTTGGAGCAGCAGAATTGCGAAAAATTTGTTGTCTTCTCAAGCATTTCTTAGCTTCAAACTCCCATATCTCGCGAACGGATTGACCAAACCCAAAAATTCCCTGTTGCACCTTAAAGTAGAAACTCGCCCGATTACAACGGTATGTGTATTTTTTCCCTAAGCCATTCTGGTTAAGCGTTTGGAGCAGCAGAAGTGCGAAAAATTTGATACCTTCTCAAACATTTCTTAGCTTCAAACTCCCATATCTCGCGAACGGATTGACCTAACCCAAAAATTTCTATTGCATCTGAAAGTAGAAACTCGCTCGATTACAACGGTATGTGTATTTTTTCCCTATGCCGTTCTGGTTAAGCGTTTGGAGCAGCAGAATTGCGAAAAATTTGTTGTCTTGTCAACCATTTCTTAGCTTCAAACTCACATATCTCGCGAACGGATTGACCTAACCCAAAAATTCCAATTGTGTCTGAAAATAGAAACTCTCCCGATTACAACGGTATGTGTATTTTTTCCCTAGGCCAATCTGGTTAAGCGATTGGAGCAGCAGAGGTGCGAAAAATTTGTTGCCTCCTCAAACATTTCTTAGCTTCAAACTCCCATATCTCGCGAACGGATTGACCTAACCCAAAAATTCCTATTGTGTCTGAAAGTAGAAACTCGCCCGATTATAACGGTATGGGCATTTTTTCCCTAGGCCAATCTGGTTAAGCGATTGAAGCAGCAGAAGTGCGAAGAATTTGTTGCCTCCTCAAACATTTCTTAGCTTCAAACTCCCATATCTCACGAACGGATTGACCTAACCCAAAAATTCCTACTGTGTCTGAAAGTAGAAACTCGCTCGATTACAACGGTATGTGTATTTTTTCCCTAGGCCATTCTGGTTAAGCGATTAGAGCAGCAGAATTGCGAAAAATTTGTTGCCTTCTCAAACATTTCTTAGCTTCAAACTCCCATATCTCGCGCACGGATTGACCTAACCCAAGAATACCTATTGCGTTTGAAAGTAGAAACTCGTCCGGTTACAACGGTATGTGCATTTTTTCCCTAGGCCATTCTGCTTAAGCTTTTGGACCAGCAGAAGTGCGAAAAATTTGTTACCTTCTCAACCATTTCTTACTTTCAAAGTCCCATATCTCGCGAACGGATTGAACAAACCCAAAAATTCCTATTGCGTCTGAAAGTAGAAACTCGCCCGATTACAACGGTATGTGTATTTTTCTCCTAGGCGATTCTGGTTAAGCGTTTGGAGCAGCGGAATTGCGAAAAATTTGTTGTCTTGTCAACCATTTCTTACCTTCAAAGTCCCATATCTCGCGAACGGATTGATCAAACCCAAAAATTCCTGCTGCGTCTGAAAGTAGAAACTCGCCCGATTACAACGGTATGCGTATTTTTCCCCTAGGCCACTCTGGTTAAGCGATTGTAGCAGCGGAAGTGAGTAAAATTTGTTGTCTTGTCAACCATTTCTTAGCTTCAAATTCCCATATCTCGCTAACGGATTGACCTAACACAAATGTTCCTATTGCGTCTGAAAGTAGAAACTCGCCCGATTACAACGGTATGTGTATTTTTTCCCTAGGCCATTCTTGTTAAGCGTTTGGAGCAGCAGAAGTGCGAAAAATTTGTTGTCTTGTCAACGATTTTTACCTTCAAAGTCCCATATCTCGCGAACCGATTGACCAAACCCAAAAATTCCTGTTGCGCCTGAAAGCAGAAACTCGCCCGATTACAACGTTATGTGTATTTTTTCCCTAGGCCATTCTTGTTAAGCGTTTGGAGCAGCAGAAGTGCGAAATATTTGTTGCTTTCTCAACCATTTCTTGGCTTCAAACTCTCATATCTCGCGAACAGATTGATGTAACCCAAAAATTCCTATTGCATCTGAAAGTGGAAACACGCCCGATTACAACGGTATGTGTATTTTTTCCCTAGGCCATTCTGGTTAAGCGTTTGGAGCAGCAGAATTGCGAAAAATTTGTTGTCTTCTCAACCATTTCTTAGCTTCAAACTCCCATATCTCGCGAACAGATAGACCTATCCCGAAAATTCCTATTGCATCTGAAAGTAGAAGCTAGCCCGATTGCAACGGTATGTGTATTTTTCCCCTAGGCCATTCTGGTTAAGCGACTGGAGCAGCAGAAGTGCTAAAAATTTGTTGTCTTGTCAACCATTTCTTAGCTTCAAACTCCCATATCTCGCGAACGGATTGACCTAACCCAAAAATTCCTATTGCATCTGAAAGTAGAAACTCGCCCGATTACAACGGTATGTGTATTTTTCCCCTAGGCCATTCTGGTTAAGCTTTGTACCAGCAGAAGTGCGAAGAATTTGATACCTTCTCAAACATTTCTTAGCTTCAAACTCCCATATCTCGCGAACGGATTGACCTAACCCAAAAATTTCTATTGCATCTGAAAGTAGAAACTCGCCCGATTATAATGGTATGTGTATTTCTTCCCTAGGCCATTCTGGTTAAGCGTTGGAGCAGCAGAAGTGCGAAAAATTTGTTGGCTTCTCAACCATTCCTTAGCTTCAAACTCTCATATCTCGCGAACGGTTTGAAATAACCCAAAAATTCCTATTGAATCTGAAAGTAGAAACTCGCCCTATTACAACGGTATGTGTATTTTTCCCCTAGGCCAATCTGGTTTAGCGTTTGGAGCAGCAGAATTGCGAAAAATTTGTTGCCTTCTCAACCATTTCTTAGCTTCAAACGACCATATCTCGCTAACGGATTGAACAAACCCAAAAATTCCTGCTGCGTCTGAAAGTAGAAACTCGCCCGATTACAACGGTATGTGTATTTTTTCCCTAGGCCATTCTCGTTAAGCGATTGGAGCAGCAGAAGTGCGAAAAATTTGTTGCCTTCTCAACCATTTCTTAGCTTCAAACTCCCATATCTCGCGAACAGATTGACCTAACCAAAAATTCCTATTGCATCTGAAATTAGAAACTCGCCCTATTACAACGATATGTGTTTTTTTCCCCTAGGTCGTTCTGGTTAAGCGTTTGGAGCAACAGAAGTGCGAAAAATTTGTTGTCCTGTCAACCATTTCTTAGCTTCAAAGTCCCATATCTCGCGAACGGATTGACCAAACCCAAAAATTCCTGCTGCGTCTGAAAGTAGAAACTCGCCCGATTACAACGGTATGTGCATTTTTTCCCTCGGACATTCTGGTTAAGTGTTTGCAGCAGCAGAATTGCGAAAAATTTGTTGTCCTCTCAACCATTTCTAAGCTTCAAAGTCCCGTATCTCGCGAACCGATTGACCAAACCCAAAAATTCCCTGTTGCACCTTAAAGTAGAAACTCGCCCGATTACAACGGTATGTGTATTTTTTCCCTAAGCCATTCTGGTTAAGCGTTTGGAGCAGCAGAATTGCGAAAAATTTGTTGTCTTCTCATTTATTTCTTAGCTTCAAACTCACATATCTCGCGAACGGGTTGACCAAACTCAAAAATTCCTGCTTCGTCTGAAAGTAGAAACTCGCCCGATTACAACGCTATGTGTATTTTTCCCCTAGGCCATTCTGGTTAAGCGACTGGAGCAGCAGAAGTGCTAAAAATTTGTTGTCTTGTCAACTATTTCTTAGCTTCAAACTCCCATATCTCGCGAACGGATTGACCTAACCCAAAAATTCCTATTGCATCTGAAAGTAGAAACTCGCCCGATTACAACGGTATGTGTATTTTTCCCCTAGGCCATTCTGGTTAAGCGTTTGCAGCAGCAGAAGTGCCAAAAATTTGTTGTCTTGTCAACCATTTCTTAGCTTCAAACTCCCATATCTCGCGAACGAATTGACCTAACCCAAAAATTCCTATTGCGTCTGAAAGTAGAAACTCGTCCGGTTACAACGATATGTGTATTCTTTCCCTAGGCCATTCTGGTTAAGCTTTGTACCAGCAGAAGTGCGAAGAATTTGATACCTTCTCAAACATTTCTTAGCTTCAAACTCCCATATCTCGCGAACGGATTGACCTAACCCAAAAATTTCTATTGCATCTGAAAGTAGAAACTCGCCCGATTATAACGGTATGTGTATTTCTTCCCTAGGCCATTCTGGTTAAGCGTTGGAGCAGCAGAAGTGCGAAAAATTTGTTGGCTTCTCAACCATTCCTTAGCTTCAAACTCCCATATCTCGCGAACGGATTGAAATAACCCAAAAATTCCTATTGAATCTGAAAGTAGAAACTCGCCCTATTACAACGGTATGTGTATTTTTCCCCTAGGCCAATCTGGTTTAGCGTTTGGAGCAGCAGAATTGCGAAAAATTTGTTGCCTTCTCAACCATTTCTTAGCTTCAAACGACCATATCTCGCTAACGGATTGAACAAACCCAAAAATTCCTGCTGCGTCTGAAAGTAGAAACTCGCCCGATTACAACGGTATGTGTATTTTTTCCCTAGGCCATTCTCGTTAAGCGATTGGAGCAGCAGAAGTGCGAAAAATTTGTTGCCTTCTCAACCATTTCTTAGCTTCAAACTCCCATATCTCGCGAACAGATTGACCTAACCAAAAATTCCTATTGCATCTGAAATTAGAAACTCGCCCTATTACAACGATATGTGTTTTTTTCCCCTAGGTCGTTCTGGTTAAGCGTTTGGAGCAACAGAAGTGCGAAAAATTTGTTGTCCTGTCAACCATTTCTTAGCTTCAAAGTCCCATATCTCGCGAACGGATTGACCAAACCCAAAAATTCCTGCTGCGTCTGAAAGTAGAAACTCGCCCGATTACAACGGTATGTGCATTTTTTCCCTCGGACATTCTGGTTAAGTGTTTGCAGCAGCAGAATTGCGAAAAATTTGTTGTCCTCTCAACCATTTCTAAGCTTCAAAGTCCCGTATCTCGCGAACCGATTGACCAAACCCAAAAATTCCCTGTTGCACCTTAAAGTAGAAACTCGCCCGATTACAACGGTATGTGTATTTTTTCCCTAAGCCATTCTGGTTAAGCGTTTGGAGCAGCAGAATTGCGAAAAATTTGTTGTCTTCTCATTTATTTCTTAGCTTCAAACTCACATATCTCGCGAACGGGTTGACCAAACTGAAAAATTCCTGCTGCGTCTGAAAGTAGAAACTCGCCCGATTACAACGCTATGTGTATTTTTCCCCTAGGCCAATCTGGTTAAGCGATTGGAGCAGCAGAATTGCGAAAAATTTGTTGCCTTCTCAAACATTTCTTAGCTTCAAACTCCCATATCTCGCGAACGGATTGACCTAATCCAAAAATTCCTATTGCGTCTGAAAGTAGAAACTCGCCCGATTACAACGGTATGTGTATTTTTTCCCTAGGCCATTCTGGTTAAGCGTTTGGAGCAGCAGAAGTGCGAAAAATTTGTTGCCTCCTCAAACATTTCTTAGCTTCAAACTCCCATATCTCGCGAACGGATTGACCTAACCCAAAAATTCCTATTGTGTCTGAAAGTAGAAACTCGCCCGATTACAACGGTATGTGTATTTTTTCCCTAGGCCATTCTGGTTAAGCGTTTGGAGCAGCAGAAGTGCGAAAAATTTGTTGTCTTCACAAGCATTTCTTAGCTTCAAACTCCCATATCTCGCGAACGGATTGACCTAACCCAAAAATTTCTATTGCATCTGAAAGTAGAAACTCGTCCGGTTACAATGATATGTGTATTTTTTCCCTAGGCCATTCTGGTTAAGCTTTTGTACCAGCAGAAGTGCGAAAAATTTGATACCTTCTCAAACATTTCTTAGCTTCAAACTCCCATATCTCGCGAACGGATTGACCTAACCCAAAAATTTCTATTGCATCTGAAAGTAGAAACTCGCTCGATTACAACGGTATGTGTATTTTTTCCCTATGCCGTTCTGGTTAAGCGTTTGGAGCAGCAGAATTGCGAAAAATTTGTTGTCTTGTCAACCATTTCTTAGCTTCAAACTCACATATCTCGCGAACGGATTGACCAAACCCAAAAATTCCTGCTGCGTCTGAAAGTAGAAATTCGCCCGATTATAACGGTATGTGTATTTTTTCCCTAGGCCATTCTGGTTAAGCGTTTGGAGCAGCAGAAGTGCAAAAAATTTGTTGTCTTCTCAACCATTTCTTAGCTTCAAACTCCCATATCTCGCGAACGGATTGACCTAACCAAAAAATTCCTATTGCATCTGAAAGTAGAAACTCGCACGATTACAACGGTATGTGTATTTTTTCCCTATGCCGTTCTGGTTAAGCGTTTGGAGCAGCAGAATTGCGAAATATTTGTTGTCTTGTCAACCATTTCTTAGCTTCAAAGTCCCATTTCTCGCGAACGGATTGACCAAACCCAAAAATTCCTGCTGCGTCTGAAAGTAGAAACTCGCCCGATTATAACGGTATGTGTATTTCTTCCCTAGGCCATTCTGGTTAAGCGTTGGAGCAGCAGAAGTGCGAAAAATTTATTGGCTTCTCAACCATTCCTTAGCTTCAAACTCCCATATCTCGCGAACGGATTGAAATAACCCAAAAATTCCTATTGAATCTGAAAGTAGAAACTCGCCCTATTACAACGGTATGTGTATTTTTCCCCTAGGCCAATCTGGTTTAGCGTTTGGAGCAGCAGAATTGCGAAAAATTTGTTGCCTTCTCAACCATTTCTTAGCCTCAAACGACCATATCTCGCTAACGGATTGAACAAACCCAAAAATTCCTGCTGCGTCTGAAAGTAGAAACTCGCCCGATTACAACGGTATGTGTATTTTTTCCCTAGGCCATTCTCGTTAAGCGATTGGAGCAGCAGAAGTGCGAAAAATTTGTTGCCTTCTCAACCATTTCTTAGCTTCAAACTCCCATATCTCGCGAACGGATTGACCAAACCCAAAAATTCCTGCTGCGTCTGAAAGTAGAAACTCGCACGATTACAACGGTATGTGCATTTTTTCCCTCGGACATTCTGGTTAAGTGTTTGCTGCAGCAGAATTGCGAAAAATTTGTTGTCCTCTCAACCATTTCTAAGCTTCAAAGTCCAGTATCTCGCGAACCGATTGACCAAACCCAAAAATTCCCTGTTGCACCTTAAAGTAGAAACTCGCCCGATTACAACGGTATGTGCATTTTTTCCCTCGGACATTCTGGTTAAGTGTTTGCAGCAGCAGAATTGCGAAAAATTTGTTGTCCTCTCAACCATTTCTAAGCTTCAAAGTCCCGTATCTCGCGAACCGATTGACCAAACCCAAAAATTCCCTGTTGCACCTTAAAGTAGAAACTCGCCCGATTACAACGGTATGTGTATTTTTTCCCTAGGCCATTCTGGTTAAGCGTTTGGAGCAGCAGAAGTGCGAAAAATTTGTTGTCTTCTCAACCATTTCTTGGCTTCAAACTCCCATGTCTCAGAAACGGATTGACGTAACCCAAAAATTCCTATTGTGTCCGAAAGTAGGAACTCGTCCGGTTACAACGGTATGTGAATTTTTTCCCTAGGCCGTTCTGGTTAAGCTTTTGGACCAGCAGAAGTGCGAAAAATTTGATACCTTCTCAACCATTTCTTAGCTTTAAACTCCCATATCTCGCGAACGGATTGAACAAACCCAAAAATTCCTATTCCATCTGTAAGTAGAAACTCGCTCGATTACAACGGTATGTGTATTTTTCCCCTAGGCCATTCTGGTTAAGCGTTTGTAGCAGCAGAAGTGCGAAAAATTTGTTGTCTTCTCAAGCATTTCTTAGCTTCAAACTCCCATATCTCGCGAACGGATTGACCAAACCCAAAAATTCCCTGTTGCACCTTAAAGTAGAAACTCGCCCGATTACAACGGTATGTGTTTTTTTTCCCTAAGCCATTCTGGTTAAGCGTTTGGAGCAGCAGAAGTGCGAAAAATTTGATACCTTCTCAAACATTTCTTAGCTTCAAACTCCCATATCTCGCGAACGGATTGACATAACCCAAAAATTTCTATTGCATCTGAAAGTAGAAACTCGCTCGATTACAACGGTATGTGTATTTTTTCCCTATGCCGTTCTGGTTAAGCGTTTGGAGCAGCAGAATTGCGAAAAATTTGTTGTCTTGTCAACCATTTCTTAGCTTCAAACTCACATATCTCGCGAACGGATTGACCTAACCCAAAAATTCCTATTGTGTCTGAAAGTAGAAACTCGCCCGATTACAACGGTATGTGTATTTTTTCCCTAGGCCAATCTGGTTAAGCGATTGGAGCAGCAGAGGTGCGAAAAATTTGTTGCCTCCTCAAACATTTCTTAGCTTCAAACTCCCATATCTCGCGAACGGATTGACCTAACCCAAAAATTCCTATTGTGTCTGAAAGTAGAAACTCGCCCGATTACAACGGTATGTGTATTTTTTCCCTAGGCCATTCTGGTTAAGCGTTTGGAGCAGCAGAAGTGCGAAAAATTTGATACCTTCTCAACCATTTCTTAGCTTCAAACTCCCATATCTCGCGAACGGATTGAACAAACCCAAAAATTCCTATTCCATCTGTAAGTAGAAACTCGCTCGATTACAACGGTATGTGTATTTTTTCCCTAGGCCATTCTGGTTAAGCGTTTGTAGCAGCAGAATTGCGAAAAATTTGTTGTCTTCACAAGCATTTCTTAGCTTCAAACTCCCATATCTCGCGAACGGATTGACCTAACCCAAAAATTTCTATTGCATCTGAAAGTAGAAACTCGTCCGGTTACAACGATATGTGTATTTTTTCCCTAGGCCATTCTGGTTAAACTTTTGTACCAGCAGAAGTGCGAAAAATTTGATACCTTCTCAAACATTTCTTAGCTTCAAACTCCCATATCTCGCGAACGGATTGACCTAACCCAAAAATTTCTATTGCATCTGAAAGTAGAAACTCGCTCGATTACAAGGGTATGTGTATTTTTTCCCTATGCCGTTCTGGTTAAGCGTTTGGAGCAGCAGAATTGCGAAAAATTTGTTGTCTTGTCAACCATTTCTTAGCTTCAAACTCACATATCTCGCGAACGGATTGACCAAACCCAAAAATTCCTGCTGCGTCTGAAAGTAGAAATTCGCCCGATTATAACGGTATGGGCATTTTTCCCCTAGGCCAATCTGGTTAAGCGATTGGAGCAGCAGATGTGCGAAAAATTTGTTGCCTCCTCAAACATTTCTTAGCTTCAAACTCCCATATCTCGCGAACGGATTGACCTAACCCAAAAATTCCTATTGTGTCTGAAAGTAGAAACTAGCCCGATTACAACGGTATGTGTATTTTTTCCCTAGGCCAATCTGGTTAAGCGATTGGAGCAGCAGAAGTGCGAAAAAGTTGTTGCCTTCTCAAACATTTCTTAGCTTCAAACTCCCATATCTCGCGAACGGATTGACCTAACCCAAAAATTTCTATTGCATCTGAAAGTAGAAACTCGCTCGATTACAAGGGTATGTGTATTTTTTCCCTCGGACATTCTGGTTAAGTGTTTGCAGCAGCAGAATTGCGAAAAATTTGTTGTCCTCTCAACCATTTCTAAGCTTCAAAGTCCCGTATCTCGCGAACCGATTGACCAAACCCAAAAATTCCCTGTTGCACCTTAAAGTAGAAACTCGCCCGATTACAACGGTATGTGTATTTTTCCCCGAGGCCAATCTGGTTAAGCGATTGGAGCAGCAGAAGTGTGAAAAATTTGTTGCCTTCTCAAACATTTCTTAGCTTCAAACTCCCATATCTCGCGAACGGATTGACCTAATCCAAAAATTCCTATTGCGTCTGAAAGTAGAAACCCACCCGATTACAACGGTATGTGTATTTTTTCCCTAGGCCATTCTGGTTAAGCGTTTGGAGCAGCAGAAGTGCGAAAAATTTGGTGTCTTGTCAACCATTTCTTAGCTTCAAACTCCCATATCTCGCGAACGGATTGACCTAACCAAAAAATTCCTATTGCATCAGAAAGTAGAAACTCGCACGATTACAACGGTATGTGTTTTTTTCCCCTAGGTCGTTCTGGTTAAGCGTTTGGAGCAACAGAAGTGCGAAAAATTTGTTGTCTTGTCAACCATTTCTTAGCTTCAAAGTCCCATATCTCGCGAACGGATTGACCAAACCCAAAAATTCCTGCTGCGTCTGAAAGTAGAAACTCGCCCGATTATAACGGTATGTGTATTTCTTCCCTAGGCCAATCTGGTTAAGCGTTGGAGCAGCAGAAGTGCGAAAAATTTGTTGGCTTCTCAACCATTCCTTAGCTTCAAACTTCCATATCTCGCGAACGGATTGAAATAACCCAAAAATTCCTATTGAATCTGAAAGTAGAAACTCGCCCTATTACAACGGTATGTGTATTTTTCCCCTAGGCCAATCTGGTTTAGCGTTTGGAGCAGCAGAATTGCGAAAAATTTGTTGTCTTGTCAACCATTTCTTAGCTTCAAACTCCCATATCTCGCGAACGGATTGACCTAACCAAAAAATTCCTATTGCATCTGAAAGTAGAAACTCGCACGATTACAACGGTATGTGTTTTTTTCCCCTAGGTCGTTCTGGTTAAGCGTTTGGAGCAACAGAAGTGCGAAAAATTTGTTGTCTTGTCAACCATTTCTTAGCTTCAAAGTCCCATATCTCGCGAACGGATTGACCAAACCCAAAAATTCCTGCTGCGTCTGAAAGTAGAAACTCGCCCGATTATAACGGTATGTGTATTTCTTCCCTAGGCCATTCTGGTTAAGCGTTGGAGCAGCAGAAGTGCGAAAAATTTGTTGGCTTCTCAACCATTCCTTAGCTTCAAACTCCCATATCTCGCGAACGGATTGAAATAACCCAAAAATTCCTATTGAATCTGAAAGTAGAAACTCGCCCTATTACAACGGTATGTGTATTTTTCCCCTAGGCCAATCTGGTTTAGCGTTTGGAGCAGCAGAATTGCGAAAAATTTGTTGTCTTCTCAACTATTTCTTAGCTTCAAACGACCATATCTCGCTAACGGATTGAACAAACCCAAAAATTCCTGCTGCGTCTGAAAGTAGAAACTCGCTCGATTACAACGGTATGTGTATTTTTTCCCTAGGCCATTCTCGTTAAGCGATTGGAGCAGCAGAATTGCGAAAAATTTGTTGCCTTCTCAACCATTTCTTAGCTTCAAACTCCCATATCTCGCGAACAGATTGACCTAACCAAAAATTCCTATTGCATCTGAAATTAGAAACTTGCCCGATTACAACGATATGTGTTTTTTTCCCCTAGGTCGTTCTGGTTAAGCGTTTGGAGCAACAGAAGTGCGAAAAATTTGTTGTCTTGTCAACCATTTCTTAGCTTCAAAGTCCCATATCTCGCGAACGGATTGACCAAACCCAAAAATTCCTGCTGCGTCTGAAAATAGAAACTCGCCCGATTACAACGGTATGTGCATTTTTTCCCTCGGACATTCTGGTTAAGTGTTTGCAGCAGCAGAATTGCGAAAAATTTGTTGTCCTCTCAACCATTTCTAAGCTTCAAAGTCCCGTATCTCGCGAACCGATTGACCAAACCCAAAAATTCCCTGTTGCACCTTAAAGTAGAAACTCGCCCGATTACAACGGTATGTGTATTTTTTCCCTAAGCCATTCTGGTTAAGCGTTTGGAGCAGCAGAATTGCGAAAAATTTGTTGTCTTCTCATTTATTTCTTAGCTTCAAACTCACATATCTCGCGAACGGATTGACCAAACTCAAAAATTCCTGCTGCGTCTGAAAGTAGAAACTCGCCCGATTACAACGGTATGTGTATTTTTTCCCTAGGCCAATCTGGTTAAGCGATTGGAGCAGCAGAAGTGCGAAAAATTTGTTGCCTCCTCAAACATTTCTTAGCTTCAAACTCCCATATCTCGCGAACAGATTGACCTAACCCAAAAATTCCTATTGCATCTGAAAATAGAAACTCGCCCGATTACAACGGTCGGTGTATTTTTCCCCTAGGCCATTCTGGTTAAGCGTTTGGAGCAGCAGGAGTGCGAGAAACTTGTTGTCTTCTCAACTAATTCTTAGCTTCAAACTCACATATCTCGCGAACGGATTGACCAATCCCAAAAATTCCTGCTGCGTCTGAAAGTAGAAACTCGCCCGATTACAACGGTATGTGTATTTTTCCCCTAGGCCAATCTGGTTAAGCGATTGGAGCAGCAGAAGTGCGAAAAATTTGTTGCCTTCTCAAACATTTCTTAGCTTCAAACTCCCATATCTCGCGAACGGATTGACCTAATCCAAAAATTCCTATTGCGTCTGAAAGTAGAAACTCGCCCGATTACAACGGTATGTGTATTTTTTCCCTGGGCCATTCTGGTTAAGCGTTTGGAGCAGCAGAAGTGCGAAAAATTTGTTGTCTTCTCAAACACTTCTTAGCTTCAAACTCCCATATCTCGCGAACAGATTGACCTAACCCAAAAATTCCTATTGCATCTGAAAATAGAAACTCGCCCGATTACAACGGTCGGTGTATTTTTCCCCTAGGCCATTGTGGTTAAGCGTTTGGAGCAGCAGGAGTGCGAGAAACTTGTTGTCTTCTCAACTATTTCTTAGCTTCAAACTCACATATCTCGCGAACGGATTGACCAATCCCAAAAATTCCTGCTGCGTCTGAAAGTAGAAACTCGCCCGATTACAACGGTATGTGTATTTTTCCCCTAGGCCAATCTGGTTAAGCGTTTGGAGCAGCAGGAGTGCGAGAAACTTGTTGTCTTCTCAACTATTTCTTAGCTTCAAACTCACATATCTCGCGAACGGATTGACCAATCCCAAAAATTCCTGCTGCGTCTGAAAGTAGAAACTCGCCCGATTACAACGGTATGTGCATTTTTCCCCTAGGCCAATCTGGTTAAGCGATTGGAGCAGCAGAAGTGCGAAAAATTTGTTGCCTTCTCAAACATTTCTTAGCTTCAAACTCCCATATCTCGCGAACGGATTGACCTAATCCAAAAATTCCTATTGCGTCTGAAAGTAGAAACTCGCCCGATTACAACGGTATGTGTATTTTTTCCCTGGGCCATTCTGGTTAAGCGTTTGGAGCAGCAGAAGTGCGAAAAATTTGTTGTCTTCTCAACCATTTCTTGGCTTCAAACTCCCATATCTCGGGAACGGATTGAACAAACCCAAAAATTCCTATTCCATCTGTAAGTAGAAACTCGCTCGATTACAACGGTATGTGTATTTTTTCCCTAGGCCATTCTGGTTAAGCGTTTGTAGCAGCAGAAGTGCGAAAAATTTGTTGTCTTCTCAAGCATTTCTTAGCATCAAACTCCCATATCTCGCGAACGGATTGACCCAACCCAAAAATTTCTATTGCATCTGAAAGTAGAAACTCGCCCGATTACAACGGTATGTGTATTTTTCCCCTAGGCCATTCTGGTTAAGCGTTTGGACCAGCAGAAGTGCTAAAAATTTGTTGTCTTGTCAACCATTTCTTAGCTTCAAACTCCCATATCTCGCGAACGGATTGACCTAACCCAAAAATTCCTATTGCGTCTGAAAGTAGAAACTCGTCCGGTTACAACGATATGTGTATTTTTTCCCTAGGCCATTCTGGTTAAGCTTTTGTACCAGCAGAATTGCGAAAAATTTGATACCTTCTCAAACATTTCTTAGCTTCAAACTCCCATATCTCGCGAACAGATTGACTTAACCCAAAAATTCCTATTGCATCTGAATGTAGAAACTCGCCCGACTACAACGGTATGTGTAGTTTTCCCCTAGGCCATTCTGGTTAAGCGTTTGGAGCAGCAGAATTGTGAAAAATTTGTTGTCTTCTCAACCATTTCTTAGATTCAAACTCCCATATCTCGCGAACGGATTGACCTAACCCAAAAATTCCTATTGCATCTGAAAGTAGAAACACGCCAGATTACAACGGTATGTGTATTTTTTCCCTAGGCCGATCTGGTTAAGCGATTGGAGCAGCAGAATTGCGAAAAATTTGTTGCCGTCTCAAACATTTCTTAGCTTCGAACTCGCATATCTCGCGAACAGATAGACCTATCCCGAAAATTCCTATTGCATCTGAAAGTAGAAACTATCCCGATTGCAACGGTATGTGTATTTTTCCCCTAGGCCATTCTGGTTAAGCGACTGGACCAGCAGAAGTGCGTAAAATTTGATACCTTCTCAAACATTTCTTAGCTTCAAACTCCCATATCTCGCGAACGGATTGACCTAATCCAAAAATTCCTATTGCGTCTGAAAGTAGAAACTCGCCCGATTACAACGGTATGTGTATTTTTTCCCTGGGCCATTCTGGTTAAGCGTTTGGAGCAGCAGAAGTGCGAAAAATTTGTTGTCTTCTCAAACACTTCTTAGCTTCAAACTCCCATATCTCGCGAACAGATTGACCTAACCCAAAAATTCCTATTGCATCTGAAAATAGAAACTCGCCCGATTACAACGGTCGGTGTATTTTTCCCCTAGGCCATTGTGGTTAAGCGTTTGGAGCAGCAGGAGTGCGAGAAACTTGTTGTCTTCTCAACTATTTCTTAGCTTCAAACTCACATATCTCGCGAACGGATTGACCAATCCCAAAAATTCCTGCTGCGTCTGAAAGTAGAAACTCGCCCGATTACAACGGTATGTGTATTTTTCCCCTAGGCCAATCTGGTTAAGCGATTGGAGCAGCAGAAGTGCGAAAAATTTGTTGCCTTCTCAAACATTTCTTAGCTTCAAACTCCCATATCTCGCGAACGGATTGACCTAATCCAAAAATTCCTATTGCGTCTGAAAGTAGAAACTCGCCCGATTACAACGGTATGTGTATTTTTCCCCTAGGCCATTCTGGTTAAGCGTTTGGAGCAGCAGGAGTGCGAGAAACTTGTTGTCTTCTCAACTATTTCTTAGCTTCAAACTCACATATCTCGCGAACGGATTGACCAATCCCAAAAATTCCTGCTGCGTCTGAAAGTAGAAACTCGCCCGATTACAACGGTATGTGCATTTTTCCCCTAGGCCAATCTGGTTAAGCGATTGGAGCAGCAGAAGTGCGAAAAATTTGTTGCCTTCTCAAACATTTCTTAGCTTCAAACTCCCATATCTCGCGAACGGATTGACCTAATCCAAAAATTCCTATTGCGTCTGAAAGTAGAAACTCGCCCGATTACAACGGTATGTGTATTTTTTCCCTGGGCCATTCTGGTTAAGCGTTTGGAGCAGCAGAAGTGCGAAAAATTTGTTGTCTTCTCAACCATTTCTTGGCTTCAAACTCCCATATCTCGGGAACGGATTGAACAAACCCAAAAATTCCTATTCCATCTGTAAGTAGAAACTCGCTCGATTACAACGGTATGTGTATTTTTTCCCTAGGCCATTCTGGTTAAGCGTTTGTAGCAGCAGAAGTGCGAAAAATTTGTTGTCTTCTCAAGCATTTCTTAGCATCAAACTCCCATATCTCGCGAACGGATTGACCCAACCCAAAAATTTCTATTGCATCTGAAAGTAGAAACTCGCCCGATTACAACGGTATGTGTATTTTTCCCCTAGGCCATTCTGGTTAAGCGTTTGGACCAGCAGAAGTGCTAAAAATTTGTTGTCTTGTCAACCATTTCTTAGCTTCAAACTCCCATATCTCGCGAACGGATTGACCTAACCCAAAAATTCCTATTGCGTCTGAAAGTAGAAACTCGTCCGGTTACAACGATATGTGTATTTTTTCCCTAGGCCATTCTGGTTAAGCTTTTGTACCAGCAGAATTGCGAAAAATTTGATACCTTCTCAAACATTTCTTAGCTTCAAACTCCCATATCTCGCGAACAGATTGACTTAACCCAAAAATTCCTATTGCATCTGAATGTAGAAACTCGCCCGACTACAACGGTATGTGTAGTTTTCCCCTAGGCCATTCTGGTTAAGCGTTTGGAGCAGCAGAATTGTGAAAAATTTGTTGTCTTCTCAACCATTTCTTAGATTCAAACTCCCATATCTCGCGAACGGATTGACCTAACCCAAAAATTCCTATTGCATCTGAAAGTAGAAACACGCCAGATTACAACGGTATGTGTATTTTTTCCCTAGGCCGATCTGGTTAAGCGATTGGAGCAGCAGAATTGCGAAAAATTTGTTGCCGTCTCAAACATTTCTTAGCTTCGAACTCGCATATCTCGCGAACAGATAGACCTATCCCGAAAATTCCTATTGCATCTGAAAGTAGAAACTATCCCGATTGCAACGGTATGTGTATTTTTCCCCTAGGCCATTCTGGTTAAGCGACTGGACCAGCAGAAGTGCGTAAAATTTGATACCTTCTCAAACATTTCTTAGCTTCAAACTCCCATATCTCGCGAACAGATTGACTTAACCCAAAAATTCCTATTGCATCTGAATGTAGAAACTCGCCCGACTACAACGGTATGTGTAGTTTTCATTAGGCCATTCTGGTTAAGCGTTTGGAGCAGCAGAAGTGTGAAATATTTGTTGTCTTCTCAACCATTTCTTAGCTTCAAACTCCCATATCTCGCGAACGGATTGACCTAACCCAACAATTCCTAATGCATCTGAAAGTAGAAACACGCCATATTACAACGGTATGTGTATTTTTCCCTAGGCCAATCTGGTTAAGCGATTGGAGCAGCAGAATTGCGAAAAATTTGTTGCCGTCTCAAACATTTCTTAGCTTCAAACTCCCATATCTCGCGAACAGATAGACCTATCCCGAAAATTCCTATTGCATCTGAAAGTAGAAACTAGCCCGATTGCAACGGTATGTGTATTTTTCCCCTAGGCCCTTCTGGTTAAGCGAATGGAGCAGCAGCAATGCTAAAAATTTGTTGTCTTGTCAACCATTTCTTAGCTTCAAACTCCCATATCTCGCGAACGGATTGACCTAACCCAAAAATTCCTATTGCATCTGAAAGTAGAAACTCGCCCGATTACAACGGTATGTGTATTTTCTCCCTAGGCCATTCTGGTTAAGTGTTTGGAGCAGCAGAATTGCGAAAAATTTGTTGTCTTCTCAACCGTTTCTTAGCTTCAAACTCCCATATCTCGCGAACAGATAGACCTAACCCGAAAATTCCTATTGCACCTGAAAGTAGAAACTCGCCCGCTTACAGCGGTATGTGTATTTTTCCCCTAGGGCATTCTGGTTAAGCGATTGGAGCAGCAGAATTGCGAAAAATTTGTTGTCTTGTCAACCATTTCTTACCTTCAAAGTTCCACTTCTCGCGAACGGATTAGCCAATCCCAAAAATTCCTGCTGCGTCTGAAAGTAGAAACTCGCCCGATTACAGCGGTATGTGTATTTTTCCCCTAGGCCATTCTGGTTAAGCGTTTGGAGCAGCAGAATTGCGAAAAATTTGTTGTCTTCTCAACCATTTCTTAGCTTCAAACTCCCATATCTCGCGAACGGATTGACCTAACCCAAAAATTCCTATTGCATCTGAAAGTAGAAACTCGCCCGATTACAACGGTATGTGTATTTTCTCCCTAGGCCATTCTGGTTAAGTGTTTGGAGCAGCAGAATTGCGAAAAATTTGTTGTCTTCTCAACCGTTTCTTAGCTTCAAACTCCCATATCTCGCGAACAGATAGACCTAACCCGAAAATTCCTATTGCACCTGAAAGTAGAAACTCGCCCGCTTACAGCGGTATGTGTATTTTTCCCCTAGGGCATTCTGGTTAAGCGATTGGAGCAGCAGAATTGCGAAAAATTTGTTGTCTTGTCAACCATTTCTTACCTTCAAAGTTCCACTTCTCGCGAACGGATTAGCCAATCCCAAAAATTCCTGCTGCGTCTGAAAGTAGAAACTCGCCCGATTACAGCGGTATGTGTATTTTTCCCCTAGGCCATTCTGGTTAAGCGTTTGGAGCAGCAGAATTGCGAAAAATTTGTTGTCTTCTCAACCATTTCTTAGCTTCAAACTCCCATATCTCGCGAACGGATTGACCTAACCCAAAAATTCCTATCGCGTCTGAAAGTAGAAACTCGTCCGGTTACAACGATATGTGTATTTTTTCCCTAGGCCATTCTGGTTAAGCTTTTGTACCAGCAGAAGTGCGAAAAATTTGATACCTTCTCAAACATTTCTTAGCTTCAAACTCCCATATCTCGCGAACAGATTGACTTAACCCAAAAATTCCTATTGCATCTGAATGTAGAAACTCGCCCGACTACAACGGTATGTGTAGTTTTCCCCTAGGCCATTCTGGTTAAGCGTTTGGAGCAGCAGAAGTGCGAAAAATTTGTTAGCTTCTCAACCATTCCTTAGCTTCAAACTTCCATATCTCGCGAACGGATTGAAATAACCCAAAAATTCCTATTGAATCTGAAAGTAGAAACTCGCCCTATTACAACGGTATGTGTATTTTTCCCCTAGGCCAATCTGGTTTAGCGTTTGGAGCAGCAGAATTGCGAAAAATTTGTTGTCTTGTCAACCATTTCTTAGCTTCAAACTCCCATATCTCGCGAACGGATTGACCTAACCAAAAAATTCCTATTGCATCTGAAAGTAGAAACTCGCACGATTACAACGGTATGTGTTTTTTTCCCCTAGGTCGTTCTGGTTAAGCGTTTGGAGCAACAGAAGTGCGAAAAATTTGTTGTCTTGTCAACCATTTCTTAGCTTCAAAGTCCCATATCTCGCGAACGGATTGACCAAACCCAAAAATTCCTGCTGCGTCTGAAAGTAGAAACTCGCCCGATTATAACGGTATGTGTATTTCTTCCCTAGGCCATTCTGGTTAAGCGTTGGAGCAGCAGAAGTGCGAAAAATTTGTTGGCTTCTCAACCATTCCTTAGCTTCAAACTCCCATATCTCGCGAACGGTTTGAAATAACCCAAAAATTCCTATTGAATCTGAAAGTAGAAACTCGCCCTATTACAACGGTATGTGTATTTTTCCCCTAGGCCAATCTGGTTTAGCGTTTGGAGCAGCAGAATTGCGTAAAATTTGTTGTCTTCTCAACTATTTCTTAGCTTCAAACGACCATATCTCGCTAACGGATTGAACAAACCCAAAAATTCCTGCTGCGTCTGAAAGTAGAAACTCGCTCGATTACAACGGTATGTGTATTTTTTCCCTAGGCCATTCTCGTTAAGCGATTGGAGCAGCAGAATTGCGAAAAATTTGTTGCCTTCTCAACCATTTCTTAGCTTCAAACTCCCATATCTCGCGAACAGATTGACCTAACCAAAAATTCCTATTGCATCTGAAATTAGAAACTTGCCCGATTACAACGATATGTGTTTTTTTCCCCTAGGTCGTTCTGGTTAAGCGTTTGGAGCAACAGAAGTGCGAAAAATTTGTTGTCCTGTCAACCATTTCTTAGCTTCAAAGTCCCATATCTCGCGAACGGATTGACCAAACCCGAAAATTCCTGCTGCGTCTGAAAGTAGAAACTCGCCCGATTACAACGGTATGTGCATTTTTTCCCTCGGACATTCTGGTTAAGTGTTTGCAGCAGCAGAATTGCGAAAAATTTGTTGTCCTCTCAACCATTTCTAAGCTTCAAAGTCCCGTATCTCGCGAACCGATTGACCAAACCCAAAAATTCCCTGTTGCACCTTAAAGTAGAAACTCGCCCGATTACAACGGTATGTGTATTTTTTCCCTAAGCCATTCTGGTTAAGCGTTTGGAGCAGCAGAATTGCGAAAAATTTGTTGTCTTCTCATTTATTTCTTAGCTTCAAACTCACATATCTCGCGAACGGATTGACCAAACTCAAAAATTCCTGCTGCGTCTGAAAGTAGAAATTCGCCCGATTATAACGGTATGGGCATTTTTTCCCTAGGCCAATCTGGTTAAGCGATTGGAGCAGCAGAAGTGCGAAAAATTTGTTGCCTCCTCAAACATTTCTTAGCTTAAAACTCCCATATCTCGCGAACAGATTGACCTAACCAAAAATTCCTATTGCATCTGAAATTAGAAACTCGCCCGATTACAACGATATGTGTTTTTTTCCCCTCGGACACTCTGGTTGAGTGTTTGCAGCAGCAGAATTGCGAAAAATTTGTTGTCCTCTCAACCATTTCTAAGATTCAAAGTCCCGTATCTCGCGAACCGATTGACCAAACCCAAAAATTCCCTGTTGCACCTTAAAGTAGAAACTCGCCCGATTACAACGGTATGTGTATTTTTTCCCTAAGCCATTCTGGTTAAGCGTTTGGAGCAGCAGAATTGCGAAAAATTTGTTGTCTTCTCATTTATTTCTTAGCTTCAAACTCACATATCTCGCGAACGGATTGACCAAACTCAAAAATTCCTGCTGCGTCTGAAAGTAGAAACCCGCCCGATTACAACGGTATGTGTATTTTTCCCCTAGGCCAATCTGGTTAAGCGATTGGAGCAGCAGAAGTGCGACAAATTTGGTGTCTTCTCAACCATTTCTTGGCTTCAAACTCCCATATCTCGCGAACGGATTGACCTAACCCAACAATTCCTAATGCATCTGAAAGTAGAAACTCGCTCGATTACAACGGTATGTGTATTTTTAACCTAGGCCATTCTGGTTAAGCGTTTGGAGCAGCAGAATTGCGAAAAATTTGTTGTCTTCTCAACCATTTCTTGGCTTCAAACTCCCATATCTCGCGAACGGATTGACCTAACCCAAAAATTCCTATCGCGTCTGAAAGTAGAAACTCGTCCGGTTACAACGATATGTGTATTTTTTCCCTAGGCCATTCTGGTTAAGCTTTTGTACCAGCAGAAGTGCGAAAAATGTTGATACCTTCTCAAACATTTCTTAGCTTCAAACTCCCATATCTCGCGAACAGATTGACTTAACCCAAAAATTCCTATTGCATCTGAATGTAGAAACTCGCCCGACTACAACGGTATGTGTAGTTTTCCCCTAGGCCATTCTGGTTAAGCGTTTGGAGCAGCAGAATTGTGAAAAATTTGTTGTCTTCTCAACCATTTCTTAGCTTCAAACTCCCATATCTCGCGAACAGATAGACCTATCCCGAAAATTCCTATTGCATCTGAAAGTAGAAACTATCCCGATTGCAACGGTATGTGTATTTTTCCCCTAGGCCATTCTGGTTAAGCGACTGGACCAGCAGAATTGCGAAAAATTTGATACCTTCTCAAACATTTCTTAGCTTCAAACTCCCATATCTCGCGAACAGATTGACTTAACCCAAAAATTCCTATTGCATCTGAATGTAGAAACTCGCCCGACTACAACGGTATGTGTAGTTTTCCTTAGGCCATTCTGGTTAAGCGTTTGGAGCAGCAGAAGTGTGATATATTTGTTGTCTTCTCAACCGTTTCTTAGCTTGAAACTCCCATATCTCGCGAACGGATTGACCTAACCCAAAAATTTCTATTGCATCTGAAAGTAGAAACTCGCTCGATTACAACGGTATGTGTATTTTTTCCCTATGCCGTTCTGGTTAAGCGTTTGGAGCAGCAGAATTGCGAAAAATTTGTTGTCTTGTCAACCATTTCTTAGCTTCAAACTCACATATCTCGCGAACGGATTGACCAAACCCAAAAATTCCTGCTGCGTCTGAAAGTAGAAATTCGCCCGATTATAACGGTATGGGCATTTTTTCCCTAGGCCAATCTGGTTAAGCGATTGGAGCAGCAGAAGTGCGAAAAATTTGTTGCCTCCTCAAACATTTCTTAGCTTCAAACTCCCATATCTCGCGAACGGATTGACCTAACCCAAAAATTCCTATTGTGTCTGAAAGTAGAAACTCGCCCGATTACAACGGTATGTGTATTTTTTCCCTAGGCCATTCTGGTTAAGCGTTTGGAGCAGCAGAAGTGCGAAAAATTTGTTGGCTTCTCAACCATTCCTTAGCTTCAAACTCCCATATCTCGCGAACGGATTGAAATAACCCAAAAATTCCTATTGAATCTGAAAGTAGAAATTCGCCCGATTATAACGGTATGGGCATTTTTTCCCTAGGCCAATCTGGTTAAGCGATTGGAGCAGCAGAAGTGCGAAAAATTTGTTGCCTCCTCAAACATTTCTTAGCTTCAAACTCCCATATCTCGCGAACGGATAGACCTATCCCGAAAATTCCTATTGCATCTGAAAGTAGAAACTATCCCGATTGCAACGGTATGTGTATTTTTCCCCTAGGCCATTCTGGTTAAGCGACTGGACCAGCAGAATTGCGAAAAATTTGATACCTTCTCAAACATTTCTTAGCTTCAAACTCCCATATCTCGCGAACAGATTGACTTAACCCAAAAATTCCTATTGCATCTGAATGTAGAAACTCGCCCGACTACAACGGTATGTGTAGTTTTCCTTAGGCCATTCTGGTTAAGCGTTTGGAGCAGCAGAAGTGTGATATATTTGTTGTCTTCTCAACCATTTCTTAGCTTCAAACGACCATATCTCGCTAACGGATTGAACAAACCCAAAAATTCCTGCTGCATCTGAAAGTAGAAACTCGCCCGATTACAACGGTATGTGTATTTTTTCCCTAGGCCATTCTCGTTAAGCGATTGGAGCAGCAGAAGTGCGAAAAATTTGTTACCTTCTCAACCATTTCTTAGCTTCAAACTCCCATATCTCGCGAACAGATTGACCTAACCAAAAATTCCTATTGCATCTGAAATTAGAAACTCGCCCGACTACAACGGTATGTGTAGTTTTCCTTAGGCCATTCTGGTTAAGCGTTTGGAGCAGCAGAAGTGTGATATATTTGTTGTCTTCTCAACCGTTTCTTAGCTTGAAACTCCCATATCTCGCGAACGGATTGACCTAACCCAAAAATTTCTATTGCATCTGAAAGTAGAAACTCGCTCGATTACAACGGTATGTGTATTTTTTCCCTATGCCGTTCTGGTTAAGCGTTTGGAGCAGCAGAATTGCGAAAAATTTGTTGTCTTGTCAACCATTTCTTAGCTTCAAACTCACATATCTCGCGAACGGATTGACCTAACCACAAAATTCCTATTGCATCTGAAAGTAGAAACTCGCACGATTACAACGGTATGTGTATTTTTTCCCTATGCCGTTCTGGTTAAGCGTTTGGAGCAGCAGAATTGCGAAAAATTTGTTGTCTTGTCAACCATTTCTTCGCTTCAAAGTCCCATTTCTCGCGAACGGATTGACCAAACCCAAAAATTCCTGCTGCGTCTGAAAGTAGAAACTCGCCCGATTATAACGGTATGTGTATTTCTTCCCTAGGCCATTCTGGTTAAGCGTTGGAGCAGCAGAAGTGCGAAAAATTTGTTGGCTTCTCAACCATTCCTTAGCTTCAAACTCCCATATCTCGCGAACGGATTGAAATAACCCAAAAATTCCTATTGAATCTGAAAGTAGAAACTCGCCCTATTACAACGGTATGTGTATTTTTCCCCTAGGCCAATCTGGTTTAGCGTTTGGAGCAGCAGAATTGCGAAAAATTTGTTGCCTTCTCAACCATTTCTTAGCTTCAAACGACCATATCTCGCTAACGGATTGAACAAACCCAAAAATTCCTGCTGCATCTGAAAGTAGAAACTCGCCCGATTACAACGGTATGTGTATTTTTTCCCTAGGCCATTCTCGTTAAGCGATTGGAGCAGCAGAAGTGCGAAAAATTTGTTGCCTTCTCAACCATTTCTTAGCTTCAAACTCCCATATCTCGCGAACAGATTGACCTAACCAAAAATTCCTATTGCATCTGAAATTAGAAACTCGCCCGATTACAACGATATGTGTTTTTTTCCCCTAGGTCGTTCTGGTTAAGCGTTTGGAGCAACAGAAGTGCGAAAAATTTGTTGTCCTGTCAACCATTTCTTAGCTTCAAAGTCCCATATCTCGCGAACGGATTGACCAAACCCGAAAATTCCTGCTGCGTCTGAAAGTAGAAATTCGCCCGATTATAACGGTATGGGCATTTTTTCCCTAGGCCATTCTGGTTAAGCGTTTGGAGCAGCAGAAGTGCGAAAAATTTGTTGTCTTCTCAACCATTTCTTGGCTTCAAACTCCCATGTCTCAGAAACGGATTGACGTAACCCAAAAATTCCTATTGTGTCCGAAAGTAGAAACTCGTCCGGTTACAACGGTATGTGAATTTTTTCCCTAGGCCGTTCTGGTTAAGCTTTTGGACCAGCAGAAGTGCGAAAAATTTGATACCTTCTCAACCATTTCTTAGCTTCAATCTCCCATATCTCGCGAACGGATTGAACAAACCCAAAAATTCCTATTCCATCTGTAAGTAGAAACTGGCTCGATTACAACGGTATGTGTATTTTTTCCCTATGCCGTTCTGGTTAAGCGTTTGGAGCAGCAGAATTGCGAAAAATTTGTTGTCTTGTCAACCATTTCTTAGCTTCAAACTCCCATATCTCGCGAACGGATTGACCTAACCAAAAAATTCCTATTGCATCTGAAAGTAGAAACTCGCACGATTACAACGGTATGTGTTTTTTTCCCCTAGGTCGTTCTGGTTAAGCGTTTGGAGCAACAGAAGTGCGAAAAATTTGTTGTCTTGTCAACCATTTCTTAGCTTCAAAGTCCCATATCTCGCGAACGGATTGACCAAACCCAAAAATTCCTGCTGCGTCTGAAAGTAGAAACTCGCCCGATTATAACGGTATGTGTATTTCTTCCCTAGGCCATTCTGGTTAAGCGTTGGAGCAGCAGAAGTGCGAAAAATTTGTTGCCTTCTCAACCATTTCTAAGCTTCAAAGTCCCGTATCTCGCGAACCGATTGACCAAACCCAAAAATTCCCTGTTGCACCTCAAAGTAGAGACTCGCCCGATTACAACGGTATGTGTATTTTTTCCCTAAGCCATTCTCGTTAAGCGATTGGAGCAGCAGAAGTGCGAAAAATTTGTTGCCTCCTCAAACATTTCTTAGCTTAAAACTCCCATATCTCGCGAACAGATTGACCTAACCAAAAATTCCTATTGCATCTGAAATTAGAAACTCGCCCGACTACAACGGTATGTGTAGTTTTCCTTAGGCCATTCTGGTTAAGCGTTTGGAGCAGCAGAAGTGTGATATATTTGTTGTCTTCTCAACCGTTTCTTAGCTTGAAACTCCCATATCTCGCGAACGGATTGACCTAACCCAAAAATTTCTATTGCATCTGAAAGTAGAAACTCGCTCGATTACAACGGTATGTGTATTTTTTCCCTATGCCGTTCTGGTTAAGCGTTTGGAGCAGCAGAATTGCGAAAAATTTGTTGTCTTGTCAACCATTTCTTAGCTTCAAACTCACATATCTCGCGAACGGATTGACCTAACCACAAAATTCCTATTGCATCTGAAAGTAGAAACTCGCACGATTACAACGGTATGTGTATTTTTTCCCTATGCCGTTCTGGTTAAGCGTTTGGAGCAGCAGAATTGCGAAAAATTTGTTGTCTTGTCAACCATTTCTTCGCTTCAAAGTCCCATTTCTCGCGAACGGATTGACCAAACCCAAAAATTCCTGCTGCGTCTGAAAGTAGAAACTCGCCCGATTATAACGGTATGTGTATTTCTTCCCTAGGCCATTCTGGTTAAGCGTTGGAGCAGCAGAAGTGCGAAAAATTTGTTGGCTTCTCAACCATTCCTTAGCTTCAAACTCCCATATCTCGCGAACGGATTGAAATAACCCAAAAATTCCTATTGAATCTGAAAGTAGAAACTCGCCCTATTACAACGGTATGTGTATTTTTCCCCTAGGCCAATCTGGTTTAGCGTTTGGAGCAGCAGAATTGCGAAAAATTTGTTGCCTTCTCAACCATTTCTTAGCTTCAAACGACCATATCTCGCTAACGGATTGAACAAACCCAAAAATTCCTGCTGCATCTGAAAGAAGAAAATCGCCCGATTACAACGGTATGTGTATTTTTTCCCTAGGCCATTCTCGTTAAGCGATTGGAGCAGCAGAAGTGCGAAAAATTTGTTGCCTTCTCAACCATTTCTTAGCTTCAAACTCCCATATCTCGCGAACAGATTGACCTAACCAAAAATTCCTATTGCATCTGAAATTAGAAACTCGCCCGATTACAACGATATGTGTTTTTTTCCCCTAGGTCGTTCTGGTTAAGCGTTTGGAGCAACAGAAGTGCGAAAAATTTGTTGTCCTGTCAACCATTTCTTAGCTTCAAAGTCCCATATCTCGCGAACGGATTGACCAAACCCGAAAATTCCTGCTGCGTCTGAAAGTAGAAACTCGCCCGATTACAACGGTATGTGCATTTTTTCCCTCGGACATTCTGGTTAAGTGTTTGCAGCAGCAGAATTGCGAAAAATTTGTTGTCCTCTCAACCATTTCTAAGCTTCAAAGTCCCGTATCTCGCGAACCGATTGACCAAACCCAAAAATTCCCTGTTGCACCTTAAAGTAGAAACTCGCCCGATTACAACGGTATGTGTATTTTTTCCCTAAGCCATTCTGGTTAAGCGTTTGGAGCAGCAGAATTGCGAAAAATTTGTTGTCTTCTCATTTATTTCTTAGCTTCAAACTCACATATCTCGCGAACGGATTGACCAAACTCAAAAATTCCTGCTGCGTCTGAAAGTAGAAATTCGCCCGATTATAACGGTATGGGCATTTTTTCCCTAGGCCATTCTGGTTAAGCGTTTGGAGCAGCAGAAGTGCGAAAAATTTGTTGTCTTCTCAACCATTTCTTGGCTTCAAACTCCCATGTCTCAGAAACGGATTGACGTAACCCAAAAATTCCTATTGTGTCCGAAAGTAGAAACTCGTCCGGTTACAACGGTATGTGAATTTTTTCCCTAGGCCGTTCTGGTTAAGCTTTTGGACCAGCAGAAGTGCGAAAAATTTGATACCTTCTCAACCATTTCTTAGCTTCAATCTCCCATATCTCGCGAACGGATTGAACAAACCCAAAAATTCCTATTCCATCTGTAAGTAGAAACTGGCTCGATTACAACGGTATGTGTATTTTTTCCCTATGCCGTTCTGGTTAAGCGTTTGGAGCAGCAGAATTGCGAAAAATTTGTTGTCTTGTCAACCATTTCTTAGCTTCAAACTCCCATATCTCGCGAACGGATTGACCTAACCAAAAAATTCCTATTGCATCTGAAAGTAGAAACTCGCACGATTACAACGGTATGTGTTTTTTTCCCCTAGGTCGTTCTGGTTAAGCGTTTGGAGCAACAGAAGTGCGAAAAATTTGTTGTCTTGTCAACCATTTCTTAGCTTCAAAGTCCCATATCTCGCGAACGGATTGACCAAACCCAAAAATTCCTGCTGCGTCTGAAAGTAGAAACTCGCCCGATTATAACGGTATGTGTATTTCTTCCCTAGGCCATTCTGGTTAAGCGTTGGAGCAGCAGAAGTGCGAAAAATTTGTTGCCTTCTCAACCATTTCTAAGCTTCAAAGTCCCGTATCTCGCGAACCGATTGACCAAACCCAAAAATTCCCTGTTGCACCTCAAAGTAGAGACTCGCCCGATTACAACGGTATGTGTATTTTTTCCCTAAGCCACTCTCGTTAAGCGATTGGAGCAGCAGAAGTGCGAAAAATTTGTTGCCTCCTCAAACATTTCTTAGCTTAAAACTCCCATATCTCGCGAACAGATTGACCTAACCAAAAATTCCTATTGCATCTGAAATTAGAAACTCGCCCGATTACAACGATATGTGTTTTTTTCCCTTCGGACATTCTGGTTAAGTGTTTGCAGCAGCAGAATTGCGAAAAATTTGTTGTCCTCTCAACCATTTCTAAGATTCAAAGTCCCGTATCTCGCGAACCGATTGACCAAACCCAAAAATTCCCTGTTGCACCTTAAAGTAGAAACTCGCCCGATTACAACGGTATGTGTATTTTTTCCCTAAGCCATTCTGGTTAAGCGTTTGGAGCAGCAGAATTGCGAAAAATTTGTTGTCTTCTCATTTATTTCTTAGCTTCAAACTCACATATCTCGCGAACGGATTGACCAAACTCAAAAATTCCTGCTGCGTCTGAAAGTAGAAACCCGCCCGATTACAACGGTATGTGTATTTTTTCCCTAAGCCATTCTGGTTAAGCGTTTGGAGCAGCAGAATTGCGAAAAATTTGTTGTCTTCTCATTTATTTCTTAGCTTCAAACTCCCATATCTCGCGAACGGATTGACCTAATCCAAAAATACCTATTGCGTCTGAAAGTAGAAACTCGCCCGATTACAACGGTATGTGTATTTTTTCCCTAGGCCATTCTGGTTAAGCGTTTGGAGCAGCAGAAGTGCGAAAAATTTGGTGTCTTCTCAACCATTTCTTGGCTTCAAACTCCCATGTCTCAGAAACGGATTGACGTAACCCAAAAATTCCTATTGTGTCCGAAAGTAGAAACTCGTCCGGTTACAACGGTATGTGAATTTTTTCCCTAGGCCGTTCTGGTTAAGCTTTTGGACCAGCAGAAGTGCGAAAAATTTGATACCTTCTCAACCATTTCTTAGCTTCAATCTCCCATATCTCGCGAACGGATTGAACAAACCCAAAAATTCCTATTCCATCTGTAAGTAGAAACTCGCTCGATTACAACGGTATGTGTATTTTTTCCCTATGCCGTTCTGGTTAAGCGTTTGGAGCAGCAGAATTGCGAAAAATTTGTTGTCTTGTCAACCATTTCTTAGCTTCAAACTCCCATATCTCGCGAACGGATTGACCTAACCAAAAAATTCCTATTGCATCTGAAAGTAGAAACTCGCACGATTACAACGGTATGTGTTTTTTTCCCCTAGGTCGTTCTGGTTAAGCGTTTGGAGCAACAGAAGTGCGAAAAATTTGTTGTCTTGTCAACCATTTCTTAGCTACAAAGTCCCATATCTCGCGAACGGATTGACCAAACCCAAAAATTCCTGCTGCGTCTGAAAGTAGAAACTCGCCCGATTATAACGGTATGTGTATTTCTTCCCTAGGCCATTCTGGTTAAGCGTTGGAGCAGCAGAAGTGCGAAAAATTTGTTGGCTTCTCAACCATTCCTTAGCTTCAAACTCCCATATCTCGCGAACAGATTCACCTAACCAAAAATTCCTATTGCATCTGAAATTAGAAACTCGCCCGATTACAACGATATGTGTTTTTTTCCCCTAGGTCGTTCTGGTTAAGCGTTTGGAGCAACAGAAGTGCGAAAAATTTGTTGTCCTGTCAACCATTTCTTAGCTTCAAAGTCCCATATCTCGCGAACGGATTGACCAAACCCGAAAATTCCTGCTGCGTCTGAAAGTAGAAACTCGCCCGATTACAACGGTGTGTGCATTTTTTCCCTCGGACATTCTGGTTAAGTGTTTGCAGCAGCAGAATTGCGAAAAATTTGTTGTCCTCTCAACCATTTCTAAGCTTCAAAGTCCCGTATCTCGCGAACCGATTGACCAAACCCAAAAATTCCCTGTTGCACCTTAAAGTAGAAACTCGCCCGATTACAACGGTATGTGTATTTTTTCCCTAAGCCATTCTGGTTAAGCGTTTGGAGCAGCAGAATTGCGAAAAATTTGTTGTCTTCTCATTCATTTCTTAGCTTCAAACTCACATATCTCGCGAACGGATTGACCAAACTCAAAAATTCCTGCTGCGTCTGAAAGTAGAAACTCGCCCGATTACAAAGCTATGTGAATTTTTCCCCTAGGCCAATCTGGTTAAGCGATTGGAGCAGCAGAAGTGCGAAAAATTTGTTGCCCTCTCAAACATTTCTTAGCTTCAAACTCCCATATCTCGCGAACGGATTGACCTAATCCAAAAATTCCTATTGCGTCAGAAAGTAGAAACTTGCCCGATTACAACGGTATGTGTATTTTTTCCCTAGGCCATTCTGGTTAAGCGTTTGGAGCAGCAGAAGTGCGAAAAATTTGTTGTCTTCTCAACCATTTCTTGGCTTCAAACTCCCATGTCTCAGAAACGGATTGACGTAACCCAAAAATTCCTATTGTGTCCGAAAGTAGGAACTCGTCCGGTTACAACGGTATGTGAATTTTTTCCCTAGGCCGTTCTGGTTAAGCGATTGGAGCAGCAGAAGTGCGAAAAATTTGTTGCCTCCTCAAACATTTCTTAGCTTAAAACTCCCATATCTCGCGAACAGATTGACCTAACCAAAAATTCCTATTGCATCTGAAATTAGAAACTCGCCCGATTACAACGATATGTGTTTTTTTCCCCTCGGACATTCTGGTTAAGTGTTTGCAGCAGCAGAATTGCGAAAAATTTGTTGTCCTCTCAACCATTTCTAAGATTCAAAGTCCCGTATCTCGCGAACCGATTGACCAAACCCAAAAATTCCCGGTTGCACCTTAAAGTAGAAACTCGCCCGATTACAACGGTATGTGTATTTTTTCCCTAAGCCATTCTGGTTAAGCGTTTGGAGCAGCAGAATTGCGAAAAATTTGTTGTCTTCTCATTTATTTCTTAGCTTCAAACTCACATATCTCGCGAACGGATTGACCAAACTCAAAAATTCCTGCTGCGTCTGAAAGTAGAAAACCGCCCGATTACAACGGTATGTGTATTTTTCCCCTAGGCCAATCTGGTTAAGCGATTGGAGCAGCAGAAGTGCGAAAAATTTGTTGCCTTCTCAAACATTTCTTAGCTTCAAACTCCCATATCTCGCGAACGGATTGACCTAATCCAAAAATTCCTATTGCGTCTGAAAGTAGAAACTCGCACGATTACAACGGTATGTGTTTTTTTCCCCTAGGTCGTTCTGGTTAAGCGTTTGGAGCAACAGAAGTGCGAAAAATTTGTTGTCTTGTCAACCATTTCTTAGCTTCAAAGTCCCATATCTCGCGAACGGATTGACCAAACCCAAAAATTCCTGCTGCGTCTGAAAGTAGAAACTCGCCCGATTATAACGGTATGTGTATTTCTTCCCTAGGCCATTCTGGTTAAGCGTTGGAGCAGCAGAAGTGCGAAAAATTTGTTGCCTTCTCAACCATTTCTAAGCTTCAAAGTCCCGTATCTCGCAAACCGATTGACCAAACCCAAAAATTCCCTGTTGCACCTCAAAGTAGAGACTCGCCCGATTACAACGGTATGTGTATTTTTTCCCTAAGCCATTCTCGTTAAGCGATTGGAGCAGCAGAAGTGCGAAAAATTTGTTGCCTCCTCAAACATTTCTTAGCTTAAAACTCCCATATCTCGCGAACAGATTGACCTAACCAAAAATTCCTATTGCATCTGAAATTAGAAACTCGCCCGATTACAACGATATGTGTTTTTTTCCCCTCGGACATTCTGGTTAAGTGTTTGCAGCAGCAGAATTGCGAAAAATTTGTTGTCCTCTCAACCATTTCTAAGATTCAAAGTCCCGTATCTTGCGAACCGATTGACCAAACCCAAAAATTCCCTGTTGCACCTTAAAGTAGAAACTCGCCCGATTACAACGGTATGTGTATTTTTTCCCTAAGCCATTCTGGTTAAGCGTTTGGAGCAGCAGAATTGCGAAAAATTTGTTGTCTTCTCATTTATTTCTTAGCTTCAAACTCACATATCTCGCGAACGGATTGACCAAACTCAAAAATTCCTGCTGCGTCTGAAAGTAGAAACCCGCCCGATTACAACGGTATGTGTATTTTTCCCCTAGGCCAATCTGGTTAAGCGATTGGAGCAGCAGAAGTGCGAAAAATTTGTTGCCTTCTCAAACATTTCTTAGCTTCAAACTCCCATATCTCGCGAACGGATTGACCTAATCCAAAAATACCTATTGCGTCTGAAAGTAGAAACTCGCCCGATTACAACGGTATGTGTATTTTTTCCCTAGGCCATTCTGGTTAAGCGTTTGGAGCAGCAGAAGTGCGAAAAATTTGGTGTCTTCTCAACCATTTCTTGGCTTCAAACTCCCATGTCTCAGAAACGGATTGACGTAACCCAAAAATTCCTATTGTGTCCGAAAGTAGAAACTCGTCCGGTTACAACGGTATGTGTATTTTTTCCCTATGCCGTTCTGGTTAAGCTTTTGGACCAGCAGAAGTGCGAAAAATTTGATACCTTCTCAACCATTTCTTAGCTTCAAACTCCCATATCTCGCGAACGGATTGACCTAACCAAAAAATTCCTATTGCATCTGAAAGTAGAAACTCGCACGATTACAACGGTATGTGTTTTTTTCCCCTAGGTCGTTCTGGTTAAGCGTTTGGAGCAACAGAAGTGCGAAAAATTTGTTGTCTTGTCAACCATTTCTTAGCTTCAAAGTCCCATATCTCGCGAACGGATTGACCAAACCCAAAAATTCCTGCTGCGTCTGAAAGTAGAAACTCGCCCGATTATAACGGTATGTGTATTTCTTCCCTAGGCCATTCTGGTTAAGCGTTGGAGCAGCAGAAGTGCGAAAAATTTGTTGGCTTCTCAACCATTCCTTAGCTTCAAACTCCCATATCTCGCGAACAGATTCACCTAACCAAAAATTCCTATTGCATCTGAAATTAGAAACTCGCCCGATTACAACGATATGTGTTTTTTTCCCCTAGGTCGTTCTGGTTAAGCGTTTGGAGCAACAGAAGTGCGAAAAATTTGTTGTCCTGTCAACCATTTCTTAGCTTCAAAGTCCCATATCTCGCGAACGGATTGACCAAACCCAAAAATTCCTGCTGCGTCTGAAAGTAGAAACTCGCCCGATTATAACGGTATGTGTATTTCTTCCCTAGGCCATTCTGGTTAAGCGTTGGAGCAGCAGAAGTGCGAAAAATTTGTTGCCTTCTCAACCATTTCTAAGCTTCAAAGTCCCGTATCTCGCAAACCGATTGACCAAACCCAAAAATTCCCTGTTGCACCTCAAAGTAGAGACTCGCCCGATTACAACGGTATGTGTATTTTTTCCCTAAGCCATTCTCGTTAAGCGATTGGAGCAGCAGAAGTGCGAAAAATTTGTTGCCTCCTCAAACATTTCTTAGCTTAAAACTCCCATATCTCGCGAACAGATTGACCTAACCAAAAATTCCTATTGCATCTGAAATTAGAAACTCGCCCGATTACAACGATATGTGTTTTTTTCCCCTCGGACATTCTGGTTAAGTGTTTGCAGCAGCAGAATTGCGAAAAATTTGTTGTCCTCTCAACCATTTCTAAGATTCAAAGTCCCGTATCTTGCGAACCGATTGACCAAACCCAAAAATTCCCTGTTGCACCTTAAAGTAGAAACTCGCCCGATTACAACGGTATGTGTATTTTTTCCCTAAGCCATTCTGGTTAAGCGTTTGGAGCAGCAGAATTGCGAAAAATTTGTTGTCTTCTCATTTATTTCTTAGCTTCAAACTCACATATCTCGCGAACGGATTGACCAAACTCAAAAATTCCTGCTGCGTCTGAAAGTAGAAACCCGCCCGATTACAACGGTATGTGTATTTTTCCCCTAGGCCAATCTGGTTAAGCGATTGGAGCAGCAGAAGTGCGAAAAATTTGTTGCCTTCTCAAACATTTCTTAGCTTCAAACTCCCATATCTCGCGAACGGATTGACCTAATCCAAAAATACCTATTGCGTCTGAAAGTAGAAACTCGCCCGATTACAACGGTATGTGTATTTTTTCCCTAGGCCATTCTGGTTAAGCGTTTGGAGCAGCAGAAGTGCGAAAAATTTGGTGTCTTCTCAACCATTTCTTGGCTTCAAACTCCCATGTCTCAGAAACGGATTGACGTAACCCAAAAATTCCTATTGTGTCCGAAAGTAGAAACTCGTCCGGTTACAACGGTATGTGTATTTTTTCCCTATGCCGTTCTGGTTAAGCTTTTGGACCAGCAGAAGTGCGAAAAATTTGATACCTTCTCAACCATTTCTTAGCTTCAAACTCCCATATCTCGCGAACGGATTGACCTAACCAAAAAATTCCTATTGCATCTGAAAGTAGAAACTCGCACGATTACAACGGTATGTGTTTTTTTCCCCTAGGTCGTTCTGGTTAAGCGTTTGGAGCAACAGAAGTGCGAAAAATTTGTTGTCTTGTCAACCATTTCTTAGCTTCAAAGTCCCATATCTCGCGAACGGATTGACCAAACCCAAAAATTCCTGCTGCGTCTGAAAGTAGAAACTCGCCCGATTATAACGGTATGTGTATTTCTTCCCTAGGCCATTCTGGTTAAGCGTTGGAGCAGCAGAAGTGCGAAAAATTTGTTGGCTTCTCAACCATTCCTTAGCTTCAAACTCCCATATCTCGCGAACAGATTCACCTAACCAAAAATTCCTATTGCATCTGAAATTAGAAACTCGCCCGATTACAACGATATGTGTTTTTTTCCCCTAGGTCGTTCTGGTTAAGCGTTTGGAGCAACAGAAGTGCGAAAAATTTGTTGTCCTGTCAACCATTTCTTAGCTTCAAAGTCCCATATCTCGCGAACGGATTGACCAAACCCGAAAATTCCTGCTGCGTCTGAAAGTAGAAACTCGCCCGATTACAACGGTGTGTGCATTTTTTCCCTCGGACATTCTGGTTAAGTGTTTGCAGCAGCAGAATTGCGAAAAATTTGTTGTCCTCTCAACCATTTCTAAGCTTCAAAGTCCCGTATCTCGCGAACCGATTGACCAAACCCAAAAATTCCCTGTTGCACCTTAAAGTAGAAACTCGCCCGATTACAACGGTATGTGTATTTTTTCCCTAAGCCATTCTGGTTAAGCGTTTGGAGCAGCAGAATTGCGAAAAATTTGTTGTCTTCTCATTCATTTCTTAGCTTCAAACTCACATATCTCGCGAACGGATTGACCAAACTCAAAAATTCCTGCTGCGTCTGAAAGTAGAAACTCGCCCGATTACAAAGCTATGTGAATTTTTCCCCTAGGCCAATCTGGTTAAGCGATTGGAGCAGCAGAAGTGCGAAAAATTTGTTGCCCTCTCAAACATTTCTTAGCTTCAAACTCCCATATCTCGCGAACGGATTGACCTAATCCAAAAATTCCTATTGCGTCAGAAAGTAGAAACTTGCCCGATTACAACGGTATGTGTATTTTTTCCCTAGGCCATTCTGGTTAAGCGTTTGGAGCAGCAGAAGTGCGAAAAATTTGTTGTCTTCTCAACCATTTCTTGGCTTCAAACTCCCATGTCTCAGAAACGGATTGACGTAACCCAAAAATTCCTATTGTGTCCGAAAGTAGGAACTCGTCCGGTTACAACGGTATGTGAATTTTTTCCCTAGGCCGTTCTGGTTAAGCGATTGGAGCAGCAGAAGTGCGAAAAATTTGTTGCCTCCTCAAACATTTCTTAGCTTAAAACTCCCATATCTCGCGAACAGATTGACCTAACCAAAAATTCCTATTGCATCTGAAATTAGAAACTCGCCCGATTACAACGATATGTGTTTTTTTCCCCTCGGACATTCTGGTTAAGTGTTTGCAGCAGCAGAATTGCGAAAAATTTGTTGTCCTCTCAACCATTTCTAAGATTCAAAGTCCCGTATCTCGCGAACCGATTGACCAAACCCAAAAATTCCCGGTTGCACCTTAAAGTAGAAACTCGCCCGATTACAACGGTATGTGTATTTTTTCCCTAAGCCATTCTGGTTAAGCGTTTGGAGCAGCAGAATTGCGAAAAATTTGTTGTCTTCTCATTTATTTCTTAGCTTCAAACTCACATATCTCGCGAACGGATTGACCAAACTCAAAAATTCCTGCTGCGTCTGAAAGTAGAAACCCGCCCGATTACAACGGTATGTGTATTTTTCCCCTAGGCCAATCTGGTTAAGCGATTGGAGCAGCAGAAGTGCGAAAAATTTGTTGCCTTCTCAAACATTTCTTAGCTTCAAACTCCCATATCTCGCGAACGGATTGACCTAATCCAAAAATTCCTATTGCGTCTGAAAGTAGAAACTCGCCCGATTACAACGGTATGTGTATTTTTTCCCTAGGCCATTCTGGTTAAGCGTTTGGAGCAGCAGAAGTGCGAAAAATTTGGTGTCTTCTCAACCATTTCTTGGCTTCAAACTCCCATGTCTCAGAAACGGATTGACGTAACCCAAAAATTCCTATTGTGTCCGAAAGTAGAAACTCGTCCGGTTACAACGGTATGTGAATTTTTTCCCTAGGCCGTTCTGGTTAAGCTTTTGGACCAGCAGAAGTGCGAAAAATTTGATACCTTCTCAACCATTTCTTAGCTTCAATCTCCCATATCTCGCGAACGGATTGAACAAACCCAAAAATTCCTATTCCATCTGTAAGTAGAAACTCGCTCGATTACAACGGTATGTGTATTTTTTCCCTATGCCGTTCTGGTTAAGCGTTTGGAGCAGCAGAATTGCGAAAAATTTGTTGTCTTGTCAACCATTTCTTTGCTTCAAACTCCCATATCTCGCGAACGGATTGACCTAACCAAAAAATTCCTATTGCATCTGAAAGTAGAAACTCGCACGATTACAACGGTATGTGTTTTTTCCCCCTAGGTCGTTCTGGTTAAGCGTTTGGAGCAACAGAAGTGCGAAAAATTTGTTGTCTTGTCAACCATTTCTTAGCTTCAAAGTCCCATATCTCGCGAACGGATTGACCAAACCCAAAAATTCCTGCTGCGTCTGAAAGTAGAAACTCGCCCGATTATAACGGTATGTGTATTTCTTCCCTAGGCCATTCTGGTTAAGCGTTGGAGCAGCAGAAGTGCGAAAAATTTGTTGGCTTCTCAACCATTCCTTAGCTTCAAACTCCCATATCTCGCGAACAGATTGACCTAACCAAAAATTCCTATTGCATCCGAAATTAGAAACTCGCCCGATTACAACGATATGTGTTTTTTTCCCCTAGGTCGTTCTGGTTAAGCGTTTGGAGCAACAGAAGTGCGAAAAATTTGTTGTCCTGTCAACCATTTCTTAGCTTCAAAGTCCCATATCTCGCGAACGGATTGACCAAACCCGAAAATTCCTGCTGCGTCTGAAAGTAGAAACTCGCCCGATTACAACGGTATGTGCATTTTTTCCCTCGGACATTCTGGTTAAGTGTTTGCAGCAGCAGAATTGCGAAAAATTTGTTGTCCTCTCAACCATTTCTAAGCTTCAAAGTCCCGTATCTCGCGAACCGATTGACCAAACCCAAAAATTCCCTGTTGCACCTTAAAGTAGAAACTCGCCCGATTACAACGGTATGTGTATTTTTTCCCTAAGCCATTCTGGTTAAGCGTTTGGAGCAGCAGAATTGCGAAAAATTTGTTGTCTTCTCATTCATTTCTTAGCTTCAAACTCACATATCTCGCGAACGGATTGACCAAACTCAAAAATTCCTGCTGCGTCTGAAAGTAGAAACTCGCCCGATTACAAAGCTATGTGAATTTTTCCCCTAGGCCAATCTGGTTAAGCGATTGGAGCAGCAGAAGTGCGAAAAATTTGTTGCCCTCTCAAACATTTCTTAGCTTCAAACTCCCATATCTCGCGAACGGATTGACCTAATCCAAAAATTCCTATTGCGTCAGAAAGTAGAAACTTGCCCGATTACAACGGTATGTGTATTTTTTCCCTAGGCCATTCTGGTTAAGCGTTTGGAGCAGCAGAAGTGCGAAAAATTTGTTGTCTTCTCAACCATTTCTTGGCTTCAAACTCCCATGTCTCAGAAACGGATTGACGTAACCCAAAAATTCCTATTGTGTCCGAAAGTAGGAACTCGTCCGGTTACAACGGTATGTGAATTTTTTCCCTAGGCCGTTCTGGTTAAGCTTTTGGACCAGCAGAAGTGCGAAAAATTTGATACCTTCTCAACCATTTCCTAGCTTCAAACTCCCATATCTCGCGAACGAATTGAACAAACCCAAAAATTCCTATTCCATCTGTAAGTAGAAACTCGTTCGATTACAACGGTATGTGTATTTTTCCCCTAGGCCATTCTGGTTAAGCGTTTGTTGCAGCAGAAGTGCGAAAAATTTGTTGTCTTCTCAAGCATTTCTTAGCTTCAAACTCCCATATCTCGCGAACGGATTGACCAAACCCAAAAATTCCCTGTTGCACCTTAAAGTAGAAACACGCCCGATTACAACGGTATGTGAATTTTTTCCCTAAGCCATTCTGGTTAAGCGTTTGGAGCAGCAGAAGTGCGAAAAATTTGATACCTTCTCAAACATTTCTTAGCTTCAAACTCCCATATCTCGCGAACGGATTGACCTAACCCAAAAATTTCTATTGCATCTGAAAGTAGAAACTCGCTCGATTACAACGGTATGTGTATTTTTTCCCTATGCCGTTCTGGTTAAGCGTTTGGAGCAGCAGAATTGCGAAAAATTTGTTGTCTTGTCAACCATTTCTTAGCTTCAAACTCACATATCTCGCGAACGGATTGACCTAACCAAAAAATTCCTATTGTGTCTGAAAGTAGAAACTCGCCCGATTACAACGGTATGTGTATTTTTTCCCTAGGCCAATCTGGTTAAGCGATTGGAGCAGCAGAGGTGCGAAAAATTTGTTGCCTCCTCAAACATTTCTTAGCTTCAAACTCCCATATCTCGCGAACGGATTGACCTAACCCAAAAATTCCTATTGTGTCTGAAAGTAGAAACTCGCCCGATTACAACGGTATGTGTATTTTTTCCCTAGGCCATTCTGGTTAAGCGTTTGGAGCAGCAGAAGTGCGAAAAATTTGATACCTTCTCAACCATTTCTTAGCTTCAAACTCCCATATCTCGCGAACGGATTGAACAAACCCAAAAATTTCTATTGCATCTGAAAGTAGAAACTCGCTCGATTACAACGGTATGTGTATTTTTTCCCTATGCCGTTCTGGTTAAGCGTTTGGAGCAGCAGAATTGCGAAAAATTTGTTGTCTTGTCAACCATTTCTTAGCTTCAAACTCACATATCTCGCGAACGGATTGACCAAACCCAAAAATTCCTGCTGCGTCTGAAAGTAGAAATTCGCCCGATTATAACGGTATGGGCATTTTTTCCCTAGGCCAATCTGGTTAAGCGATTGGAGCAGCAGAAGTGCGAAAAATTTGTTGCCTCCTCAAACATTTCTTAGCTTCAAACTCCCATATCTCGCGAACGGATTGACCTAACCCAAAAATTCCTATTGTGTCTGAAAGTAGAAACTCGCCCGATTACAACGGTATGTGTATTTTTTCCCTAGGCCAATCTGGTTAAGCGATTGGAGCAGCAGAAGTGCGAAAAATTTGTTGCCTCCTCAAACATTTCTTAGCTTAAAACTCCCATATCTCGCGAACAGATTGACCTAACCAAAAATTCCTATTGCATCTGAAATTAGAAACTCGCCCGATTACAACGATATGTGTTTTTTTCCCCTCGGACATTCTGGTTAAGTGTTTGCAGCAGCAGAATTGCGAAAAATTTGTTGTCCTCTCAACCATTTCTAAGATTCAAAGTCCCGTATCTCGCGAACCGATTGACCAAACCCAAAAATTCCCCGTTGCACCTTAAAGTAGAAACTCGCCCGATTACAACGGTATGTGTATTTTTTCCCTAAGCCATTCTGGTTAAGCGTTTGGAGCAGCAGAATTGCGAAAAATTTGTTGCCTTCTCAAACATTTCTTAGCTTCAAACTCCCATATCTCGCGAACGGATTGACCTAACCCAAAAATTCCTATTGCATCTGAAAGTAGAAACTCACACGATTACAACGGTATGTGTTTTTTTCCCCTAGGTCGTTCTGGTTAAGCGTTTGGAGCAACAGAAGTGCGAAAAATTTGTTGCCTCCTCAAACATTTCTTAGCTTCAAACTCCCATATCTCGCGAACGGATTGACCTAACCCAAAAATTCCTATTGTGTCTGAAAGTAGAAACTCGCCCGATTACAACGGTATGTGAATTTTTTCCCTAGGCCGTTCTGGTTAAGCGTTTGGAGCAGCAGAATTGCGAAAAATTTGTTGTCTTGTCAACCATTTCTTAGCTTCAAACTCCCATATCTCGCGAACGGATTGACCTAACCAAAAAATTCCTATTGCATCTGAAAGTAGAAACTCGCACGATTACAACGGTATGTGTTTTTTTCCCCTAGGTCGTTCTGGTTAAGCGTTTGGAGCAACAGAAGTGCGAAAAATTTGTTGTCTTGTCAACCATTTCTTAGCTTCAAAGTCCCATATCTCGCGAACGGATTGACCAAACCCAAAAATTCCTGCTGCGTCTGAAAGTAGAAACTCGCCCGATTATAACGGTATGTGTATTTCTTCCCTAGGCCATTCTGGTTAAGCGTTGGAGCAGCAGAAGTGCGAAAAATTTGTTGGCTTCTCAACCATTCCTTAGCTTCAAACTCCCATATCTCGCGAACAGATTCACCTAACCAAAAATTCCTATTGCATCTGAAATTAGAAACTCGCCCGATTACAACGATATGTGTTTTTTTCCCCTAGGTCGTTCTGGTTAAGCGTTTGGAGCAACAGAAGTGCGAAAAATTTGTTGTCCTGTCAACCATTTCTTAGCTTCAAAGTCCCATATCTCGCGAACGGATTGACCAAACCCGAAAATTCCTGCTGCGTCTGAAAGTAGAAACTCGCCCGATTACAACGGTGTGTGCATTTTTTCCCTCGGACATTCTGGTTAAGTGTTTGCAGCAGCAGAATTGCGAAAAATTTGTTGTCCTCTCAACCATTTCTAAGCTTCAAAGTCCCGTATCTCGCGAACCGATTGACCAAACCCAAAAATTCCCTGTTGCACCTTAAAGTAGAAACTCGCCCGATTACAACGGTATGTGTATTTTTTCCCTAAGCCATTCTGGTTAAGCGTTTGGAGCAGCAGAATTGCGAAAAATTTGTTGTCTTCTCATTCATTTCTTAGCTTCAAACTCACATATCTCGCGAACGGATTGACCAAACTCAAAAATTCCTGCTGCGTCTGAAAGTAGAAACTCGCCCGATTACAAAGCTATGTGAATTTTTCCCCTAGGCCAATCTGGTTAAGCGATTGGAGCAGCAGAAGTGCGAAAAATTTGTTGCCCTCTCAAACATTTCTTAGCTTCAAACTCCCATATCTCGCGAACGGATTGACCTAATCCAAAAATTCCTATTGCGTCAGAAAGTAGAAACTTGCGCGATTACAACGGTATGTGTATTTTTTCCCTAGGCCATTCTGGTTAAGCGTTTGGAGCAGCAGAAGTGCGAAAAATTTGTTGTCTTCTCAACCATTTCTTGGCTTCAAACTCCCATGTCTCAGAAACGGATTGACGTAACCCAAAAATTCCTATTGTGTCCGAAAGTAGGAACTCGTCCGGTTACAACGGTATGTGAATTTTTTCCCTAGGCCGTTCTGGTTAAGCTTTTGGACCAGCAGAAGTGCGAAAAATTTGATACCTTCTCAACCATTTCCTAGCTTCAAACTCCCATATCTCGCGAACGAATTGAACAAACCCAAAAATTCCTATTCCATCTGTAAGTAGAAACTCGTTCGATTACAACGGTATGTGTATTTTTCCCCTAGGCCATTCTGGTTAAGCGTTTGTTGCAGCAGAAGTGCGAAAAATTTGTTGTCTTCTCAAGCATTTCTTAGCTTCAAACTCCCATATCTCGCGAACGGATTGACCAAACCCAAAAATTCCCTGTTGCACCTTAAAGTAGAAACACGCCCGATTACAACGGTATGTGAATTTTTTCCCTAAGCCATTCTGGTTAAGCGTTTGGAGCAGCAGAAGTGCGAAAAATTTGATACCTTCTCAAACATTTCTTAGCTTCAAACTCCCATATCTCGCGAACGGATTGACCTAACCCAAAAATTTCTATTGCATCTGAAAGTAGAAACTCGCTCGATTACAACGGTATGTGTATTTTTTCCCTATGCCGTTCTGGTTAAGCGTTTGGAGCAGCAGAATTGCGAAAAATTTGTTGTCTTGTCAACCATTTCTTAGCTTCAAACTCACATATCTCGCGAACGGATTGACCTAACCAAAAAATTCCTATTGTGTCTGAAAGTAGAAACTCGCCCGATTACAACGGTATGTGTATTTTTTCCCTAGGCCAATCTGGTTAAGCGATTGGAGCAGCAGAGGTGCGAAAAATTTGTTGCCTCCTCAAACATTTCTTAGCTTCAAACTCCCATATCTCGCGAACGGATTGACCTAACCCAAAAATTCCTATTGTGTCTGAAAGTAGAAACTCGCCCGATTACAACGGTATGTGTATTTTTTCCCTAGGCCATTCTGGTTAAGCGTTTGGAGCAGCAGAAGTGCGAAAAATTTGATACCTTCTCAACCATTTCTTAGCTTCAAACTCCCATATCTCGCGAACGGATTGAACAAACCCAAAAATTTCTATTGCATCTGAAAGTAGAAACTCGCTCGATTACAACGGTATGTGTATTTTTTCCCTATGCCGTTCTGGTTAAGCGTTTGGAGCAGCAGAATTGCGAAAAATTTGTTGTCTTGTCAACCATTTCTTAGCTTCAAACTCACATATCTCGCGAACGGATTGACCAAACCCAAAAATTCCTGCTGCGTCTGAAAGTAGAAATTCGCCCGATTATAACGGTATGGGCATTTTTTCCCTAGGCCAATCTGGTTAAGCGATTGGAGCAGCAGAAGTGCGAAAAATTTGTTGCCTCCTCAAACATTTCTTAGCTTCAAACTCCCATATCTCGCGAACGGATTGACCTAACCCAAAAATTCCTATTGTGTCTGAAAGTAGAAACTCGCCCGATTACAACGGTATGTGTATTTTTTCCCTAGGCCAATCTGGTTAAGCGATTGGAGCAGCAGAAGTGCGAAAAATTTGTTGCCTCCTCAAACATTTCTTAGCTTAAAACTCCCATATCTCGCGAACAGATTGACCTAACCAAAAATTCCTATTGCATCTGAAATTAGAAACTCGCCCGATTACAACGATATGTGTTTTTTTCCCCTCGGACATTCTGGTTAAGTGTTTGCAGCAGCAGAATTGCGAAAAATTTGTTGTCCTCTCAACCATTTCTAAGATTCAAAGTCCCGTATCTCGCGAACCGATTGACCAAACCCAAAAATTCCCCGTTGCACCTTAAAGTAGAAACTCGCCCGATTACAACGGTATGTGTATTTTTTCCCTAAGCCATTCTGGTTAAGCGTTTGGAGCAGCAGAATTGCGAAAAATTTGTTGCCTTCTCAAACATTTCTTAGCTTCAAACTCCCATATCTCGCGAACGGATTGACCTAACCCAAAAATTCCTATTGCATCTGAAAGTAGAAACTCACACGATTACAACGGTATGTGTTTTTTTCCCCTAGGTCGTTCTGGTTAAGCGTTTGGAGCAACAGAAGTGCGAAAAATTTGTTGCCTCCTCAAACATTTCTTAGCTTCAAACTCCCATATCTCGCGAACGGATTGACCTAACCCAAAAATTCCTATTGTGTCTGAAAGTAGAAACTCGCCCGATTACAACGGTATGTGAATTTTTTCCCTAGGCCGTTCTGGTTAAGCGTTTGGAGCAGCAGAATTGCGAAAAATTTGTTGTCTTGTCAACCATTTCTTAGCTTCAAACTCCCATATCTCGCGAACGGATTGACCTAACCAAAAAATTCCTATTGCATCTGAAAGTAGAAACTCGCACGATTACAACGGTATGTGTTTTTTTCCCCTAGGTCGTTCTGGTTAAGCGTTTGGAGCAACAGAAGTGCGAAAAATTTGTTGTCTTGTCAACCATTTCTTAGCTTCAAAGTCCCATATCTCGCGAACGGATTGACCAAACCCAAAAATTCCTGCTGCGTCTGAAAGTAGAAACTCGCCCGATTATAACGGTATGTGTATTTCTTCCCTAGGCCATTCTGGTTAAGCGTTGGAGCAGCAGAAGTGCGAAAAATTTGTTGGCTTCTCAACCATTCCTTAGCTTCAAACTCCCATATCTCGCGAACAGATTCACCTAACCAAAAATTCCTATTGCATCTGAAATTAGAAACTCGCCCGATTACAACGATATGTGTTTTTTTCCCCTAGGTCGTTCTGGTTAAGCGTTTGGAGCAACAGAAGTGCGAAAAATTTGTTGTCCTGTCAACCATTTCTTAGCTTCAAAGTCCCATATCTCGCGAACGGATTGACCAAACCCGAAAATTCCTGCTGCGTCTGAAAGTAGAAACTCGCCCGATTACAACGGTGTGTGCATTTTTTCCCTCGGACATTCTGGTTAAGTGTTTGCAGCAGCAGAATTGCGAAAAATTTGTTGTCCTCTCAACCATTTCTAAGCTTCAAAGTCCCGTATCTCGCGAACCGATTGACCAAACCCAAAAATTCCCTGTTGCACCTTAAAGTAGAAACTCGCCCGATTACAACGGTATGTGTATTTTTTCCCTAAGCCATTCTGGTTAAGCGTTTGGAGCAGCAGAATTGCGAAAAATTTGTTGTCTTCTCATTCATTTCTTAGCTTCAAACTCACATATCTCGCGAACGGATTGACCAAACTCAAAAATTCCTGCTGCGTCTGAAAGTAGAAACTCGCCCGATTACAAAGCTATGTGAATTTTTCCCCTAGGCCAATCTGGTTAAGCGATTGGAGCAGCAGAAGTGCGAAAAATTTGTTGCCCTCTCAAACATTTCTTAGCTTCAAACTCCCATATCTCGCGAACGGATTGACCTAATCCAAAAATTCCTATTGCGTCAGAAAGTAGAAACTTGCGCGATTACAACGGTATGTGTATTTTTTCCCTAGGCCATTCTGGTTAAGCGTTTGGAGCAGCAGAAGTGCGAAAAATTTGTTGTCTTCTCAACCATTTCTTGGCTTCAAACTCCCATGTCTCAGAAACGGATTGACGTAACCCAAAAATTCCTATTGTGTCCGAAAGTAGGAACTCGTCCGGTTACAACGGTATGTGAATTTTTTCCCTAAGCCATTCTGGTTAAGCGTTTGGAGCAGCAGAATTGCGAAAAATTTGTTGTCTTCTCATTCATTTCTTAGCTTCAAACTCACATATCTCGCGAACGGATTGACCAAACTCAAAAATTCCTGCTGCGTCTGAAAGTAGAAACTCGCCCGATTACAAAGCTATGTGAATTTTTCCCCTAGGCCAATCTGGTTAAGCGATTGGAGCAGCAGAAGTGCGAAAAATTTGTTGCCCTCTCAAACATTTCTTAGCTTCAAACTCCCATATCTCGCGAACGGATTGACCTAATCCAAAAATTCCTATTGCGTCAGAAAGTAGAAACTTGCCCGATTACAACGGTATGTGTATTTCTTCCCTAGGCCATTCTGGTTAAGCGTTGGAGCAGCAGAAGTGCGAAAAATTTGTTGCCTTCTCAACCATTTCTAAGCTTCAAAGTCCCGTATCTCGCGAACCGATTGACCAAACCCAAAAATTCCCTGTTGCACCTCAAAGTAGAGACTCGCCCGATTACAACGGTATGTGTATTTTTTCCCTAAGCCATTCTCGTTAAGCGATTGGAGCAGCAGAAGTGCGAAAAATTTGTTGCCTCCTCAAACATTTCTTAGCTTAAAACTCCCATATCTCGCGAACAGATTGACCTAACCAAAAATTCCTATTGCATCTGAAATTAGAAACTCGCCCGATTACAACGATATGTGTTTTTTTCCCCTCGGACATTCTGGTTAAGTGTTTGCAGCAGCAGAATTGCGAAAAATTTGTTGTCCTCTCAACCATTTCTAAGATTCAAAGTCCCGTATCTCGCGAACCGATTGACCAAACCCAAAAATTCCCTGTTGCACCTTAAAGTAGAAACTCGCCCGATTACAACGGTATGTGTATTTTTTCCCTAAGCCATTCTGGTTAAGCGTTTGGAGCAGCAGAATTGCGAAAAATTTGTTGTCTTCTCATTTATTTCTTAGCTTCAAACTCACATATCTCGCGAACGGATTGACCAAACTCAAAAATTCCTGCTGCGTCTGAAAGTAGAAACCCGCCCGATTACAACGGTATGTGTATTTTTCCCCTAGGCCAATCTGGTTAAGCGATTGGAGCAGCAGAAGTGCGAAAAATTTGTTGCCCTCTCAAACATTTCTTAGCTTCAAACTCCCATATCTCGCGAACGGATTGACCTAATCCAAAAATACCTATTGCGTCTGAAAGTAGAAACTCGCCCGATTACAACGGTATGTGTATTTTTTCCCTAGGCCATTCTGGTTAAGCGTTTGGAGCAGCAGAAGTGCGAAAAATTTGGTGTCTTCTCAACCATTTCTTGGCTTCAAACTCCCATGTCTCAGAAACGGATTGACGTAACCCAAAAATTCCTATTGTGTCCGAAAGTAGAAACTCGTCCGGTTACAACGGTATGTGAATTTTTTCCCTAGGCCGTTCTGGTTAAGCTTTTGGACCAGCAGAAGTGCGAAAAATTTGATACCTTCTCAACCATTTCTTAGCTTCAATCTCCCATATCTCGCGAACGGATTGAACAAACCCAAAAATTCCTATTCCATCTGTAAGTAGAAACTCGCTCGATTACAACGGTATGTGTATTTTTTCCCTATGCCGTTCTGGTTAAGCGTTTGGAGCAGCAGAATTGCGAAAAATTTGTTGTCTTGTCAACCATTTCTTAGCTTCAAACTCCCATATCTCGCGAACGGATTGACCTAACCAAAAAATTCCTATTGCATCTGAAAGTAGAAACTCGCACGATTACAACGGTATGTGTTTTTTTCCCCTAGGTCGTTCTGGTTAAGCGTTTGGAGCAACAGAAGTGCGAAAAATTTGTTGTCTTGTCAACCATTTCTTAGCTTCAAAGTCCCATATCTCGCGAACGGATTGACCAAACCCAAAAATTCCTGCTGCGTCTGAAAGTAGAAACTCGCCCGATTATAACGGTATGTGTATTTCTTCCCTAGGCCATTCTGGTTAAGCGTTGGAGCAGCAGAAGTGCGAAAAATTTGTTGGCTTCTCAACCATTCCTTAGCTTCAAACTCCCATATCTCGCGAACAGATTCACCTAACCAAAAATTCCTATTGCATCTGAAATTAGAAACTCGCCCGATTACAACGATATGTGTTTTTTTCCCCTAGGTCGTTCTGGTTAAGCGTTTGGAGCAACAGAAGTGCGAAAAATTTGTTGTCCTGTCAACCATTTCTTAGCTTCAAAGTCCCATATCTCGCGAACGGATTGACCAAACCCGAAAATTCCTGCTGCGTCTGAAAGTAGAAACTCGCCCGATTACAACGGTGTGTGCATTTTTTCCCTCGGACATTCTGGTTAAGTGTTTGCAGCAGCAGAATTGCGAAAAATTTGTTGTCCTCTCAACCATTTCTAAGCTTCAAAGTCCCGTATCTCGCGAACCGATTGACCAAACCCAAAAATTCCCTGTTGCACCTTAAAGTAGAAACTCGCCCGATTACAACGGTATGTGTATTTTTTCCCTAAGCCATTCTGGTTAAGCGTTTGGAGCAGCAGAATTGCGAAAAATTTGTTGTCTTCTCATTCATTTCTTAGCTTCAAACTCACATATCTCGCGAACGGATTGACCAAACTCAAAAATTCCTGCTGCGTCTGAAAGTAGAAACTCGCCCGATTACAAAGCTATGTGAATTTTTCCCCTAGGCCAATCTGGTTAAGCGATTGGAGCAGCAGAAGTGCGAAAAATTTGTTGCCCTCTCAAACATTTCTTAGCTTCAAACTCCCATATCTCGCGAACGGATTGACCTAATCCAAAAATTCCTATTGCGTCAGAAAGTAGAAACTTGCCCGATTACAACGGTATGTGTATTTTTTCCCTAGGCCATTCTGGTTAAGCGTTTGGAGCAGCAGAAGTGCGAAAAATTTGTTGTCTTCTCAACCATTTCTTGGCTTCAAACTCCCATGTCTCAGAAACGGATTGACGTAACCCAAAAATTCCTATTGTGTCCGAAAGTAGGAACTCGTCCGGTTACAACGGTATGTGAATTTTTTCCCTAGGCCGTTCTGGTTAAGCGATTGGAGCAGCAGAAGTGCGAAAAATTTGTTGCCTCCTCAAACATTTCTTAGCTTAAAACTCCCATATCTCGCGAACAGATTGACCTAACCAAAAATTCCTATTGCATCTGAAATTAGAAACTCGCCCGATTACAACGATATGTGTTTTTTTCCCCTCGGACATTCTGGTTAAGTGTTTGCAGCAGCAGAATTGCGAAAAATTTGTTGTCCTCTCAACCATTTCTAAGATTCAAAGTCCCGTATCTCGCGAACCGATTGACCAAACCCAAAAATTCCCGGTTGCACCTTAAAGTAGAAACTCGCCCGATTACAACGGTATGTGTATTTTTTCCCTAAGCCATTCTGGTTAAGCGTTTGGAGCAGCAGAATTGCGAAAAATTTGTTGTCTTCTCATTTATTTCTTAGCTTCAAACTCACATATCTCGCGAACGGATTGACCAAACTCAAAAATTCCTGCTGCGTCTGAAAGTAGAAACCCGCCCGATTACAACGGTATGTGTATTTTTCCCCTAGGCCAATCTGGTTAAGCGATTGGAGCAGCAGAAGTGCGAAAAATTTGTTGCCTTCTCAAACATTTCTTAGCTTCAAACTCCCATATCTCGCGAACGGATTGACCTAATCCAAAAATTCCTATTGCGTCTGAAAGTAGAAACTCGCCCGATTACAACGGTATGTGTATTTTTTCCCTAGGCCATTCTGGTTAAGCGTTTGGAGCAGCAGAAGTGCGAAAAATTTGGTGTCTTCTCAACCATTTCTTGGCTTCAAACTCCCATGTCTCAGAAACGGATTGACGTAACCCAAAAATTCCTATTGTGTCCGAAAGTAGAAACTCGTCCGGTTACAACGGTATGTGAATTTTTTCCCTAGGCCGTTCTGGTTAAGCTTTTGGACCAGCAGAAGTGCGAAAAATTTGATACCTTCTCAACCATTTCTTAGCTTCAATCTCCCATATCTCGCGAACGGATTGAACAAACCCAAAAATTCCTATTCCATCTGTAAGTAGAAACTCGCTCGATTACAACGGTATGTGTATTTTTTCCCTATGCCGTTCTGGTTAAGCGTTTGGAGCAGCAGAATTGCGAAAAATTTGTTGTCTTGTCAACCATTTCTTTGCTTCAAACTCCCATATCTCGCGAACGGATTGACCTAACCAAAAAATTCCTATTGCATCTGAAAGTAGAAACTCGCACGATTACAACGGTATGTGTTTTTTCCCCCTAGGTCGTTCTGGTTAAGCGTTTGGAGCAACAGAAGTGCGAAAAATTTGTTGTCTTGTCAACCATTTCTTAGCTTCAAAGTCCCATATCTCGCGAACGGATTGACCAAACCCAAAAATTCCTGCTGCGTCTGAAAGTAGAAACTCGCCCGATTATAACGGTATGTGTATTTCTTCCCTAGGCCATTCTGGTTAAGCGTTGGAGCAGCAGAAGTGCGAAAAATTTGTTGGCTTCTCAACCATTCCTTAGCTTCAAACTCCCATATCTCGCGAACAGATTGACCTAACCAAAAATTCCTATTGCATCCGAAATTAGAAACTCGCCCGATTACAACGATATGTGTTTTTTTCCCCTAGGTCGTTCTGGTTAAGCGTTTGGAGCAACAGAAGTGCGAAAAATTTGTTGTCCTGTCAACCATTTCTTAGCTTCAAAGTCCCATATCTCGCGAACGGATTGACCAAACCCGAAAATTCCTGCTGCGTCTGAAAGTAGAAACTCGCCCGATTACAACGGTATGTGCATTTTTTCCCTCGGACATTCTGGTTAAGTGTTTGCAGCAGCAGAATTGCGAAAAATTTGTTGTCCTCTCAACCATTTCTAAGCTTCAAAGTCCCGTATCTCGCGAACCGATTGACCAAACCCAAAAATTCCCTGTTGCACCTTAAAGTAGAAACTCGCCCGATTACAACGGTATGTGTATTTTTTCCCTAAGCCATTCTGGTTAAGCGTTTGGAGCAGCAGAATTGCGAAAAATTTGTTGTCTTCTCATTCATTTCTTAGCTTCAAACTCACATATCTCGCGAACGGATTGACCAAACTCAAAAATTCCTGCTGCGTCTGAAAGTAGAAACTCGCCCGATTACAAAGCTATGTGAATTTTTCCCCTAGGCCAATCTGGTTAAGCGATTGGAGCAGCAGAAGTGCGAAAAATTTGTTGCCCTCTCAAACATTTCTTAGCTTCAAACTCCCATATCTCGCGAACGGATTGACCTAATCCAAAAATTCCTATTGCGTCAGAAAGTAGAAACTTGCCCGATTACAACGGTATGTGTATTTTTTCCCTAGGTCATTCTGGTTAAGCGTTTGGAGCAGCAGAAGTGCGAAAAATTTGTTGTCTTCTCAACCATTTCTTGGCTTCAAACTCCCATGTCTCAGAAACGGATTGACGTAACCCAAAAATTCCTATTGTGTCCGAAAGTAGGAACTCGTCCGGTTACAACGGTATGTGAATTTTTTCCCTAGGCCGTTCTGGTTAAGCTTTTGGACCAGCAGAAGTGCGAAAAATTTGATACCTTCTCAACCATTTCCTAGCTTCAAACTCCCATATCTCGCGAACGAATTGAACAAACCCAAAAATTCCTATTCCATCTGTAAGTAGAAACTCGCTCGATTACAACGGTATGTGTATTTTTCCCCTAGGCCATTCTGGTTAAGCGTTTGTTGCAGCAGAAGTGCGAAAAATTTGTTGTCTTCTCAAGCATTTCTTAGCTTCAAACTCCCATATCTCGCGAACGGATTGACCAAACCCAAAAATTCCCTGTTGCACCTTAAAGTAGAAACACGCCCGATTACAACGGTATGTGAATTTTTTCCCTAAGCCATTCTGGTTAAGCGTTTGGAGCAGCAGAAGTGCGAAAAATTTGATACCTTCTCAAACATTTCTTAGCTTCAAACTCCCATATCTCGCGAACGGATTGACCTAACCCAAAAATTTCTATTGCATCTGAAAGTAGAAACTCGCTCGATTACAACGGTATGTGTATTTTTTCCCTATGCCGTTCTGGTTAAGCGTTTGGAGCAGCAGAATTGCGAAAAATTTGTTGTCTTGTCAACCATTTCTTAGCTTCAAACTCACATATCTCGCGAACGGATTGACCTAACCAAAAAATTCCTATTGTGTCTGAAAGTAGAAACTCGCCCGATTACAACGGTATGTGTATTTTTTCCCTAGGCCAATCTGGTTAAGCGATTGGAGCAGCAGAGGTGCGAAAAATTTGTTGCCTCCTCAAACATTTCTTAGCTTCAAACTCCCATATCTCGCGAACGGATTGACCTAACCCAAAAATTCCTATTGTGTCTGAAAGTAGAAACTCGCCCGATTACAACGGTATGTGTATTTTTTCCCTAGGCCATTCTGGTTAAGCGTTTGGAGCAGCAGAAGTGCGAAAAATTTGATACCTTCTCAACCATTTCTTAGCTTCAAACTCCCATATCTCGCGAACGGATTGAACAAACCCAAAAATTTCTATTGCATCTGAAAGTAGAAACTCGCACGATTACAACGGTATGTGTATTTTTTCCCTATGCCGTTCTGGTTAAGCGTTTGGAGCAGCAGAATTGCGAAAAATTTGTTGTCTTCTCAACTATTTCTTAGCTTCAAACTCACATATCTCGCGAACGGATTGACCAATCCCAAAAATTCCTGCTGCGTCTGAAAGTAGAAACTCGCCCGATTACAACGGTATGTGTATTTTTCCCCTAGGCCAATCTGGTTAAGCGATTGGAGCAGCAGAAGTGCGAAAAATTTGTTGCCTTCTCAAACATTTATTAGCTTCGAACTCCCATATCTCGCGAACGGATTGACCTAATCCAAAAATTCCTATTGCGTCTGAAAGTAGAAACTCGCCCGATTACAACGGTATGTGTATTTTTTCCCTATGCCGTTCTGGTTAAGCGTTTGGAGCAGCAGAATTGCGAAAAATTTGTTGTCTTGTCAACCATTTCTTAGCTTCAAACTCACATATCTCGCGAACGGATTGACCAAACCCAAAAATTCCTGCTGCGTCTGAAAGTAGAAATTCGCCCGATTATAACGGTATGGGCATTTTTTCCCTAGGCCAATCTGGTTAAGCGATTGGAGCAGCAGAAGTGCGAAAAATTTGTTGCCTCCTCAAACATTTCTTAGCTTCAAACTCCCATATCTCGCGAACGGATTGTCCTAACCCAAAAATTCCTATTGTGTCTGAAAGTAGAAACTCGCCCGATTACAACGGTATGTGTATTTTTTCCCTAGGCCAATCTGGTTAAGCGATTGGAGCAGCAGAAGTGCGAAAAATTTGTTGCCTCCTCAAACATTTCTTAGCTTAAAACTCCCATATCTCGCGAACAGATTGACCTAACCAAAAATTCCTATTGCATCTGAAATTAGAAACTCGCCCGATTACAACGATATGTGTTTTTTTCCCCTCGGACATTCTGGTTAAGTGTTTGCAGCAGCAGAATTGCGAAAAATTTGTTGTCCTCTCAACCATTTCTAAGATTCAAAGTCCCGTATCTCGCGAACCGATTGACCAAACCCAAAAATTCCCTGTTGCACCTTAAAGTAGAAACTCGCCCGATTACAACGGTATGTGTATTTTTTCCCTAAGCCATTCTGGTTAAGCGTTTGGAGCAGCAGAATTGCGAAAAATTTGTTGCCTTCTCAAACATTTCTTAGCTTCAAACTCCCATATCTCGCGAACGGATTGACCTAACCCAAAAATTCCTATTGCATCTGAAAGTAGAAACTCGCACGATTACAACGGTATGTGTTTTTTTCCCCTAGGTCGTTCTGGTTAAGCGTTTGGAGCAACAGAAGTGCGAAAAATTTGTTGTCTTGTCAACCATTTCTTAGCTTCAAAGTCCCATATCTCGCGAACGGATTGACCAAACCCAAAAATTCCTGCTGCGTCTGAAAGTAGAAACTCGCCCGATTATAACGGTATGTGTATTTCTTCCCTAGGCCATTCTGGTTAAGCGTTGGAGCAGCAGAAGTGCGAAAAATTTGTTGGCTTCTCAACCATTCCTTAGCTTCAAACTCCCATATCTCGCGAACAGATTGACCTAACCAAAAATTCCTATTGCATCTGAAATTAGAAACTCGCCCGATTACAACGATATGTGTTTTTTTCCCCTAGGTCGTTCTGGTTAAGCGTTTGGAGCAACAGAAGTGCGAAAAATTTGTTGGCTTCTCAACCATTCCTTAGCTTCAAACTCCCATATCTTGCGAACGGATTGAAATAACCCAAAAATTCCTATTGAATCTGAAAGTAGAAACTCGCCCTATTACAACGGTATGTGTATTTTTCCCCTAGGCCAATCTGGTTTAGCGTTTGGAGCAGCAGAATTGCGAAAAATTTGTTGTCTTCTCAACTATTTCTTAGCTTCAAACGACCATATCTCGCTAACGGATTGAACAAACCCAAAAATTCCTGCTGCGTCTGAAAGTAGAAACTCGCCCGATTACAACGGTATGTGTATTTTTTCCCTAGGCCATTCTCGTTAAGCGATTGGAGCAGCAGAATTGCGAAAAATTTGTTGCCTTCTCAACCATTTCTTAGCTTCAAACTCCCATATCTCGCGAACAGATTGACCTAACCAAAAATTCATATTGCATCTGAAATTAGAAACTCGCCCGATTACAACGATATGTGTTTTTTTCCCCTAGGTCGTTCTGGTTAAGCGTTTGGAGCAACAGAAGTGCGAAAAATTTGTTGTCTTGTCAACCATTTCTTAGCTTCAAAGTCCCATATCTCGCGAACGGATTGACCAAACCCAAAAATTCCTGCTGCGTCTGAAAATAGAAACTCGCCCGATTACAACGGTATGTGGATTTTTTCCCTCGGACATTCTGGTTAAGTGTTTGCAGCAGCAAAATTGCGAAAAATTTGTTGTCCTCTCAACCATTTCTAAGCTTCAAAGTCCCGTATCTCGCGAACCGATTGACCAAACCCAAAAATTCCCTGTTGCACCTTAAAGTAGAAACTCGCCCGATTACAACGGTATGTGTATTTTTTCCCTAAGCCATTCTGGTTAAGCGTTTGGAGCAGCAGAATTGCGAAAAATTTGTTGTCTACTCATTTATTTCTTAGCTTCAAACTCACATATCTCGCGAACGGATTGACCAAACTCAAAAATTCCTGCTGCGTCTGAAAGTAGAAACTCGCCCGATTACAACGGTATGTGTATTTTTTCCCTAGGCCAATCTGGTTAAGCGATTGGAGCAGCAGAAGTGCGAAAAATTTGTTGCCTCCTCAAACATTTCTTAGCTTCAAACTCCCATATCTCGCGAACAGATTGACCTAACCCAAAAATTCCTATTGCATCTGAAAATAGAAACTCGCCCGATTACAACGGTCGGTGTATTTTTCCCCTAGGCCATTCTGGTTAAGCGTTTGGAGCAGCAGGAGTGCGAGAAACTTGTTGTCTTCTCAACTATTTCTTAGCTTCAAACTCACATATCTCGCGAACGGATTGACCAATCCCAAAAATTCCTGCTGCGTCTGAAAGTAGAAACTCGCCCGATTACAACGGTATGTGTATTTTTCCCCTAGGCCAATCTGGTTAAGCGATTGGAGCAGCAGAAGTGCGAGAAATTTGTTGCCTTCTCAAACATTTATTAGCTTCGAACTCCCATATCTCGCGAACGGATTGACCTAATCCAAAAATTCCTATTGCGTCTGAAAGTAGAAACTCGCCCGATTACAACGGTATGTGTATTTTTCCCCTAGGTCGTTCTGGTTAAGCGTTTGGAGCAACAGAATTGCGAAAAATTTGTTGTCCTCTCAACCATTTCTTAGATTCAAAGTCCCGTATCTCGCGAACCGATGGACCAAACCCAAAAATTCCTGTTGCGCCTGAAAGTAGAAACCCGCCCGATTACAACGGTATGTGTATTTTTCCCCTAGGGCATTCTGGTTAAGCGATTGGAGCAGCAGAAGTGCGAAAAATTTGTTGTCATGTCAACCATATCTTACCTTCAAAGTCCCATATCTCGCGAACGGATTGATCAAACCCAAAAATTCCTGCTGCGTCTGAAAGTAGAAACTCGCCCGATTACAACGGTATGTGTATTTTTTCCCTAGGCCACTCTGGTTAAGCGATTGTAGCAGCGGAAGTGAGTAAAATTTGTTGTCTTGTCAACCATTTCTTAGCTTCAAATTCCCATATCTCGCTAACGGATTGACCTAACACAAATGTTCCTATTGAGTCTGAAAGTAGAAACTCGCCCGATTACAACGGTATGTGTATTTTTCCCCTAGGTCGTTCTGGTTAAGCGTTTGGAGCAACAGAAGTGCGAAAAATTTGTTGTCTTCTCAACCATTTCATAGCTTCAAACTCCCATATCTCACGAACGGATTGTCCTAACCCAAAAAGTCCTGCTGCGTCTCAAAGTAGAAACTAGCCCGATTGCAACGGTATGTGTATTTTTCCCCTAGGCCATTCTGGTTAAGCGACTGGACCAGCAGAAGTGCGAAAAATTTGATAACTTCTCAAACATTTCTTAGCTTCAAACTCCCATATCTCGCGAACAGATTGACTTAACCCAAAAATTCCTATTGCATCTGAATGTAGAAACTCGCCCGACTACAACGGTATGTGTAGTTTTCCTTAGGCCATTCTGGTTAAGCGTTTGGAGCAGCAGAAGTGTGAAATATTTGTTGTCTTCTCAACCATTTCTTAGCTTCAAACTCCCATATCTCGCGAACGGATTGACCTAACCCAACAATTCCTAATGCATCTGAAAGTAGAAACACGCCAGATTACAACGGTATGTGTATTTTTCCCTAGGCCAATCTGGTTAAGCGATTGGAGCAGCAGAATTGCGAAAAATTTGTTGCCGTCTCAAACATTTCTTAGCTTCAAACTCCCATATCTCGCGAACAGATAGACCTATCCCGAAAATTCCTATTGCATCTGAAAGTAGAAACTAGCCGGATTGCAACGGTATGTGTATTTTTCCCCTAGGCCCTTCTGGTTAAGCGACTGGAGCAGCAGCAATGCTAAAAATTTGTTGTCTTGTCAACCATTTCTTAGCTTCAAACTCCCATATCTCGCGAACGGATTGACCTATCCCGAAAATTCCTATTGCATCTGAAAGTAGACACTAGCCCGATTGCAACGGTATGTGTATTTTGCCCCTAGACCATTCTGCTTAAGCGACTGGAGCAGCAGAAGTGCTAAAAATTTGTTGTCTTGTCAACCATTTCTTAGCTTCAAACTCCCATATCTCGCGAACGGATTGTCCTAACACAAAAATTCCTATTGCGTCTGAAAGTAGAAACTCGCCCGGTTACAACGATATGTGTATTTTTTCCCTAGGCCATTCTGGTTAAGCTTTTGTACCAGCAGAAGTGCGAAAAATTTGATACCTTCTCAAACATTTCTTGGCTTCAAACTCCCATATCTCGCGAACGGATTGACCTAACCCAAAAATTCCTATTGCATCTGAAAGTAGAAACTCGCTCGATTACAACGGTATGTGTATTTTTTCCCTATGCCGTTCTGGTTAAGCGTTTGGAGCAGCAGAATTGCGAAAAATTTGTTGCCTTCTCAAACATTTCTTGGCTTCAAACTCCCATATCTCGCGAACGGATTGACCTAACCCAAAAATTCCTGCTGCGTCTGAAAGTAGAAACTCGCCCGATTACAACGGTATGTGTTTTTTTCCCCTAGGCCATTCTGGTTAAGCGTTTGGAGCAGCAGAAGTGCTAAAAATTTGTTGTCTTGTCAACCATTTCTTAGCTTCAAACTCCCATATCTCGCGAACGGATTGACCTAACCCAAAAATTCCTATTGCGTCTGAAAGTAGAAACTCGTCCGGTTACAACGATATGTGTATTTTTTCCCTAGGCCATTCTGGTTAAGCTTTTGTACCAGCAGAAGTGCGAAAAATTTGATACCTTCTCAAACATTTCTTAGCTTCAAACTCCCATATCTCGCGAACAGATTGACTTAACCCAAAAATTCCTATTGCATCTGAATGTAGAAACTCGCCCGACTACAACGGTATGTGTAGTTTTCCCCCTGGCCATTCTGGTTTAGCGTTTGGAGCAGCAGAATTGTGAAAAATTTGTTGTCTTCTCAACCATTTCTTAGCTTCAAACTCCCATATCTCGCGAACGGATTGACCTAACCCAAAAATTCCTATTGCATCTGAAAGTAGAAACACGCCAGATTACAACGGTATGTGTATTTTTTCCCTAGGCCAACCTGGTTAAGCGATTGGAGCAGCAGAATTGCGAAAAATTTGTTGCCGTCTCAAACATTTCTTAGCTTCAAACTCCCATATCTCGCGAACAGATAGACCTATCCCGAAAATTCCTATTGCATCTGAAAGTAGAAACTAGCCCGATTGCAACGGTATGTGTATTTTTCCCCTAGGCCATTCTGGTTAAGCGACTGGACCAGCAGAAGTGCGAAAAATTTGATACCTTCTCAAACATTTCTTAGCTTCAAACTCCCATATCTCGCGAACAGATTGACTTAACCCAAAAATTCCTATTGCATCTGAATGTAGAAACTCGCCCGACTACAACGGTATGTGTAGTTTTCCTTAGGCCATGCTGGTTAAGCGTTTGGAGCAGCAGAAGTGTGAGATATTTGTTGTCTTCTCAACCATTTCTTAGCTTCAAACTCCAATATCTCGCGAACGGATTGACCTAACCCAAAAATTCCTAATGCATCTGAAAGTAGAAACACGCCAGATTACAACGGTATGTGTATTTTTTCCCTAGGCCAATCTGGTTAAGCGATTGGAGCAGCAGAATTGCGAAAAATTTGTTGCCGTCTCAAACATTTCTTAGCTTCAAACTCCCATATCTCGCGAACAGATAGACCTATCTCGAAAATTCCTATTGCATCTGAAAGTAGAAACTAGCCCGATAGCAACGGTATGTGTATTTTTACCCTAGGCCCTTCTGGTTAAGCGACTGGGCAGCAGAAATGCTAAAAATTTGTTGTCTTGTCAACCATTTCTTAGCTTCAAACTGCCATATCTCGCGAACGGATTGACCTAACCCAAAAATTCCTATTGCATCTGAAAGTAGAAACTCGCCCGATTACAACGGTATGTGTATTTTTCCCCTAGGCCATTCTGGTTAAGCGTTTGCAGCAGCAGAAGTGCGAAAAATTTGTTGTCTTCTCAACTATTTCTTAGCTTCAAACTCACATATCTCGCGAACGGATTGACCAAACCCAGAAATTCCTGCTGCGTCTCGAAAGTAGAAACTCGCCCGATTACATCGGTATGTGTATTTTTTCCCTACGCCGTTCTGGTTAAGCGTTTGGAGCAGCAGAATTGCGAAAAATTTGTTGCCTTGTCAACCATTTCTTAGCTTCAAAGTCCCATTTCTCGCGAACGGATTGACCAAACCCAAAAATTCCTGCTGCGTCTGAAAGTAGAAACTCGCACGATTACAACGGTATGTGTATTTTTCCCCTAGGCCATTCTGGTTAAGCGTTTGCAGCAGCAGAAGTGCGAAAAATTTGTTGCCTTCTCAAACACTTCTTAGCTTCAAACTCCCATATCTCGCGAACGGATTGACCTAACCCAAAAATTCCTATTGCGTCTGAAAGTAGAAACTCGTCCGGTTACAACGATATGTGTATTTTTTCCCTAGGCCATTCTGGTTAAGCTTTTGTACCAGCAGAAGTGCGAAAAATTTGATACCTTCTCAAACATTTCTTAGCTTCAAACTCCCATATCTCGCGAACGGATTGACCTAACCCAAAAATTTCTATTGCATCTGAAAGTAGAAACTCGCTCGATTACAACGGTATGTGTATTTTTTCCCTATGCCGTTCTGGTTAAGCGTTTGGAGCAGCAGAATTGCGAAAAACTTGTTGTCTTGTCAACCATTTCTTAGCTTCAAACTCACATATCTCGCGAACGGATTGACCAAACCCAAAAATTCCTGCTGCGTCTGAAAGTAGAAACTCGCCCGATTACAACGGTATGTGTATTTTTCCCCTAGGCCAATCTGGTTAAGCGATTGGAGCAGCAGAAGTGCGAAAAATTTGTTGCCTCCTCAAACATTTCTTAGCTTCAAACTCCCATATCTCGCGAACGGATTGACCTAACCCAAAAATTCCTATTGTGTCTGAAAGTAGAAACTCGCCCGATTACAACGGTATGTGTATTTTTTCCCTAGGCCATTCTGGTTAAGCGTTTGGAGCAGCAGAAGTGCGAAAAATTTGTTGTCTTCTCAACAATTTCATAGCTTCAAACTCCCATATCTCGCGAACGGATTGACCAAACCCAAAAATTCCCTGTTGCACCTTAAAGTAGAAACTCGCCCGATTACAACGGTATGTGTATTTTTCCCCTAGGCCAATCTGGTTAAGCGATTGGAGCAGCAGAAGTGCGAAAAATTTGTTGCCTCCTCAAACATTTCTTAGCTTCAAACTCCCATATCTCGCGAACGGATTGACCTAACCCAAAAATTCCTATTGTGTCAGAAAGTAGAAACTCGCCCGATTACAACGGTATGTGTATTTTTTCCCTAGGCCATTCTGGTTAAGCGTTTGTAGCAGCAGAAGTGCGAAAAATTTGTTGTCTTCTCAACCATTTCATGGCTTCAAACTCCCATATCTCGCGAACGGATTGACCTAACCCAAAAATTCCTATTGCATCTGAAAGTAGAAACTCGCTCGATTACAACGGTATGTGTATTTTTTCCCTATGGCGTTCTGGTTAAGCGTTTGGAGCAGCAGAATTGCGAAAAATTTGTTGTCTTGTCAACCATTTCTTAGATTCAAAGTCCCATTTCTCGCGAACGGATTGACCAAACCCAATAATTCCTGCTGCGTCTGAATGTAGAAACTAGCCCGATTACAACGGTATGTGTATTTTTCCCCTAGGCCATTCTGATTAAGCGTTTGGAGCAACAGAATTGCGAAAAATTTGTTGTCCTCTCAACCATTTCTTAGATTCAAAGTCCCGTATCTCGCGAACCGATGGACCAAACCCAAAAATTCCTGTTGCGCCTGAAAGTAGAAACTCGCCCGATTACAACGGTATGTGTATTTTTCCCCTAGGGCATTCTGGTTAAGCGATTGGAGCAGCAGAAGTGCGAAAAATTTGTTGTCATGTCAACCATTTCTTACCTTCAAAGTCCCATATCCCCGCGAACGGATTGATCAAACCCAAAAATTCCTGCTGCGTCTGAAAGTAGAAACTCGCCCGATTACATCGGTATGTGTATTTTTCCCCTAGGGCATTCTGGTTAAGCGATTGGAGCAGCAGAAGTGCGAAAAATTTGTTGTCATGTGAACCATTTCTTACCTTCAAAGTCCCATATCTCGCGAACGGATTGATCAAACCCAAAAATTCCTGCTGCGTCTGAAAGTAGAAACTCGCACGATTACAACGGTATGTGTATTTTTCCCCTAGGCCATTCTGGTTAAGCGTTTGCAGCAGCAGAAGTGCGAAAAATTTTTGCCTTCTCAAACACTTCTTAGCTTCAAACTCCCATATCTCGCGAACGGATTGACCTAACCCAAAAATTCCTATTGCGTCTGAAAGTAGAAACCCGTCCGGTTACAACGATATGTGTATTTTTTCCCTAGGTCATTCTGGTTAAGCTTTTGTACCAGCAGAAGTGCGAAAAATTTGATACCTTCTCAAACATTTCTTGGCTTCAAACTCCCATATCTCGCGAACGGATTGACCTAACCCAAAAATTTCTATTGCATCTGAAAGTAGAAACTCGCTCGATTACAACGGTATGTGTATTTTTTCCCTATGCCGTTCTGGTTAAGCGTTTGGAGCAGCAGAATTGCGAAAAACTTGTTGTCTTGCCAACCATTTCTTAGCTTCAAACTCACATATCTCGCGAACGGATTGACATAACCCAAAAATACCTATTGCATCTGAAAGTGGAAACTCGCCCGATTACAACGGTATGTGTATTTTTTCCCTAGGTCACTCTGGTTAAGCGATTGTAGCAGCGGAAGTGCGAAAAATTTGTTGCCTCCTCAAACATTTCTTAGCTTCAAACTCCCATATCTCGCGAACGGATTGACCTAACCCAAAAATTTCTATTGCATCTGAAAGTAGAAACTCGCTCGATTACAACGGTATGTGTATTTTTTCCCTAGGCCATTCTGGTTAAGCGTTTGGAGCAGCAGAAGTGCGAAAAATTTGTTGTCTTCTCAACAATTTCATAGCTTCAAACTCCCATATCTCGCGAACGGATTGACCAAACCCAAAAATTCCCTGTTGCACCTTAAAGTAGAAACTCGCCCGATTACAACGGTATGTGTATTTTTCCCCTAGGCCATTCTGGTTAAGCGTTTGCAGCAGCAGAAGTGCGAAAAATTTGTTGCCTTCTCAAACACTTCTTAGCTTCAAACTCCCATATCTCGCGAACGGATTGACCTAACCCAAAAATTCCTATTGCGTCTGAAAGTAGAAACTCGTCCGGTTATAACGATATGTGTATTTTTTCCCTAGGCCATTCTGGTTAAGCTTTTGTACCAGCAGAAGTGCGAAAAATTTGATACCTTCTCAAACATTTCTTAGCTTCAAACTCCCATATCTCGCGAACGGATTGACCTAACCCAAAAATTTCTATTGCATCTGAAAGTAGAAACTCGCTCGATTACAACGGTATGTGTATTTTTTCCCTATGCCATTCTGGTTAAGCGTTTGGAGCAGCAGAATTGCGAAAAACTTGTTGTCTTGTCAACCATTTCTTAGCTTCAAACTCACATATCTCGCGAACGGATTGACCAAACCCAAAAATTCCTGCTGCGTCTGAAAGTAGAAACTCGCCCGATTACAACGGTATGTGTATTTTTCCCCTAGGCCAATCTGGTTAAGCGATTGGAGCAGCAGAAGTGCGAAAAATTTGTTGCCTCCTCAAACATTTCTTAGCTTCAAACTCCCATATCTCGCGAACGGATTGACCTAACCCAAAAATTCCTATTGTGTCTGAAAGTAGAAACTCGCCCGATTACAACGGTATGTGTATTTTTTCCCTAGGCCATTCTGGTTAAGCGTTTGTAGCAGCAGAAGTGCGAAAAATTTGTTGTCTTCTCAACCATTTCATGGCTTCAAACTCCCATATCTCGCGAACGGATTGACCTAACCCAAAAATTCCTATTGCATCTGAAAGTAGAAACTCGCTCGATTACAACGGTATGTGTATTTTTTCCCTATGGCGTTCTGGTTAAGCGTTTGGAGCAGCAGAATTGCGAAAAATTTGTTGTCTTGTCAACCATTTCTTAGATTCAAAGTCCCATTTCTCGCGAACGGATTGACCAAACCCAATAATTCCTGCTGCGTCTGAAAGTAGAAACTAGCCCGATTACAACGGTATGTGTATTTTGCCCCTAGGCCATTCTGATTAAGCGTTTGGAGCAACAGAATTGCGAAAAATTTGTTGTCCTCTCAACCATTTCTTAGATTCAAAGTCCCGTATCTCGCGAACCGATGGACCAAACCCAAAAATTCCTGTTGCGCCTGAAAGTAGAAACTCGCCCGATTACAACGGTATGTGTATTTTTCCCCTAGGGCATTCTGGTTAAGCGATTGGAGCAGCAGAAGTGCGAAAAATTTGTTGTCATGTCAACCATTTCTTACCTTCAAAGTCCCATATCCCCGCGAACGGATTGATCAAACCCAAAAATTCCTGCTGCGTCTGAAAGTAGAAACTCGCCCGATTACATCGGTATGTGTATTTTTCCCCTAGGGCATTCTGGTTAAGCGATTGGAGCAGCAGAAGTGCGAAAAATTTGTTGTCATGTGAACCATTTCTTACCTTCAAAGTCCCATATCTCGCGAACGGATTGATCAAACCCAAAAATTCCTGCTGCGTCTGAAAGTAGAAACTCGCACGATTACAACGGTATGTGTATTTTTCCCCTAGGCCATTCTGGTTAAGCGTTTGCAGCAGCAGAAGTGCGAAAAATTTTTGCCTTCTCAAACACTTCTTAGCTTCAAACTCCCATATCTCGCGAACGGATTGACCTAACCCAAAAATTCCTATTGCGTCTGAAAGTAGAAACCCGTCCGGTTACAACGATATGTGTATTTTTTCCCTAGGTCATTCTGGTTAAGCTTTTGTACCAGCAGAAGTGCGAAAAATTTGATACCTTCTCAAACATTTCTTGGCTTCAAACTCCCATATCTCGCGAACGGATTGACCTAACCCAAAAATTTCTATTGCATCTGAAAGTAGAAACTCGCTCGATTACAACGGTATGTGTATTTTTTCCCTATGCCGTTCTGGTTAAGCGTTTGGAGCAGCAGAATTGCGAAAAACTTGTTGTCTTGCCAACCATTTCTTAGCTTCAAACTCACATATCTCGCGAACGGATTGACATAACCCAAAAATACCTATTGCATCTGAAAGTGGAAACTCGCCCGATTACAACGGTATGTGTATTTTTTCCCTAGGTCACTCTGGTTAAGCGATTGTAGCAGCGGAAGTGCGAAAAATTTGTTGCCTCCTCAAACATTTCTTAGCTTCAAACTCCCATATCTCGCGAACGGATTGACCTAACCCAAAAATTTCTATTGCATCTGAAAGTAGAAACTCGCTCGATTACAACGGTATGTGTATTTTTTCCCTAGGCCATTCTGGTTAAGCGTTTGGAGCAGCAGAAGTGCGAAAAATTTGTTGTCTTCTCAACAATTTCATAGCTTCAAACTCCCATATCTCGCGAACGGATTGACCAAACCCAAAAATTCCCTGTTGCACCTTAAAGTAGAAACTCGCCCGATTACAACGGTATGTGTATTTTTCCCCTAGGCCATTCTGGTTAAGCGTTTGCAGCAGCAGAAGTGCGAAAAATTTGTTGCCTTCTCAAACACTTCTTAGCTTCAAACTCCCATATCTCGCGAACGGATTGACCTAACCCAAAAATTCCTATTGCGTCTGAAAGTAGAAACTCGTCCGGTTATAACGATATGTGTATTTTTTCCCTAGGCCATTCTGGTTAAGCTTTTGTACCAGCAGAAGTGCGAAAAATTTGATACCTTCTCAAACATTTCTTAGCTTCAAACTCCCATATCTCGCGAACGGATTGACCTAACCCAAAAATTTCTATTGCATCTGAAAGTAGAAACTCGCTCGATTACAACGGTATGTGTATTTTTTCCCTATGCCATTCTGGTTAAGCGTTTGGAGCAGCAGAATTGCGAAAAACTTGTTGTCTTGTCAACCATTTCTTAGCTTCAAACTCACATATCTCGCGAACGGATTGACCAAACCCAAAAATTCCTGCTGCGTCTGAAAGTAGAAACTCGCCCGATTACAACGGTATGTGTATTTTTCCCCTAGGCCAATCTGGTTAAGCGATTGGAGCAGCAGAAGTGCGAAAAATTTGTTGCCTCCTCAAACATTTCTTAGCTTCAAACTCCCATATCTCGCGAACGGATTGACCTAACCCAAAAATTCCTATTGTGTCTGAAAGTAGAAACTCGCCCGATTACAACGGTATGTGTATTTTTTCCCTAGGCCATTCTGGTTAAGCGTTTGTAGCAGCAGAAGTGCGAAAAATTTGTTGTCTTCTCAACCATTTCATGGCTTCAAACTCCCATATCTCGCGAACGGATTGACCTAACCCAAAAATTCCTATTGCATCTGAAAGTAGAAACTCGCTCGATTACAACGGTATGTGTATTTTTTCCCTATGGCGTTCTGGTTAAGCGTTTGGAGCAGCAGAATTGCGAAAAATTTGTTGTCTTGTCAACCATTTCTTAGATTCAAAGTCCCATTTCTCGCGAACGGATTGACCAAACCCAATAATTCCTGCTGCGTCTGAAAGTAGAAACTAGCCCGATTACAACGGTATGTGTATTTTGCCCCTAGGCCATTCTGATTAAGCGTTTGGAGCAACAGAATTGCGAAAAATTTGTTGTCCTCTCAACCATTTCTTAGATTCAAAGTCCCGTATCTCGCGAACCGATGGACCAAACCCAAAAATTCCTGTTGCGCCTGAAAGTAGAAACTCGCCCGATTACAACGGTATGTGTATTTTTCCCCTAGGGCATTCTGGTTAAGCGATTGGAGCAGCAGAAGTGCGAAAAATTTGTTGTCATGTCAACCATTTCTTACCTTCAAAGTCCCATATCCCCGCGAACGGATTGATCAAACCCAAAAATTCCTGCTGCGTCTGAAAGTAGAAACTCGCCCGATTACATCGGTATGTGTATTTTTCCCCTAGGGCATTCTGGTTAAGCGATTGGAGCAGCAGAAGTGCGAAAAATTTGTTGTCATGTGAACCATTTCTTACCTTCAAAGTCCCATATCTCGCGAACGGATTGATCAAACCCAAAAATTCCTGCTGCGTCTGAAAGTAGAAACTCGCACGATTACAACGGTATGTGTATTTTTCCCCTAGGCCATTCTGGTTAAGCGTTTGCAGCAGCAGAAGTGCGAAAAATTTTTGCCTTCTCAAACACTTCTTAGCTTCAAACTCCCATATCTCGCGAACGGATTGACCTAACCCAAAAATTCCTATTGCGTCTGAAAGTAGAAACCCGTCCGGTTACAACGATATGTGTATTTTTTCCCTAGGTCATTCTGGTTAAGCTTTTGTACCAGCAGAAGTGCGAAAAATTTGATACCTTCTCAAACATTTCTTGGCTTCAAACTCCCATATCTCGCGAACGGATTGACCTAACCCAAAAATTTCTATTGCATCTGAAAGTAGAAACTCGCTCGATTACAACGGTATGTGTATTTTTTCCCTATGCCGTTCTGGTTAAGCGTTTGGAGCAGCAGAATTGCGAAAAACTTGTTGTCTTGCCAACCATTTCTTAGCTTCAAACTCACATATCTCGCGAACGGATTGACATAACCCAAAAATACCTATTGCATCTGAAAGTGGAAACTCGCCCGATTACAACGGTATGTGTATTTTTTCCCTAGGTCACTCTGGTTAAGCGATTGTAGCAGCGGAAGTGCGAAAAATTTGTTGCCTCCTCAAACATTTCTTAGCTTCAAACTCCCATATCTCGCGAACGGATTGACCTAACCCAAAAATTCCAATTGTGTCTGAAAGTAGAAACTCGCCCGATTACAACGGTGTGTGTATTTTTCCCCTAGGCCAATCTGGTTAAGCGATTGGAGCAGCAGAAGTGCGAAAAATTTGTTGCCTCCTCAAACATTTCTTAGCTTCAAACTCCCATATCTCGCGAACGGATTGACCTAACCCAAAAATTCCTATCGTGTCTGAAAGTAGAAACTCGCCCGATTACAACGGTATGTGTATTTTTTCCCTAGGCCATCCTGGTTAAGCGTTTGGAGCAGCAGAAGTGCGAAAAATTTGTTGTCTTCTCAACCATTTCATAGCTTCAAACTCCCATATCTCGCGAACGGATTGACCTAACCCAAAAATTCCTATTGCATCTGAAAGTAGAAACTCGCTCGATTACAACGGTATGTGTATTTTTTCCCTATGGCGTTCTGGTTAAGCGTTTGGAGCAGCAGAATTGCGAAAAATTTGTTGTCTTGTCTACCATTTCTTAGCTTCAAAGTCCCATTTCTCGCGAACGGATTGACCAAACCCAATAATTCCTGCTGCGTCTGAAAGTAGAAACTAGCCCGATTACAACGGTATGTGTATTTTTCCCCTAGGCCATTCTGGTTAAGCGTTTGGAGCAACAGAATTGCGAAAAATTTGTTGTCCTCTCAACCATTTCTTAGATTCAAAGTCCCGTATCTCGCGAACCGATGGACCAAACCCAAAAATTCCTGTTGCGCCTGAAAGTAGAAACTCGCCCGATTACAACGGTATGTGTATTTTTCCCCTAGGGCATTCTGGTTAAGCGATTGGAGCAGCAGAAGTGCGAAAAATTTGTTGTCATGTCAACCATTTCTTACCTTCAAAGTCCCATATCTCGCGAACGGATTGATCAAACCCAAAAATTCCTGCTGCGTCTGAAAGTAGAAACTCGCCCGATTACAAAGGTATGTGTATTTTTTGCCTAGGCCATTCTTGTTAAGCGTTTGGAGCAGCAGAAGTGCGAAAAATTTGTTGCTTTCTCAACCATTTCTTGGCTTCAAACTCACATATCTCGCTAACGGATTGACTTCACACAAATGTTCCTGTTGCGTCTGAAAGTAGAAACTCGCCCGATTACAACGGTATGTGTATTTTTTCCCTAGGCCATTCTTGTTAAGCGTTTTGAGCAGCAGAAGTGCGAAAAATTTGTTGTCTTGTCAACCATTTCTTGGCTTCAAACTCTCATATCTCGCGAACAGATTGATGTAACCCAAAAATTCCTATTGCATCTGAAAGTGGAAACTCGCCCGCTTACAACGGTATGTGTATTTTTCCCCTAGGGCATTCTGGTTAAGCGATTGGAGCAGCAGAATTGCGAAAAATTTGTTGTCTTGTCAACCATTTCTTACCTTCAAAGTTCCACTTCTCGCGAACGGATTAGCCAAACCCAAAAATTCCTGCTGCGTCTGAAAGTAGAAGCTCGCCCGATTACAGCGCTATGTGTATTTTTCCCCTAGGCCATTCTGGATAAGCGTTTGGAGCAGCAGAATTGCGAAAAATTTGTTGCCTTGTCAACCATTTCTTACCTTCAAAGTCCCATATCTCGCGAACGGATTGACCAAACCCAAAAATTCCTGCTGCGTCTGAAAGTAGAAACTCGCCCGATTACAACGGTATGTGTATTTTTTCCCTAGGCCATTCTGGTTAAGCGTTTGGAGCAGCAGAATTGCGAAAAATTTGTTGTCTTCTCAACCATTTCTTAGCTTCAAACTCCCATATCTCGCGAACAGATAGACCTATCCCGAAAATTCCTATTGCATCTGAAAGTAGAAACTAGCCCGATTGCAACGGTATGTGCATTTTTCCCCTAGGCCATTCTGGTTAAGCGACTGGAGCAGCAGAAGTGCTAAAAATTTGTTGTCTTGTCAACCATTTCTTAGCTTCAAACTCCCATATCTCGCGAACGAATTGACCTAACCCAAAAATTCCTATTGCATCTGAAAGTAGAAACTCGCCCGATTACAACGGTATGTGTATTTTTCCCCTAGGCCATTCTGGTTAAGCGTTTGGAGCAGCAGAATTGCGAAAAATTTGTTGTCTTGTCAACCATTTCTTAGCCTCAAACTCACATATCTCGCGAACGGATTGACCAATCCCAAAAATTCCTGCTGCGTCTGAAAGTAGAAACTCGCCCGATTATAACGGTATGGGCATTTTTTCCCTAGGCCAATCTGGTTAAGCGATTGGAGCAGCAGAAGTGCGAAGAATTTGTTGCCTCCTCAAACATTTCTTAGCTTCAAACTCCCATATCTCGCGAACGGATTGACCTAAACCAAAAATTCCTACTGTGTCTGAAAGTAGAAACACGCCAGATTACAACGGTATGTGTATTTTTTCCCTAGGCTAATCTGGTTAAGCGATTGGAGCAGCAGAAGTGCGAAATATTTGTTGCCTTCTGAAACATTTCTTAGCTTCAAACTCCCATATCTCGCGAACAGATAGACCTAACCCTAAAATTCCTATTGCATCTGAAAGTAGAAACTAGCCCGATTGCAACGGTATGTGTATTTTTCCCCTAGGCCATTCTGGTTAAGCGACTGGAGCAGCAGAAGTGCTCAAAATTTGTTGTCTTGTCAACCATTTCTTAGCTTCAAGCTCCCATATCTCGCGAACGGATTGACCTAACCTAAAAATTCCTATTGCATCTGAATGTAGTAACTCGCCCAATTACAACGGTATGTGTATTTTTTCCCTAGGCCAGTCTAGCTAAGCGATTGGAGCAGCAGAAGTATGAAAAATTTGTTGCCTTCTCAACCATTTCTTAGCTTCAATCTCCCATATCTCGCGAACGGATTCACCTAACCCAAAATTTCCTGTTGCGTCTGAAAGTAGAAACTCGTCCGGTTACAACGGTATGTGTATTTTTTCCCTATGCCATTCTGGTTAAGCTTTTGGACCAGCAGAAGTGCGAAAAATTTGTTACCTTCTCAACCATTTCTTAGCTTCAAACTCCCATATCTCGCGAACGGATTGACCTAACCCAAAAGTTCCTATTGCATCTGAAAGTGGAAACTCGCCCGATCACAACGGTATGTGTATTTTTTCTCTACGCCATTCTGGTTAAGCGTTTGGAGCAGCAGAAGTGCGAAATATTTGTTGTCTTCTCAACCATTTCTTAGCTTCAAACTCCCACATCTCGCGAGCGGATTGACCTAACCCAAAAATTCCTATTGCATATGAAAGTAGAAACTCGCTCGATTACAACGGTATGTGTATTTTTTCCCAATGCCGTTCTGCTTAAGCGTTTGGAGCAGCAGAATTGCGATAAATTTGTTGTCCTCTCAACTATTTCTTAGCTTCAAACTCCCATAGCTCGGGAACGGATTGACCTAACCCAAAAAGTCCTCTGCTGCGTCTGAAAGTAGAAACTAGCCCGATTACAACGGTATGTCTATTTTTTCCCTATGCCGTTCTGGTTAAGCTTTTGTACCAGCAGAAGTGCGAAAAATTTGATACCTTCTCAAACATTTCTTAGCTTCAAACTCCCATATCTCGCGAACGGATTGACCTAACCCAAAAATTCCTGCTGCGTCTGAAAGTAGAAACTCGCCCGATTATAACGGTATGGGCATTTTTTCCCTAGGCCAATCTGGTTAAGCGATTGGAACAGCAGAAGTGCGAAAAATTTGTTGCCTCCTCAAACATTTCTTAGCTTCAAACTCCCATATCTCGCGAACGGATTGACCTAACCCAAAAATTCCTATTGCATCTGAAAATAGAAACTTGCCCGATTACAACGGTATGTGTATTTTTCCCCTAGGTCATTCTGGTTAAGCGTTTGGAGCAGCAGGAGTGCAAAAAACTTGTTGTCTTCTTAACTATTTCTTAGCTTCAAACTCACATATCTCGCGAACGGATTGACCAATCCCAAAAATTCCTGCTGCGTCTGAAAGTAGAGACTCGCCCGATTACAACGGTATGTGTATTTTTTCCCTAGGCCAATCTGGTTAAGCGATTGGAGCAGCAGAAGTGCGAAAAATTTGTTGCCTTCTCAACCATTTCTTAGCTTCAAACTCCCATATCTCGCGAACGGATTGAACTAACCCAAAAATTCCGATTGCGTCTGAAAGTAGACACTAGCTCGATTACAACGGTATGTGTATTTTTTCCCAATGCCGTTCTGGTTAAGCGTTTGGAGCAGCAGAATTGCGAAAAATTTGTTGTCTTGTCAACCATTTCTTAGCTTCAAAGTCCCATTTCTCGCGAACGGATTGACCAAACCCAAAAATTCCTGCTGCGTCTGAAAGTAGAAACTAGCCCGATTACAACGGTATGTGTATTTTTCCCCTAGGCCATTCTGGTTAAGCGACTGGAGCAGCAGAAGTGCAAAAAATTTGTTGTCTTGTCAACCATTTCTTAGCTTCAAAGCCCCATATCTCGCGAACGGATTGACCAAACCCACATATTCCTGTTGCGTCTGAAAGCAGAAACTCGCCCGATTACAACGATATGCGTATTTTATCCCTAGGCCATTCTGGTTAAGCGTTTGGAGCAGCAGAAGTGGGAAAAATTTGTTGTCTTCTCAAGCATTTCTTAGCTTCAAACTCCCATATCTCGCGAACGGATTGACCTAACCCGAAAATTCCTATTGCATCTGAAAGTAGAAACTCGCCCGATTACAACGGTATGTGTATTTTTCCCCTAGGCCATTCTGGTTAAGCGTTTGGAGCAGCAGAAGTGCGATAAATTTGTTGTCCTCTCAACTATTTCTTAGCTTCAAACTCCCATATCTCGCGAACGGGTTGACCTAACCAAAAAATTCCTATTGCATCTGAAAGTAGAAACTCGCTCGATTACAACGGTATGTGTATTTTTTCCCTATGCCGTTCTGGTTAAGCGTTTGGAGCAGCAGAATTGCGAAAAATTTGTTGTCTTGTCAACCATTTCTTACCTTCAAAGTCCCATTTCTCGCGAACGGATTGACCAAACCCAAAAATTCCTGCTGCGTCTGAAAGTAGAAACTAGCCCGATTACAAGGGTATGTGTATTTTTCCCCTAGGCCATTCTGGTTAAGCGACTGGAGCAGCAGAAGTGCAAAAAATTTGTTGTCTTGTCAACCATTTCTTAGCTTCAAAGCCCCATATCTCGCGAACGGATTGACCAAACCCACATATTCCTGTTGCGTCTGAAAGCAGAAACTCGCCCGATTACAACGATATGCGTATTTTATCCCTAGGCCATTCTGGTTAAGCGTTTGGAGCAGCAGAATTGCGAAAAATTTGTTGTCTTGTCAACCATTTCTTACCTTCAAAGTCCCATTTCTCGCGAACGGATTGACCAAACCCAAAAATTCCTGCTGCGTCTGAAAGTAGAAACTAGCCCGATTACAACGGTATGTGAATTTTTCCCCTAGGCCATTCTGGTTAAGCGACTGGAGCAGCAGAAGTGCAAAAAATTTGTTGTCTTGTCAACCATTTCTTAGCTTCAAAGCCCCATATCTCGCGAACGCATTGACCAAACCCACATATTCCTGTTGCGTCTGAAAGCAGAAACTCGCCCGATTACAACGGTATGTGTATTTTTCCCCTAGGCCATTCTGGTTAAGCGTTTGGAGCAGCAGAATTGCGAAAAATTTGTTGTCATCTCAACCATTTCTTAGCTTCAAACTCCCATATCTCGCGAACGGATTGACCTAACCAAACAATTCCTATTGCATCTGAAAGTAGAAACTCGCTCGATTACAACGGTATGTGTATTTTTTCCCTATGCCGTTCTGGTTAAGAGTTTGGAGCAGCAGAATTGCGAAAAATTTGTTGTCTTGTCAACCATTTCTTAGCTTCAAAGTCCCATATCTTGCGAACGGATTGACCTAACCCAAAAATTCCTATTGCGTCTGAAAGTAGAAACTCGTCCGGTTACAACGGTATGTGTATTTTTTCCCTAGGCCATTCTGCTTAAGCTTTTGGACCAGCAGAAGTGCGAAAAATTTGTTACATTATCAACCATTTCTTACCTTCAAAGTCCCATATCTCGCGAACGGATTGAACAATCCCAAAAATTCCTGCTGCGTCTGAAAGTAGAAACTCGCCCGATTAGAACGGTATGTGTATTTTTCCCCTAGGCCATTCTGGTTAAGCGACTGGAGCAGCAGAAGTGCAAAAAATTTGTTGTCTTGTCAACCATTTCTTAGCTTCAAAGCCCCATATCTCGCGAACGGATTGACCAAACCCACATATTCCTGTTGCGTCTGAAAGCAGAAACTCGCCCGATTACAACGATATGCGTATTTTATCCCTAGGCCATTCTGGTTAAGCGTTTGGAGCAGCAGAAGTGGGAAAAATTTGTTGTCTTCTCAAGCATTTCTTAGCTTCAAACTCCCATATCTCGCGAACGGATTGACCTAACCCGAAAATTCCTATTGCATCTGAAAGTAGAAACTCGCCCGATTACAACGGTATGTGTATTTTTCCCCTAGGCCATTCTGGTTAAGCGTTTGGAGCAGCAGAAGTGCGATAAATTTGTTGTCCACTCAACTATTTCTTAGCTTCAAACTCCCATATCTCGCGAACGGATTGACCTAACCCAAAAAGTCCTGCTGCGTCTGAAAGTAGAAACTAGCCCGATTACAACAGTATGTGTATTTTTTCCCTAGGAGATTCAGGTTAAGCGTTTGGAGCAGCAGAAGTGCGAAAAATGTGTAGCATTCTCAACCATTTCTTAGCTTCAAACTCCCGTATCTCGCGAACGGATTGAACAAACCCAAAAGTTCCTATTGCATCTGAAAGTAGAAACTCGCCCGATTACAACCGTATGTGTATTTTTTCCCTAGGGCATTCTGGTTAAGCGTTTGGAGCAGCAGAAGTGCGTAAAATTTGTTGTCTTCTCAACCATTTCTTAGCTTCAAACTCCCATATCTCGCGAACGGGTTGACCTAACCAAAAAATTCCTATTGCATCTGAAAGTAGAAACTCGCTCGATTACAACGGTATGTGTATTTTTTCCCTATGCCGTTCTGGTTAAGCGTTTGGAGCAGCAGAATTGCGAAAAATTTGTTGTCTTGTCAACCATTTCTTACCTTCAAAGTCCCATTTCTCGCGAACGGATTGACCAAACCCAAAAATTCCTGCTGCGTCTGAAAGTAGAAACTAGCCCGATTACAACGGTATGTGTATTTTTCCCCTACGCCATTCTGGTTAAGCGACTGCAGCAGCAGAAGTGCAAAAAATTTGTTGTCTTGTCAACCATTTCTTAGCTTCAAAGCCCCATACCTCGCGAACGGATTGAACAATCCCAAAAATTCCTGCTGCGTCTGAAAGCAGAAACTCGCCCGATTACAACGGTATGTGTATTTTTCCCCTAGGCCATTCCGGTTAAGCGTTTGGAGCAGCAGAATTGCGAAAAATTTGTTGTCATCTCAACCATTTCTTAGTTTCAAACTCCCATATCTCGCGAACGGATTGACCTAACCAAAAAATTCACATTGCATCTGAAAGTAGAAACTCGCCCGATTACAACCGTATGTGTATTTTTTCCCTAGGACATTCTGGTTAAGCGTTTGGAGCAGCAGAAGTGCGTAAAATTTGTTGTCTTCTCAACCACTTCTTAGTTTCAAACACCCATATCTCGCGAACGGGTTGACCTAACCAAAAAATTCCTATTGCATCTAAAAGTAGAAACTCGCTCGATTACAACGGTGTGTGTATTTTTTCCCTATGCCGTTCTGGTTAAGCGTTTGGAGCAGCAGAATTGCGAAAAATTTGTTGTCTTGTCAACCATTTCTTACCTTCAAAGTCCCATTTCTCGCGAACGGATTGACCAAACCCAAAAATTCCTGCTGCGTCTGAAAGCAGAAACTAGCACGATTACAACGGTATATGTATTTTTCCCCTAGGCCATTCTGGTTAAGCGACTGGAGCAGCAGAAGTGCAAAAAATTTGTTGTCTTGTCAACCATTTCTTAGCTTCAAAGCCCCATATCTCGCGAACGGATTGACCAAACCCACATATTCCTGTTGCGTCTGAAAGCAGAAACTCGCCCGATTACAACGGTATGTGTATTTTTCCCCTAGGCCATTCTGGTTAAGCGTTTGGAGCAGCAGAATTGCGAAAAATTTGTTGTCATCTCAACCATTTCTTAGCTTCAAACTCCCATATCTCGCGAACGGATTGAACTAACCAAAAAATTCCTATTGCATCTGAAAGTAGAAACTCGCTAGATTACAACGGTATGTGCATTTTTTCCCTATGCCGTTCTGGTTAAGCGTTTGGAGCAGCAGAATTGCGAAAAATTTGTTGTCTTGTCAACCATTTCTTAGCTTCAAAGTCCCATATCTCGCGAACGGATTGACCTAACCCAAAAATTCCTATTGCGTCTGAAAGTAGAAACTCGTCCGGTTACAACGGTATGTGTATTTTACCCTAGCCCATTCTGGTTAAGCGATTGGAGCAGCAGAAGTGCGAAAAATTTGTTGTCTTCTCAACCATTTCTTAGCTTCAAACTCCCATATCCCGCGAACAGATAGACTTAACCCTAAAATTCCTATTGCATCTGAAAGTAGAAACTAGCCCGATTGCAACGGTATGTGTATTTTTCCCCTAGGCCATTCTGGTTAAGCGACTGGAGCAGCAGAAGTGCTCAAAATTTGTTGTCTTGTCAACCATTTCTTAGTTTCAAGCTCCCATATCTCGCGAACGGATTGACCTAACCTAAAAATTCCTATTGCTTCTGAAAGTAGTAACTCGCCCGATTACAACGGTATGTGTATTTTTTCCCTAGGCCAGTCTGGTTAAGAGATTGGAGCAGCAGAAGTGTGAAAAATTTGTTGCCTTCTCAACCATTTCTTAGTTTCAAACTCCCATATCTCGCGAACGGATTGACCTAACCCAAAATTTCCTATTGCGTCTGAAAGTAGAAACTCGACCGGTTACAACGGTATGTGTATTTTTTCCCTAGGCCATTCTGGTTAAGCTTTTGGACCAGCAGAAGTGCGAAAAATTTGTTACCTTCTCAACCATTTCTTAGTTTCAAACTCACATATCTCGCGAACGGATTGACCTAACCCAAAAATTCCTGTTGCGACTGAAAGTCGAAACTCGCCCGATTACAACGGTATGTGTATTTTTTGCGTACGCCCTTCTGGTTAAGCGTTTGGCGCTGCGGAATTGCGAAAAATTTGTTGTCTTCTCAAACATTTCTTAGCTTCAAACTCCCATATATCGCGAACGGAATGACCAATCCCAAAAATTCCTGCTGCATCTGAAAGTAGAAACTCGCTCGATTACAACGGTATGTGTATTTTTTCCCTATGCCGTTATGGTTAAGCGTTTGGAGCAGCAGAATTGCGAAAAATTTGTTGTCTTGTCAACCATTTCTTACCTTCAAAGTCCCATTTCTCGCGAACGGATTGACCAAACCCAAAAATTCCTGCTGCGTCTGAAAGTAGAAACTAGCCCGATTACAAGGGTATGTGTATTTTTCCCCTAGGCCATTCTGGTTAAGCGACTGGAGCAGCAGAAGTGCAAAAAATTTGTTGTCTTGTCAACCATTTCTTAGCTTCAAAGCCCCATATCTCGCGAACGGATTGACCAAACCCACATATTCCTGTTGCGTCTGAAAGCAGAAACTCGCCCGATTACAACGATATGCGTATTTTATCCCTAGGCCATTCTGGTTAAGCGTTTGGAGCAGCAGAATTGCGAAAAATTTGTTGTCTTGTCAACCATTTCTTACCTTCAAAGTCCCATTTCTCGCGAACGGATTGACCAAACCCAAAAATTCCTGCTGCGTCTGAAAGTAGAAACTAGCCCGATTACAACGGTATGTGAATTTTTACCCTAGGCCATTCTGGTTAAGCGACTGGAGCAGCAGAAGTGCAAAAAATTTGTTGTCTTGTCAACCATTTCTTAGCTTCAAAGCCCCATATCTCGCGAACGCATTGACCAAACCCACATATTCCTGTTGCGTCTGAAAGCAGAAACTCGCCCGATTACAACGGTATGTGTATTTTTCCCCTAGGCCATTCTGGTTAAGCGTTTGGAGCAGCAGAATTGCGAAAAATTTGTTGTCATCTCAACCATTTCTTAGCTTCAAACTCCCATATCTCGCGAACGGATTGACCTAACCAAAAAATTCCTATTGCATCTGAAAGTAGAAACTCGCTCGATTACAACGGTATGTGTATTTTTTCCCTATGCCGTTCTGGTTAAGAGTTTGGAGCAGCAGAATTGCGAAAAATTTGTTGTCTTGTCAACCATTTCTTAGCTTCAAAGTCCCATATCTTGCGAACGGATTGACCTAACCCAAAAATTCCTATTGCGTCTGAAAGTAGAAACTCGTCCGGTTACAACGGTATGTGTATTTTTTCCCTAGGCCATTCTGCTTAAGCTTTTGGACCAGCAGAAGTGCGAAAAATTTGTTACATTATCAACCATTTCTTACCTTCAAAGTCCCATATCTCGCGAACGGATTGAACAATCCCAAAAATTCCTGCTGCGTCTGAAAGTAGAAACTCGCCCGATTAGAACGGTATGTGTATTTTTCCCCTAGGCCATTCTGGTTAAGCGACTGGAGCAGCAGAAGTGCAAAAAATTTGTTGTCTTGTCAACCATTTCTTAGCTTCAAAGCCCCATATCTCGCGAACGGATTGACCAAACCCACATATTCCTGTTGCGTCTGAAAGCAGAAACTCGCCCGATTACAACGATATGCGTATTTTATCCCTAGGCCATTCTGGTTAAGCGTTTGGAGCAGCAGAAGTGGGAAAAATTTGTTGTCTTCTCAAGCATTTCTTAGCTTCAAACTCCCATATCTCGCGAACGGATTGACCTAACCCGAAAATTCCTATTGCATCTGAAAGTAGAAACTCGCCCGATTACAACGGTATGTGTATTTTTCCCCTAGGCCATTCTGGTTAAGCGTTTGGAGCAGCAGAATTGCGATAACTTTGTTGTCCTCTCAACTATTTCTTAGCTTCAAACTCCCATATCTCGCGAACGGATTGACCAAACCCAAAAAGTCCTGCTGCGTCTGAAAGTAGAAACTAGCCCAATTACAACCGTATGTGTATTTTTACCCTAGGGCATTCTGGTTAAGCGTTTGGAGCAGCAGAAGTGCGTAAAATTTGTTGTCTTCTCAACCATTTCTTAGCTTCAAACTCCCATATCTCGCGAACGGGTTGACCTAACCAAAAAATTCCTATTGCATCTGAAAGTAGAAACTCGCTCGATTACAACGGTATGTGTATTTTTTCCCTATGCCGTTCTGGTTAAGCGTTTGGAGCAGCAGAATTGCGAAAAATTTGTTGTCTTGTCAACCATTTCTTACCTTCAAAGTCCCATTTCTCGCGAACGGATTGACCAAACCCAAAAATTCCTGCTGCGTCTGAAAGTAGAAACTAGCACGGTTACAACGGTATGTGTATCTTTCCCCTAGGCCATTCTGGTTAAGCGGCTGGAGCAGCAGAAGTGCAAAAAATTTGTTGTCTTGTCAACCATTTCTTAGCTTCAAAGTCCCATACCTCGCGAACGGATTGACCTAACCCAAAAATTCCTATTGCGTCTGAAAGTAGAAACTCGACCGGTTACAACGGTATGTGTATTTTTCCCTAGCCCATCCTGGTTAAGCGATTGGAGCAGCAGAAGTGCGAAAAATTTGTTGTCTTCTCAACCATTTCTTAGCTTCAAACTCCCATATCTCGCGAACAGATAGACCTAACCCTAAAATTCCTATTGCATCTGAAAGTAGAAACTAGCCCGATTGCAACGGTATGTGTATTTTTCCCCTAGGCCATTCTGGTTAAGCGACTGGAGCAGCAGAAGTGCTCAAAATTTGTTGTCTTGTCAACCATTTCTTAGTTTCAAGCTCCCATATCTCGCGAACGGATTGACCTAACCTAAAAATTCCTATTGCTTCTGAAAGTAGTAACTCGCCCGATTACAACGGTATGTGTATTTTTTCCCTAGGCCAGTCTGGTTAAGAGATTGGAGCAGCAGAAGTGTGAAAAATTTGTTGCCTTCTCAACCATTTCTTAGTTTCAAACTCCCATATCTCGCGAACGGATTGACCTAACCCAAAATTTCCTATTGCGTCTGAAAGTAGAAACTCGACCGGTTACAACGGTATGTGTATTTTTTCCCTAGGCCATTCTGGTTAAGCTTTTGGACCAGCAGAAGTGCGAAAAATTTGTTACCTTCTCAACCATTTCTTAGCTTCAAACTCACATATCTCGCGAACGGATTGACCTAACCCAAAAATTCCTGTTGCGCCTGAAAGTAGAAACTCGCCCGATTACAACGGTATGTGTATTTTTTGCGTAGGCCCTTCTGGTTAAGCGTTTGGAGCTGCGGAATTGCGAAAAATTTGTTGTCTTCTCAAACATTTCTTAGCTTCAAACTCCCATATATCGCGAACGGAATGACCAATCCCAAAAATTCCTGCTGCGTCTGAAAGTAGAAACTCGCCCGATTACAACGGTATGTGTATTTTTCCCCTAGGCCATTTTGGTTAAGCGACTGGAGCAGCAGAAGTGCAAGAAATTTGTTGTCTTCTCAACCATTTCTTAGCTTCAAAGCCCCATATCTCGCGAACGGATTGACCAAACCCACATATTCCTGTTGCGTCTGAAAGCAGAAACTCGCCCGATTACAACGATATGCGTATTTTATCCCTAGGCCATTCTGGTTAAGCGTTTGGAGCAGCAGAAGTGGGAAAAATTTGTTGTCTTCTCAAGCATTTCTTAGCTTCAAACTCCCATATCTCGCGAACGGATTGACCTAACCCGAAAATTCCTATTGCATCTGAAAGTAGAAACTCGCCCGATTACAACGGTATGTGTATTTTTCCCCTAGGCCATTCTGGTTAAGCGTTTGGAGCAGCAGAATTGCGATAACTTTGTTGTCCTCTCAACTATTTCTTAGCTTCAAACTCCCGTATCTCGCGAACGGATTGACCTAACCCAAAAATTCCTATTGCGTCTGAAAGTAGAAACTCGTCCGGTTACAACGGTATGTGTATTTTTCCCTAGCCCATTCTGGTTAAGCGATTGGAGCAGCAGAAGTGCGAAAAATTTGTTGTCTTCTCAACCATTTCTTAGCTTCAAACTCCCATATCTCGCGAACAGATAGACCTAACCCTAAAATTCCTATTGCATCTGAAAGTAGAAACTAGCCCGATTGCAACGGTATGTGTATTTTTCCCCTAGGCCATTCTCGTTAAGCGACTGGAGCAACAGAAGTGCTCAAAATTTGTTGTCTTGTCATCCATTTCTTAGTGTCAAGCTCCCATATCTGGCGAACGGATTGACCTAACCTAAAAATTCCTATTGCATCTGAAAGTAGTAACTCGCCCGATTACAACGGTATGTGTATTTTTTCCCTAGGCCAGTCTGGTTAAGAGATTGGAGCAGCAGAAGTGTGAAAAATTTGTTGCCTTCTCAACCATTTCTTAGCTTCAAACTCCCATATCTCGCGAACGGATTGACCTAACCCAAAAATTCCTATTGCATCTGAAAGTAGAAACTCGCCCGATTACAACGGTATGTGTATTTTCCCCCTAGGCCATTCTGTTTAAGCGTTTGGAGCAGCAGAAATGCGATAAAATTGTTATCCTCTCAAATATTTCTTAGCTTCAAACTCCCATAGCTCGCGAACGGATTGACCTAACCCAAAAAGTCCTGCTGCGTCTGAAAGTAGAAACTAGCCCGATTACAACAGTATGTGTATTTTTTCCCTAGGACATTCTGGTTAAGCGTTTGGAGCAGCAGAAGTGCGAAAAATGTGTAGCATTCTCAACCATTTCTTAGCTTCAAACTCCCATATCTCGCGAGCGGATTGACCTAACCCAAAAATTCCTATTGCATCTGAAAGTAGAAACTCGCTCAATTACAACGGTATGTGTATTTTTTCCCTATGCCATTCTGGTTAAGCGTTTGGAGAAGCAGAAGTGCGAAAAATTTGTTGTCTTGTCAACCATTTCTTAGCTTCAAAGTCCCATTTCTCGCGAACGGATTGACCAAACCCAAAAATTCCTGCTGCGTCTGAAAGTAGAAACTAGCCCGATTAGAACGGAATGTGTATTTTTCCTCTAGGCCATTCTGGTTAAGCGTTTGGAGCAGCAGAATTGCGAAAAATTTGTTGTCTTCTCAACCATTTCTTAGCTTCAAACTCCCATATCTCGCGAGCGGATTTACCTAACCCAAAAATTCCTATTGCATCTGAAAGTAGAAACTCGCTCGATTACAACGGTATGTTTATTTTTTCCCTATGCCGTTCTGGTTAAGCGTTTGGAGCAGCAGAATTGCGAAAGATTTGTTGTCTTGTCAACCATTTCTTAGCTTCAAACTCACATATCTCGCGAACGGATTGACCAAACCCAAAAATTCCTGCTGCGTCGGAAAGTAGAAACTCGCCCGATTACAACGGTATGTGTATTTTTCCCCTAGGCCATTCTGGTTAAGCGTTTCGAGCAGCAGAAGTGCGAAAAACTTGTTGTCTTCTCAACCATTTCTTAGCTTCAAACTCACATATCTCGCGAACGGATTGACCAATCCCAAAAATTCCTGCTGCGTCTGAAAGTAGAAACTCGCCCGATTACAACGATATGTGTATTTCTTCCCTAGGCCATTCTGGTTAAGCTTTTGGACCAGCAGAAGTGCGAAAAATTTGATACCTTCTCAACCATTTCTTAGCTTCAAACTGCCATATCTCGCGAACGGATTGAACAAACCCAAAAGTTCCTATTGTATCTGAAAGTAGAAACTCGCCCGATTACAACGGTATGTGTATTTTTTCCCTAGGCCATTCTGGTTAAGCGTTTGGAGCAGCAGAATTGCGAAAAATTTGTTGTCTTCTCAACCATTTCTTAGCTTCAAACTCCCATATCTCGCGAGCGGATTGACCTAACCCAAAAATTCCTATTGCATCTGAAAGTAGAAACTCGCTCGATTACAACGGTATGTTTATTTTTTCCCTATGCCGTTCTGGTTAAGCGTTTGGAGCAGCAGAATTGCGAAAGATTTGTTGTCTTGTCAACCATTTCTTAGCTTCAAACTCACATATCTCGCGAACGGATTGACCAAACCCAAAAATTCCTGCTGCGTCTGATAGTAGAAACTCGCCCGATTACAACGGTATGTGTATTTTTCCCCTAGGCCATTCTGGTTAAGCGTTTGGAGCAGCAGAAATGCGATAAATTTGTTGTCCTCTCAACCATTTCTTAGCTTCAAACTCCCATATCTCGCGAACGGATTGACCTAACCCAAAAATTCCTATTGCATCTGAAAGTAGAAACTCGCCCGATTACAACGGTATGTGTATTTTTCCCCTAGGCCATTCTGGTTAAGCGTTTGGAGCAGCAGAAGTGCGATAAATATGTTGTCCTCTCAACTATTTCTTAGCTTCAAACTCCCATAGCTCGCGAACGGATTGACCTAACCCAAAAAGTCCTGCTGCGTCTGAAAGTAGAAACTAGCCCGATTACAACAGTATGGGTATTTTTTCCCTAGGACATTCTGGTTAAGCGTTTGGAGCAGCAGAATTGCGAAAAATGTGTAGCATTCTCAACCATTTCTTAGCTTCAAACTCCCATATCTCGCGAACGGATTGAACAAACCCAAAAGTTCCTATTGCATTTGAAAGTAGAAACTCGCCCGATTTCAACGGTATGTGTATTTTTTCCCTAGGCCATTCTGGTTAAGCGTTTGGAGCAGCAGAATTGCGAAAGATTTGTTGTCTTGTCAACCATTTCTTAGCTTCAAACTCACATATCTCGCGAAAGGATTGACCAAACCCAAAAATTCCTGCTGCGTCTGAAAGTAGAAACTCGCCCGATTACAACGGTATGTGTATTTTTCACCTAGGCCATTCTGGTTAAGCGTTTGGAGCAGCAGAAGTGCGAAAAACTTGTTGTCTTCTCAACTATTTCTTAGCTTCAAACTCACATATCTCGCGAGCGGATTGACCTAACCCAAAAATTCCTGCTGCGTCTGAAAGTAGAAACTAGCCCGATTACAACAGTATGGGTATTTTTCCCCTAGGCCATTCTGGTTAAGCGTTTGGAGCAGCAGAAGTGCGATAAATATGTTGTCCTCTCAACTATTTCTTAGCTTCAAACTCCCATAGCTCGCGAACGGATTGACCAATCCCAAAAATTCCTGCTGCGTCTGAAAGTAGAAACTCGCCCGATTACAACGATATGTGTATTTTTTCCCTAGGCCATTCTGGTTAAGCTTTTGGACCAGCAGAAGTGCGAAAAATTTGATACCTTCTCAACCATTTCTTAGCTTCAAACTCCCACATCTCGCGAACGGATTGAACAAACCCAAAAGTTCCTATTGCATCTGAAAGTAGAAACTCGCCCGATTACAACGGTATATGTATTTTTTCCCTAGGCCATTCTGGTTAAGCGTTTGGAGCAGCAGAATTGCGAAAAATTTGTTGTCTTCTCAACCATTTCTTAGCTTCAAACTCCCATATCTCGCGAGCGGATTGACCTAACCCAAAAATTCCTGCTGCGTCTGAAAGTAGAAACTAGCCCGATTAGAACGGTATGTGTATTTTTCCCCTAGGCCATTCTGGTTAAGCGACTGGAGCAGCAGAAGTGCAAAAAATTTGTTGTCTTGTCAACCATTTCTTAGCTTCAAAGCCCCATATCTCGCGAACGGATTGACCAAACCCACATATTCCTGTTGCGTCTGAAAGCAGAAACTCGCCTGATTACAACGGTATGCGTATTTTATCCCTAGGCCATTCTGGTTAAGCGTTTGGAGCAGCAGAAGTGGGAAAAATTTGATGTCTTCTCAACCATTTCTTAGCTTCAAACTCCCATATCTCGCGAACGGATTGACCTAACCCAAAAATTCCGATTGCATCTGAAAGTAGAAACTCGCGCGATTACAACGGTATGTGTATTTTTCCCCTACGCCATTCTGGTTAAGCGTTTGGAGCAGCAGAAGTGCGATAAATTTGTTGTCCTCTCAACTATTTCTTAGCTTCAAACTCCCATAGCTCGCGAACGGATTGACCTAACCCAAAAAGTCCTGCTGCGTCTGAAAGTAGAAACTAGCCCGATTACAACGGTATGTGCATTTTTTCCCTAGACCATTCTGGTTAAGCGTTTGGAACAGCAGAATTGCGAAAAATTTGTTGTCTCCTCAACCATTTCTTAGCTTCAAACTCCCATATCTCGCGAACGGATTGAACAAACCCAAAAGTTCCTATTGCATTTGAAAGTAGAAACTCGCCCGATTACAACGGTATGTGTATTTTTTCCCTAGGCCATTCTGGTTAAGCGTTTGGAGCAGCAGAATTGCGAAAAATTTGTTGTCTTCTCAACCATTTCTTAGCTTCAAACTCCCATATCTCGCGAACAGATAGACCTATCCCAAAAATTCCTATTGCATCTAAAAGTAGAAACTAGCCCGATTGCAACGGTATGTGTATTTTTCCCCTAGGCCATTCTGGTTAAGCGACTGCAGCAGCAGAAGTGCTAAAAATTTGTTGTCGTGTCAACCATTTCTTAGCTACAAGCTCACATATCTCGCGAACGGATTGAACAAACCCAAAAATTCCTGCTGCGTCTCGAATGTAGAAACTCTCCCGATTACAACGGTATGTGCATTTTTTCCCTACGCCGTTCTGGTTAAGCGTTTGGAGCAGCAGAATTGCGAAAAATTTGTTGCCTTGTCAACCATTTCTTAGTTTCAAAGTCCCATTTCTCGCGAACGGATTGACCAAACACAAAAATTCCTGCTGCGTCTGAAAGTAGAAACTCGCCCGATTACAACGGTATGTGTATTTTTCCCCTAGGCCATTCTGTTTAAGCGTTTGCAGCAGTAGAAGTGCGAAAAATTTGTTGCCTTCTCAAACATTTCTTAGCTTCAAACTCCCATATCTCGCGAACGGATTGACCAAACCCAAAAATTCCTATTGCGTCTGAAAGTAGAAACTCGTCTGGTTACAACGATATGTGTATTTTTTCCCTAGGCCATTCTGGTTAAGCTTTTGGACCAGCAGAAGTGCGAAAAATTTGATACCTTCTCAACCATTTCTTAGCTTCAAACGCCCATATCTCGCGAACGGATTGAACAAACCCAAAAGTTCCTATTGCATCTGAAAGTAGAAACTCGCCCGATTACAGCTGTATGTGTATTTTTTCCCTAGGGCATTCTGGTTAAGCGTTTGGAGCAGCAGAATTGCGAAAAATTTGTTGTCTTCTCAACCATTTCTTAGCTTCAAACTCCCATATCTCGCGAGCGGATTGACCTAACCCAAAAATTCCTATTGCATCTGAAAATAGAAACTCGCTCGATTACAACGGTATGTTTATTTTTTCCCTATGCCGTTCTGGTTAAGCGTTTGGAGCAGCAGAATTGCGAAAGATTTGTTGTCTTGTCAACCATTTCTTAGCTTCAAACTCACATATCTCGCGAACGGATTGACCAAACCCAAAAATTCCTGCTGCGTCTGAATGTAGAAACTAGCCCGATTACAACGGTATGTGTATTTTTTCCCTAGGCCATTCTGGTTAAGCGACTGGAGCAGCAGAAGTGCTAAAAATTTGTTGTCTTGTCAACCATTTCTTAGCTACAAGCTCACATATCTCGCGAACGGATTGAACAAACCCAAAAATTCCTGCTGCGTCTCGAAAGTAGAAACTCTCCCGATTACAACGGTATGTGTATTTTTTCCCTACGCCGTTCTGGTTAAGCGTTTGCAGCAGCAGAATTGCGAAGAATTTGTTGCCTTGTCAACCATTTCTTAGTTTCAAAGTCCCATTTCTCGCGAACGGATTGACCAAACACAAAAATTCCTGCAGCGTCTGAAAGTAGAAACTCGCCCGATTACAACGGTATGTGTATTTTTCCCCTAGGCCATTCTGTTTAAGCGTTTGCAGCAGCAGAAGTGCGAAAAATTTGTTGCCTTCTCAAACATTTATTAGCTTCAAATTCCCATATCTCGCGAACGGATTGACCTAACCCAAAAATTCCTATTGCGTCTGAAAGTAGAAACTCGTCCGTTTACAACGATATGTGTATTTTTTCCCTAGGACATTCTGGTTAAGCTTTTGTACCAGCAGAAGTGCGAAAAATTTGATACCTTCTCAAACATTTCTTAGCTTCAAACTCACATATCTCGCGAACGGATTGACCTAACCCAAAAATTCCTGCTGCGTCTGAAAGTAGAAACTCGCCCGATTATAACGGTATGTGTATTTTTTCCCTTGGCCAATCTGGTTAACCGATTGGAGCAGCAGAAGTGCGAAAAATTGTTGCCTTCTCAACCATTTCTTAGCTTCAAACTCCCATATCTCGCGAACGGATTGACCTAACCCAAAAATTCCTATTGCATCTGAATGTAGAAACTCGCCCGACTACAACGGTATGTGTATTTTTCCCCTAGGCCATTCTGGTTAAGCGTTTGGAGCAGCAGAATTGCGAAAAATTTGTTGTCTTCTCAACCATTTCTTAGCAACAAACTCCCATATCTCGCGAACAGATCGACCTATCCCAAAAATTCCTATTGCATCTGAAAGTAGAAACTAGCCCGATTGCAACGGTATGTGTATGTTTCCCCTAGGCCGTTCTGGTTAAGCGACTGCAGCAGCAGAAGTGCTAAAAATTTGTTGTCGTGTCAACCATTTCTTAGCTACAAGCTCACATATCTCGCGAACGGATTGAACAAACCCAAAAATTCCTGCTGCGTCTCGAAAGTAGAAACTCTCCCGATTACAACGGTATGTGCATTTTTTCCCTACGCCGTTCTGGTTAAGCGTTTGGAGCAGCAGAATTGCGAAAAATTTGTTGCCTTGTCAACCATTTCTTAGTTTCAAAGTCCCATTTCTCGCGAACGGATTGACCAAACACAAAAATTCCTGCTGCGTCTGAAAGTAGAAACTCGCCCGATTACAACGGTATGTGTATTTTTCCCCTAGGCCATTCTGTTTAAGCGTTTGCAGCAGCAGAAGTGCGAAAAATTTGTTGCCTTCTCAAACATTTCTTAGCTTCAAACTCCCATATCTCGCGAACGGATTGACCTAACCCAAAAATTCCTATTGCGTCTGAAAGTAGAAACTCGTCCGGTTACAACGATATGTGTATTTTTTCCCTAGGACATTCTGGTTAAGCTTTTGTACCAGCAGAAGTGCGAAAAATTTGATACCTTCTCAAACATTTCTTAGCTTCAAACTCCCATATCTCGCGAACGGATTGACCAAACACAAAAATTCCTGCTGCGTCTGAAAGTAGAAACTCGCCCGATTACAACGGTATGTGTATTTTATCCCTAGGCCATTCTGTTTAAGCGTTTGCAGCAGCAGAAGTGCGAAAAATTTGTTGCCTTCTCAAACATTTCTTAGCTTCAAATTCCCATATCTCGCGAACGGATTGACCTAACCCAAAAATTCCTATTGCGTCTGAAAGTAGAAACTCGTCCGTTTACAACGGTATGTGTATTTTTCACCTAGGCCATTCTGGTTAAGCGTTTGGAGCAGCAGAAGTGCGAAAAATTTGTTGCCTTCTCAAACATTTCTTAGTTTCAAACTCCCATTTCTCGCGAACGGATTGAACAAACCCAAAAGTTCCTATTGCATCTGAAAGTAGAAACTCGCCCGATTACAACGGTATGTGTATTTTTTCCCTAGGGCATTCTGGTTAAGCGTTTGGAGCAGCAGAATTGCGAAAAATTTGTTGTCTTCTCAACCATTTCTTAGCTTCAAACTCCCATATCTCGCGAGCGGATTGACCTAACCCAAAAATTCCTATTGCATCTGAAAGTAGAAACTCGCTCGATTACAACGGTATGTTTATTTTTTCCCTATGCCGTTCTGGTTAAGCGTTTGGAGCAGCAGAATTGCGAAAGATTTGTTGTCTTGTCAACCATTTCCTAGCTTCAAACTCACATATCTCGCGAACGGATTGACCAAACACAAAAATTCCTGCTGCGTCTGAAAGTAGAAACTCGCCCGATTACAACGGTATGTGTATTTTTCCCCTAGGCCATTCTGTTTAAGCGTTTGCAGCAGCAGAAGTGCGAAAAATTTGTTGCCTTCTCAAACATTTCTTAGCTTCAAACTCCCATATCTCGCGAACGGATTGACCTAACCCAAAAATTCCTATTGCGTCTGAAAGTAGAAACTCGTCCGGTTACAACGATATGTGTATTTTTTCCCTAGGACATTCTGGTTAAGCTTTTGTACCAGCAGAAGTGCGAAAAATTTGATACCTTCTCAAACATTTCTTAGCTTCAAACTCCCATATCTCGCGAACGGATTGACCAAACACAAAAATTCCTGCTGCGTCTGAAAGTAGAAACTCGTCCGGTGACAACGGTATGTGTATTTTTTCCCTATGCCGTCCTGGTTAAGCGTTTGTAGCAGCAGAATTGCGAAAAATTTTTGTATTGTCAACCATTTCTTAGCTTGAAACTCACATATCTCGCGAACGGATTGACCAAACCCAAAAATTCCTGCTGCGTCTGAAAGTAGAAACTCGCCCGATTACAACGGTATGTGTATTTTTTCCCTAGGCCATTCTGGTTAAGCGACTGGAGCAGCAGAAGTGCTAAAAATTTGTTGTCTTGTCAACCATTTCTTAGCTATAAGCTCACATATCTCGCGAACGGATTGAACAAACCCAAAAATTCCTGCTGCGTCTCGAAAGTAGAAACTCTCCCGATTACAACGGCATGTGTATTTTTTCCCTACGCCGTTCTGGTTAAGCGTTTGCAGCAGCAGAATTGCGAAAAATTTGTTGCCTTGTCAACCATTTCTTAGTTTCAAAGTCCCATTTCTCGCGAACGGATTGACCAAACACAAAAATTCCTGCTGCGTCTGAAAGTAGAAACTCGCCCGATTACAACGGTATGTGTATTTTTCCCCTAGGCCATTCTGTTTAAGCGTTTGCAGCAGCAGAAGTGCGAAAAAATTGTTGCCTTCTCAAACATTTCTTAGCTTCAAATTCCCATATCTCGCGAACGGATTGACCTAACCCAAAAATTCCTATTGCGTCTGAAAGTAGAAACTCGTCCGTTTACAACGATATGTGTATTTTTTCCCTAGGACATTCCGGTTAAGCTTTTGTACCAGCAGAAGTGCGAAAAATTTGATACCTTCTCAAACATTTCTTAGCTTCAAACTCCCATATCTCGCGAACGGATTGACCTAACCCAAAAATTCCTGCTGCGTCTGAAAGTAGAAACTCGCCCGATTATAACAGTATGTGTATTTTTTCCCTAGGCCAATCTGGTTAACCGATTGGAGCAGCAGAAGTGCGAAAAATTTGTTGCCTTCTCAACCATTTCTTAGCTTCAAACTCCCATATCTCGCGAACGGATTGAACTAACCCAAAAATTCCGATGCGACTGAAAGTAGAAACTAGCCCGATTACAACAGTATGTGTATTTTTTCCCTAGGACATTCTGGTTAAGCGTTTGGAGCAGCAGAAGTGCGAAAAATGTGTAGCATTCTCAACCATTTCTTAGCTTCAAACTCCCATATCTCGCGAGCGTATTGACCTAACCCAAAAATTCCTATTGCATCTGAAAGTAGAAACTCGCTCGATTACAACGGTATGTGTATTTTTTCCCTATGCCGTTCTGGTTAAGCGTTTGGAGCAGCAGAAGTGCGAAAAATGTGTAGCATTCTCAACCATTTCTTAGCTTCAAACTCCCATATCTCGCGAGCGTATTGACCTAACCCAAAAAATTCCTATTGCATCTGAAAGTAGAAACTCGCCCGATTACAACGGTATGTGTATTTTTTCCCTAGGCCATTCTGGTTAAGCGTTTGGAGCAGCAGAAGTGCGAAAAATTTGTTGCCTTCTCAACCATTTCTTAGCTTCAAACTCCCATATCTCGCGAACGGATTGAACTAACCCAAAAATTCCGATTGCGTCTGAAAGTAGAAACTAGCCCGATTACAACAGTATGTGTATTTTTTCCCTAGGACATTCTGGTTAAGCGTTTGGAGCAGCAGAAGTGCGAAAAATGTGTAGCATTCTCAACCATTTCTTAGCTTCAAACTCCCATATCTCGCGAACAGATTGAACAAACCCAAAAGTTCCTATTGCATCTGAAAGTAGAAACTCGCCCGATTACAACGGTGTGTGTATTTTTTCCCTAGGCCATTCTGGTTAAGCGTTTGGAGCAGCAGAATTGCGAAAAATTGGTTGTCTTCTCAACAATTTCTTAGCTTCAAACTCCCATATCTTGCGAGCGGATTGACCTAACCCAAAAATTCCTATTGCACCTGAAAGTAGAAACTCGCTCGATTACAACGGTATGTTTATTTTTTCCCTATGCCGTTCTGGTTAAGCATTGGAGCAGCAGAATTGCGAAAGATTTGTTGTCTTGTCAACCATTTCTTAGCTTCAAACTCACATATCTCGCGAACGGATTGACCAAACCCAAAAATTCCTGCTGCGTCTGAATGTAGAAACTAGCCCGATTACAACGGTATATGTATTTTTTCCCTAGGCCAATGTGGTTAAGCGATTGGAGCAGCAGAAGTGCGAAAAATTTGTTGCCTCCTCAAACATTTCTTAGCTTCAAACTCCCATATCTCGCGAACGGATTGACCTGACCCAAAAATTCCTATTGCATCTGAAAATAGAAACTCGCCCGATTACAACGGCATGTGTATTTTTCCCCTAGGCCATTCTGGTTAAGCGTTTGGAGCAGCAGAAGTGCGAAAAATTTGTTGCCTTATCAAACATTTCTTAGTTTCAAACTCCCATATCTCGCGAACGGATTGACCAAACCCAAAAATTCCTATTGCGTCTGAAAGTAGAAACTCGTCCGGTTACAACGATATGTGTATTTTTTCCCTAGGCCATTCTGGTTAAGCTTTTGGACCAGCAGAAGTGCGAAAAATTTGATACCTTCTCAACCATTTCTTAGCTTCAAACTCCCATATCTCGCGAACGGATTGAACAAACCCAAAAGTTCCTATTGCATCTGAAAGTAGAAACTCGCCCGATTACAACGGTATGTGTATTTTTTCCCTAGGCCATTCTGGTTAAGCGTTTGGAGCAGCTGAAGTGCGAAAAATTTGTTGTCTTCTCAACCATTTCTTAGCTTCAAACTCCCATATCTCGCGAGCGTATTGACCTAACCCAAAAATTCCTATTGCATCTGAAAGTAGAAACTCGCTCGATTACAACGGTATGTGTATTTTTTCCCTATGCCGTTCTGGTTAAGCGTTTGGAGCAGCAGAAGTGCGAAAAATGTGTAGCATTCTCAACCATTTCTTAGCTTCAAACTCCCATACCTCGCGAGCGTATTGACCTAACCCAAAAATTCCTATTGCATCTGAAAGTAGAAACTCGCTCGATTACAACGGTATGTTTATTTTTTCCCTATGCCGTTCTGGTTAAGCGTTTGGAGCAGCAGAATTGCGAAAGATTTGTTGTCTTGTCAACCATTTCTTAGCTTCAAACTCACATATCTCGCGAACGGATTGACCAAACCCAAAAATTCCTGCTGCGTCTGAATGTAGAAACTAGCCCGATTACAACGGTATATGTATTTTTTCCCTAGGCCAATCTGGTTAAGCGATTGGAGCAGCAGAAGTGCGAAAAATTTGTTGCCTTCTCAAACATTTCTTAGCTTCAAACTCCCATATCTCGCGAACGGATTAACCTAACCCAAAAAATCCTATTGCGTCTGAAAGTAGAAACTCGTCCGGTGACAACGGTATGTGTATTTTTTCCCTATGCCGTCCTGGTTAAGCGTTTGGAGCAGCAGAATTGCGAAAAATTTGTTGTCTTGTCAACCATTTCTTAGCTTGAAACTCACATATCTCGCGAACAGATAGACCTATCCCGAAAATTCCTATTGCATCTGAAAGTAGAAACTAGCCCGATTGCAACGGTATGTGTATTTTTCCCCTAGGCCATTCTGGTTAAGCGACTGGAGCAGCAGAAGTGCTAAAAATTTGTTGTCTTGTCAACCATTTCTTAGCTACAAGCTCACATATCTCGCGAACGGATTGAACAAACCCAAAAATTCCTGCTGCGTCTCGAAAGTAGAAACTCTCCCGATTACAACGGTATGTGTATTTTTTCCCTACGCCGTTCTGGTTAAGCGTTTGCAGCAGCAGAATTGCGAAAAATTTGTTGCCTTGTCAACCATTTCTTAGTTTCAAAGTCCCATTTCTCGCGAACGGATTGACCAAACACAAAAATTCCTGCTGTGTCTGAAAGTAGAAACTCGCCCCATTACAACGGTATGTGTATTTTTCCCCTAGGCCATTCTGTTTAAGCGTTTGCAGCAGCAGAAGTGCGAAAAATTTGTTGCCTTCGCAAACATTTCTTAGCTTCAAACTCCCATATCTCGCGAACGGATTGACCTAACCCAAAAATTCCTATTGCGTCTGAAAGTAGAAACTCGTCCGCTTACAACGATATGTGTATTTTTTCCCTAGGACATTCTGGTTAAGCTTTTGTACCAGCAGAAGTGCGAAAAATTTGATACCTTCTCAAACATTTCTTAGCTTCAAACTCCCATATCTCGCGAACGGATTGACCTAACCCAAAAATTCCTGCTGTGTCTGAAAGTAGAAACTCGCCCGATTATAACGGTATGTGTATTTTTCCCCTAGGCCAATCTGGTTAACCGATTGGAGCAGCAGAAGTGCGAAAAATTTGTTGCCTTCTCAACCATTTCTTAGCATCAAACTCCCATATCTCGCGAACGGATTGAACAAACCAAAAGTTCCTATTGCATCTGAAAGTAGAAACTCGCCCGATTACAACGGTATGTTTATTTTTTCCCTATGCCGTTCTGGTTAAGCGTTTGGAGCAGCAGAATTGCGAAAGATTTGTTGTCTTGTCAACCATTTCTTAGCTTCAAACTCACATATCTCGCGAACGGATTGAGCAAAACCCAAAAATTCCTGCAGCGTCTGAAAGTAGAAACTAGCCCGATTACAACGATATGTGTATTTTTCCCCTAGATCATTCTGGTTAAGCGTTTGGAGCAGCAGAATTGGGAAAAATTTGTTGTCTTCTCAACCGTTTCTTAGCTTCAAAGTCCCATATCTCGCGAACGGATTGACCTAACCCAAAAATTCCTATTGCATCTGAAAGTAGAAACACGCCCGATTACAACGGTATGTGTATTTTTCCCCTAGGCCATTCTGTTTAAGCGTTTGCAGCAGCAGAAGTGCGAAAAAATTGTTGCCTTCTCAAACATTTCTTAGCTTCAAATTCCCATATCTCGCGAACGGATTGACCTAACCCAAAAATTCCTATTGCGTCTGAAAGTAGAAACTCGTCCGTTTACAACGATATGTGTATTTTTTCCCTAGGACATTCTGGTTAAGCTTTTGTACCAGCAGAAGTGCGAAAAATTTGATACCTTCTCAAACATTTCTTAGCTTCAAACTCCCATATCTCGCGAACGGACTGACCTAACCCAAAAATTCCTGCTGCGTCTGAAAGTAGAAACTCGCCCGATTATAACGGTATGTGTATTTTTTCCCTAGGCCAATCTGGTTAACCGATTGGAGCAGCAGAAGTGCGAAAAATTTGTTGTCTTCTCAACAATTTCTTAGCTTCAAACTCCCATATCTTGCGAGCGGATTGACCTGACCCAAAAATTCCTATTGCATCTGAAAGTAGAAACTCGCTCGATTACAACGGCATGTGTATTTTTTCCCTACGCCGTTCTGGTTAAGCGTTTGCAGCAGCAGAATTGCGAAAGATTTGTTGCCTTCTCAAACATTTCTTAGCTTCAAACTCCCATATCTCGCGAACGGATTGACCTAACCCAAAAATTCCTGCTGCGTCTGAAAGTAGAAACTCGCCCGATTATAACGGTATGTGTATTTTTTCCCTAGGACATTCTGGTTAAGCTTTTGTACCAGCAGAAGTGCGAAAAATTTGATACCTTCTCAAACATTTCTTAGCTTCAAACTCCCATATCCCGCGAACGGATTTACCTAACCCAAAAATTCCTGCTGAGTCTGAAAGTAGAAACTCGCCCGATTATAACAGTATGTGTATTTTTTCCCTAGGCCAATCTGGTTAACCGATTGGAGCAGCAGAAGTGCGAAAAATTTGTTGCCTTCTCAACCATTTCTTAGCTTCAAACTCCCATATCTCGCGAACGGATTGAACTAACCCAAAAATTCCGATTGCGACTGAAAGTAGAAACTAGCCCGATTACAACAGTATGTGTATTTTTTCCCTAGGACATTCTGGTTAAGCGTTTGGAGCAGCAGAAATGCGAAAAATGTGTAGCATTCTCAACCATTTCTTAGCTTCAAACTCCCATATCTCGCGAACAGATTGAACAAACCCAAAAGTTCCTATTGCGTCTGAAAGTAGAAACTCGTCCGGTTACAACGATATGTGTATTTTTTCCCTAGGCCATTCTGGTTAAGCTTTTGGACCAGCAGAAGTGCGAAAAATTTGATACCTTCTCAACCATTTCTTAGCTTCAAACTCCCATATCTCGCGAACGGATTGAACAAACCCAAAAGTTCCTATTGCATCTGAAAGTAGAAACTCGCCCGATTACAACGGTATGTGTATTTTTTCCCTAGGCCATTCTGGTTAAGCGTTTGGAGCAGCAGAAGTGCGAAAAATTTGTTGTCTTCTCAACCATTTCTTAGCTTCAAACTCCCATATCTCGCGAGCGTATTGACCTAACCCAAAAATTCCTATTGCATCTGAAAGTAGAAACTCGCTCGATTACAACGGTATGTGTATTTTTTCCCTATGCCGTTCTGGTTAAGCGTTTGGAGCAGCAGAAGTGCGAAAAATGTGTAGCATTCTCAACCATTTCTTAGCTTCAAACTCCCATATCTCGCGAGCGTATTGACCTAACCCAAAAATTCCTATTGCATCTGAAAGTAGAAACTCGCCCGATTACAACGGTATGTGTATTTTTTCCCTAGGCCATTCTGGTTAAGCGTTTGGAGCAGCAGAAGTGCGAAAAATTTGTTGCCTTCTCAACCATTTCTTAGCTTCAAACTCCTATATCTCACGAACGGATTGAACTAACCCAAAAATTCCGATTGCGTCTGAAAGTAGAAACTAGCCCGATTACAACAGTATGTGTATTTTTTCCCTAGGACATTCTGGTTAAGCGTTTGGAGCAGCAGAAGTGCGAAAAATGTGTAGCATTCTCAACCATTTCTTAGCTTCAAACTCCCATATCTCGCGAACAGATTGATCAAACCCAAAAGTTCCTATTGCATCTGAAAGTAGAAACTCGCCCGATTACAACGGTGTGTGTATTTTTTCCCTAGGCCATTCTGGTTAAGCGTTTGGAGCAGCAGAATTGCGAAAAATTGGTTGTCTTCTCATAACAATTTCTTAGTTTCAAACTCCCATATCTTGCGAGCGGATTGACCTAACCAAAATTCCTATTGCACCTGAAAGTAGAAACTCGCTCGATTACACGCGTATGTTTATTTTTTCCCTATGCCGTTCTGGTTAAGCATTGGAGCAGCAGAATTGCGAAAAATTTGTTGCCTTCTCAAACATTTCTTAGTTTCAAACTCCCATATCTCGCGAACGGATTGACCAAACCCAAAAAATTCCTATTGCGTCTGAAAGTAGAAACTCGTCCGTTTACAACGATATGTGTATTTTTTCCCTAGGACATCTGGTTAAGCTTTTGTACCAGCAGAAGTGCGAAAAATTTGATACCTTCTCAAACATTTCTTAGCTTCAAACTCCCATATCCGCGAACGGATTTACCTAACCCAAAAATTCCTGCTGCGTCTGAAAGTAGAACTCGCCCGATTATAACAGTATGTGTATTTTTTCCCTAGGGCCAATCTGGTTAACCGATTGGAGCAGCAGAAGTGCGAAAAATTTGTTGCCTTCTCAACCATTTCTTAGCTTCAAACTCCCATATCTCGCGAACGGATTGAACTAACCCCAAAAATTCCGATTGCGACTGAAAGTAGAAACTAGCCCGATTACAACAGTATGTGTATTTTTTCCCTAGGACATTCTGGTTAAGCGTTTGGAGCAGCAGAAGTGCGAAAAATGTGTAGCATTCTCAACCATTTCTTAGCTTCAAACTCCCATATCTCGCGAACAGATTGAACAAACCCAAAAGTTCCTATTGCGTCTGAAAGTAGAAACTCGTCCGGTTACAACGATATGTGTATTTTTTCCCTAGGCCATTCTGGTTAAGCTTTTGGACCAGCAGAAGTGCGAAAAATTTGATACCTTCTCAACCATTTCTTAGCTTCAAACTCCCATATCTCGCGACGGATTGAACAAACCCAAAAGTTCCTATTGCATCTGAAAGTAGAAACTCGCCCGATTACAACGGTATGTGTATTTTTTCCCTAGGCCATTCTGGTTAAGCGTTTGTGAGCAGCAGAAGTGCGAAAAATTTGTTGTCTTACTCAACCATTTCCTAGCTTTCAAACTCCCATATCTCGCGAGCGTATTGACCTAACCCAAAATTCCTATTGCATCTGAAAGTAGAAACTCGCTCGATTACAACGGTATGTGTATTTTTTCCTATGCCGTTCTGGTTAAGCGTTTGGAGCAGCAGAAGTGCGAAAAATGTGTAGCATTCTCAACCATTTCTTAGCTTCAAACTCCCATATCTCGCGAACGGATTGAACTAACCCAAAAATTCCGATTGCGTCTGAAAGTAGAAACTAGCCCGATTACAACAGTATGTGTATTTTTTCCCTAGGACATTCTGGTTAAGCGTTTGGAGCAGCAGAAGTGCGAAAAATGTGTAGCATTCTCAACCATTTCTTAGCTTCAAACTCCCATATCTCGCGAACAGATTGAACAAACCCAAAAGTTCCTATTGCATCTGAAAGTAGAAACTCGCCCGATTACAACGGTGTGTGTATTTTTTCCCAGGCCATTCTGGTTAAGCGTTTGGAGCAGCAGAATTGCGAAAATTGGTTGTCTTCTCAACAATTTCTTAGCTTCAAACTCCCATATCTTGCAGCGGATTGACCTAACCCAAAAATTCCTATTGCACCTGAAAGTAGAAACTCGCTCGATTACAACGGTATGTTTATTTTTTCCCTATGCCGTTCTGGTTAAAGCATTGGAGCAGCAGCAGAATTGCGAAGATTTGTTGTCTTGTCAACCATTTCTTAGCTTCAAACTCCCATATCTCGCGAGCGTATTGACCTAACCCAAAAATTCCTATCTGCATCTGAAAATAGAAACTCGCCCGATTACAACGCATTGTGTATTTTTCCCCTAGGCCATTCTGGTTAAGCGTTTGGAGCAGCAGAAGTGCGAAAAATTTGTTGCCTTCTCAAACATTTCTTAGTTTCAAACTCCCATATCTCGCGAACGGATTGACCAAACCCAAAAATTCCTATTGCGTCTGAAAGTAGAAACTAGCCCGATTACAACGGTATATGTATTTTTTCCCTAGGCAATGTGGTTAAGCGATTGGAGCAGCAGAAGTGCGAAAAATTTGTTGCCTCCTCAAACATTTCTTAGCTTCAAACTCCCATATCTCGCGAACGGATTGACCTGACCCAAAAATTCTATTGCATCTGAAAATAGAAACTCGCCCCGATTACAACGGCATGTGTATTTTTCCCCCTAGGCCACTTCTGGTTAAGCGTTTGGAGCAGCAGAAGTGCGAAAATTTGTTGCTTCTCAAAACAATTTCTTAGTTTCAAACTCCCATATCTCGCGAACGGATTGACCCAAACCCAAAATTCCTATTGCGTCTGAAAGTAGAAACTCGTCCGGTTACAACGATATGTGTATTTTTTCCTAGGCCATTCTGGTTAAGCTTTTGGACCAGCAGAAGCGCGAAAAATTTGATACCTTCTCAACCATTTCTTAGCTTCAAACTCCCATATCTCGCGAACGGATTGAACAAACCCAAAAGTTCCTATTGCATCTGAAAGTAGAAACTCGCCCGATTACAACGTTATGGTGTAATTTTTTCCTAGCCATTCTGGTTAAGCGTTTGGAGCAGCTGAAGTGCGAAAATTTGTTGTCTTCTCAACATTTCTTAGCTTCAAACTCCCATATCTCGCGAGCGTATTGACCTAACCCAAAAATTCCTATTGCATCTGAAAGTAGAAACGCGCTCGATTACAACGGTTATGTGTATTTTTTCCCTATGACGTTCTGGTTAAGCGTTTGGAGCAGCAGAAGTGCGAAAAATGTGTAGCATTCTCAACCATTTCTTAGCTTCAAACTCCCATACCTCGCGAGCGTATTGACCTAACCAAAAATTCCTATTGCATCTGAAAGTAGAAACTCGCTCGATTACAACGGTATGTTTATTTTTTCCTATGCCGTTCTGGTTAAGCGTTTGGAGCAGCAGAATTGCGAAAGATTTGTTGTCTTGTCAACATTTCTTAGCTTCAAACTCACATATCTCGCGAACGGATTGACCAAACCCAAAAATTCCTGCTGCGTCTGAATGTAGAGACTAGCCCGTTTACAACGGTATATGTATTTTTTTCCCTAGGCCAATCTGGTTAAGCGATTGGAGCAGCAGAAGTGCGAAAAATTTGTTGCCTTCTCAAACATTTCTTAGCTTCAAACTCCCATATCTCGCGAACGGATTGACCAAACACAAAAATTCCTGCTGCGTCCTGAAAGTAGAAACTCGCCCATTTACAACGGTATGTGTATTTTCCCCTAGGCCATTCTGTTTAAGCGTTTTGCAGCAGCAGAAGTGCGAAAAATTTGTTGCCTTCGCAACATTCTTAGCTTCAAACTCCCATATCTCGCGAACGGATTGACCTAACCCAAAAATTCCATTGCGTCTGAAAGTAGAACTCGTCCGGTTACAACGATATGTGTATTTTTTCCCTAGGACATTCTGGTTAAGCTTTTGTACCAGCAGAGAAGTGCGAAAAATTTGATACCTTCTCAAACATTTCTTAGCTTCAAACTCCCAATATCTCGCGAACGGATTGACCTAACCCAAAAATACCTGCTGTGTCTGAAAAGTAGAAACTCGCCCGATTATAACGGTATGTGTATTTTTTCCTAGGCCAATCTAGGTTAACCGATTGGACGCAGCAGAAGTGCGAAAAATTTGTTGCCTTCTCAACCATTCTTAGCATCAAACTCCCATATCTCGCGAACGGATTGAACAAACCAAAAAGTTCCTATTGCATCTGAAAGTAGAAACTCGCTCGATTACAACGGTATGTTTATTTTTTCCTATGCGTTCTGGTTAAGCGTTTGGAGCAGCAGAATTGCGAAAGATTTGTTGTCTTGTCAACCATTTCTTAGCTTCAAACTCACATATCTCGCGAACGGATTGAGCAAAACCCAAAAATTCCTGCAGCGTCTGAAAGTAGAAACTAGCCCAGCATTACAACGATATGTGTATTTTTCCCCTAGATCATTCTGGTTAAGCGTTTGGAGCAGCAGAATTGGGAAAAATTTGTTGTCTTCTCAACCGTTTCTTAGCTTCAAAGTCCCATATCTCGCGAACGGATTGACCTAACCCAAAAATTCCCCTATTGCATCTAAAGTAGAAACACGCCCGATTACAACGGTATATGTATTTTTTCCCTAGGCCAATCTGGTTAAGCGATTGGAGCAGCAGAAGTGCCCGAAAAATTTGTTGCCTTCTCAAACATTTCTTAGCTTCACAAACTCCCATATCTCGCGAACGATTGACCTAACCCAAAAATTCCTGCTGCGTCTCGAAAGTAGAAACTCTCCCGATTACAACGGTATTGTGTATTTTTCCCTACGCCGTCCAGGTTAAGCGTTTGGAGCAGCAGAATTGCGAAAAAATTTGTTGCCTTGTCAACCATTTCTTAGCTCAAAGTCCCATTCTCGCGAACGGATTGACCAAACCCAAAAATTCCTGCTGCGTCTGAAAGTAGAAACTCGCCCGATTACAACGGTATGTGTATTTTTCCCCTAGGCCATTCTGGTTAAAGCGTTTGCAGCAGCAGAAGTGCGAAAAATTTGTTGCCTTCTCAAACATTTCTTAGCTTCAAACTCACATATCTCGCGAACGATTGACCTAAACTCCAAAAATTCCTATTGCGTCTGAAAAGTAGAAACTCGTCCGTTTACAACGATATGTGTATTTTTTCCCTAGGACATTCTGGTTAAGCTTTTGTACCAGCAGAAGTGCGAAAAATTTGATACCTTCTCAAACATTTCTTAGCTTCAAACTCCCATATCCCGCGAACGGATTTACCTAACCCAAAATTCCTGCTGCGTCTGAAAGTAGAAACTCGCCCGATTATAACAGTATGTGTATTTTTTCCCTAGGCCAATCTGGTTAACCGATTGGAGCAGCAGAAGTGCGAAAAATTTGTTGCCTTCTCAACCATTCTTAGCTTCAAACTCCCATATCTCGCGAACGGATTGAACTAACCCAAAATTCCGATTGCGACTGAAAGTAGAAACTAGCCCGATTACAACAGTATGTGTATTTTTTCCCTAGGACATCTGGTTAAGCGTTTGGAGCAGCAGAAGTGCGAAAAATGTGAGCATTCTCAACCATTTCTTAGCTTCAAACTCCCATATCTCGCGAACAGATTGAACAAACCCAAAAGTTCCTATTGCGTCCTGAAAGTAGAAAACTCGTCCGGTTACAACGATATGTGTATTTTTTCCCTAGGCCATTCTGGTTAAGCTTTTGGACCAGCAGAAGTGCGAAAAATTTGATACCTTCTCAACCATTTCTTAGCTTCAAACTCCCATATCTCGCGAACGGATTGAACAAACCCAAAAGTTCCTATTGCATCTGAAAGTAGAAAACTCGCCCGATTACAACGGTATGTGCATTTTTTCCCTAGGCCATTCTGGTTAAGCGTTTTGGAGCAGCAGAAGTGCGAAAAATTTGTTGTCTTCTCAACATTTCTTAGCTTCAAACTCCCATATCTCGCGAGCGTATTGACCTAACCCAAAAATTCTATTGCATCTGAAAGTAGAAACGCGCTCGATTACAACGGTATGTGTATATTTTTCCTATTGCCGTTCTGGTAAGCGTTTGGAGCAGCAGAAGTGCGAAAAATGTGTAGCATTCTCAACCATTTCTAGCTTCAAACTCCATATCTCGCGAGCGTTCGGAACTAACCCAAAATTCCTATTGCATCTGAAAGTAGAAACTCGCCCGATTACACGTATGTGTATTTTTTCCCTAGGCCATTCTGGTTAAGCCGTTTGGAGCAGCAGAAGTGCGAAAAAATTTGTTGCCTCTCAACCATTTCTTAGCTTCAAACTCCCATATCTCGGCGGAACGGATTGAACTAACCCACAAATTCCGATTGCTTCTGAAAGTAGAACTAGCCCGATTACAACAGTATGTGTATTTTTCCTAGGACATTCGGTTAAGCGTTTGGAGCCAGCAGAAGTGCGAAAATGTGTAGCATTCTCAAACCATTTCTTAGTTCAACTCCCATATCTCGCGAACAGATTGATACAAACCCAAAAGTTCCTTTTGCATCTGGAAAGTAGACTCGCCCGATTACAACTGTGTGTGTATTTCTTTCCCTAGGGCCATTCTGTTAAGCGTTTTGGAGCAGCAGAATTGCGAAAAATTGGTTTCTTCTCAACAATTTCTAGCTTCAAACTCCCAGGTATCTTGCAGAGCGGAGTGGACCTACCCAAAAATTCCTATTGCAACCTGAAAGTAGAAACTCGCTCGATTACAACGGTATGTTTATTTTTTCCCTATGCCGTTCCTTGGTTAAGCATTGGAGCAGCAGAATTGCGAAAGATTTGTTGTCTTGTCAAACCATTTCTTAGCTTCAAACTCACATATCTCGCGAACGGGATTGTACCAAACCCAAAAATTCCGCTGCGTCTGAATGTAGAAACTAGCCCGATTACAACGGTATAGTTATTTGTTCCCTAGGCCAATGTGGTTAAGCGATTGGAGCAGCTGAAGTGCGAAAAATTTGTTGCCTCCTCAAACATTTCTTTAGCTTCAAACATCCCATATCTCGCGAACGGATTGACCTGACCCCAAAATTCCTATGTGCATCTGAAAATAGATAACTCGCCCGATTACAACG